>NC_137011.1:12021478-12036478 GCF_032717465.1 Coenobita brevimanus
AACGCCTGAGCTGATCTTGTGTGCTGTACACCGGAAGGCTGACCATAGGAAAAACAAATCACTGGGCAACGTCATTCTTATACTCTGTTGGAGCCTGTGGAAGTGGGACGGGGAAGTAACACTACCTACCAGTTTGGACTGAACTGGATGCGGCTTAAGCGACCATAACAACAACAGACTATTCCTCTCAGTTACAACAATCAATTATACCTACCAGTTTAGACTCAACTGGATGCGACTTAATCGACTATGACAACAACAAACTATTCCAACCAAAATGAACTCCACTGGATGTGCAATATTTGTCCTATCTTTTCACATGTGTGTGTGTGTGTGTGTGTGTGTGTGTGTGTGTGTGTGTGTGTGTGTGTGTGTGTGTGTGTGTGTGTGTGTGTGTGTGTGTGTGTGTGTGCTGTTTTCATTTTTTCCCAAACACTATATCAAATTGCCGTCATTCCTTTATACTTCAGATGTGGTACAGTTGTTCCTTGGGCCACTAGCGTCAGACACCCATTTCTTTCTTTGTTTCTTTCTTTCTTATGCCATTCAAAGACATTTTTGGAATCAAACGTCAGACCACATAAACACGAAAACCTTGAGATCCTATGCTTTTGTATGTTCATTAACTACCTTGACAATTAGCAAAGAAGCATGTCTGTGTACTGCTGCTGTGTGGCGATCATCTTGCATTCCCTTGCAAATGCAATCAATCTCGTTTTATTAATATTGTCTCTAAAGGACGTTCCATTAAGACATACATTTTGAACTAGAGGGTTAATATATAGCCTTTATGAGCCAGCTAGGTTGTGGATAAGAGTACTTTACCTTGTTTTTTTATGGTTATGCATAAAGCTGTTTCTCATGTTTTGGTACTGTTTGTGACAGCTTGAGTTTACTATTATCTTCATTCGTACCGATCCCAAACACTTTGCGTTCAGGCCTTCAGGTAGCTAAATTACATCAGCCACAAATTTTACCATGGATTGTGAATCAGATTGTTTATTTATGCATTTAATTTTACCTAACAGACTGACAGTGATAAAAATACAACAGAGTATGGTCAAGTTTGAATATAAAGAACTACATCAAGATGTAATTTCCGTAAATAATGATTAGGCAGTGAATAAGGCTACTTGTTTGTACATTTACCTTCGGTTGGATTCACCCATATACTGTACATAGATACCAAACTCTGCACATGGAAACCCGAGTGAATGTGCATATGAAGAAGGCGAAAAGCAAAGTTATTTTCTATCATAACGTATACGGAATCACTAGACAGATGCAGGGCCACATAGGGCTTCGTTAAAATGAAATATCAAATGAGACTGAGCTAGTAACAACTTTTTTATAAGAAACTACGCCAAAATGTTCCACCTCAAGTGTGCAAATCCCTGGGGTATGATTGACTGATCCAACTGTATCTTCAGATGCACCTTCACCTAAAATTATCTCTAAGATTCTTTATTAACGTTTCCATGCAGGGCGTACTACCGGGACCCTCTGACCTTTGTCACAGCGAAGAGTCGACCCAGCCCACCGTGGAGGAAACTCATCACACCATTTAGCAGTAAGTGTGGGGAGAGGGGAGAAGGAGGGGAAGAGACGAGTGAGGACAGGAGGGAGGTGAGGAAGGGAGTGAAGGGGGAGGGTAGTAGGGGAAGAGGACACTGAAGAAAGGAATGGGAGGGAGCAGAGGTAGGATATATATATATATATATATATATATATATATATATATATATATATATATATATATATATATATATATATATATATATATATATATATATATATATATCATTTCATCAGCCGTTTGTGTGTCCACTGCAGGACAGGCCTATCCCGACCGAAGTGGGGATATATATATATATATATATATATATATATATATATATATATATATATATATATATATATATATATATATATATATATATCTCATCTCATCAGCCGTTTGAGTGTCCACTGCAGGACAGACCTATCCCGACCGAAGTGGGGATATATATATATATATATATATATATATATATATATATATATATATATATATATATATATATATATATATATATATATATATATATATATATATATAAGTCCTGAGAAAATAAGGTGGTAAAACACTAGGAAAATATTATTTACCTCTGACGTCACACTTCCACGATATTCCAGCAGTTCATATCTTTAGGAGCCGTATTTGTAAACTCTCCTAAGCTTATCTCTTTTAGTTCCATGGCGTATTTTGCATTTCACTTGTATTATCATCAGTGTTATTCGCTTTGATGTGGACTTTTAAACTACAGATATTAAACATTGCCATCTCTAAAGCCTTCAGTACGATAGTACTTTCTTGAGTTAAATGCAGTTTTCTTGAGATAGCATGAATACACATAAGTCACCGAATTCAAGGATTAAACTGAGTATGACTGCTTAAATACGTTTGTCTTAACTCGTACAGCTATCAGCTACCTAACATCCAGATCAGAGAGAATTTTAGTGACTTAATACGAAGATGATGACGATTTGGAATGGAGACTTCCTTCGGTATTTTGATGATAATCCGTTATAAAAATTTGCTCCGTTTGTCGGTGAAGCCAGTTGCATGAGAAGATGGTATATGATGGCAGGTGATGTGGCCCTGAATAAGTAATAATTTATGGATAAACCTCAAACCTGGAATTCTATAAATGCTGAGGAAGAGGTAAAAGAACGGGAATGGGACAGTTTGTCTGCCAGTATATCTCGATTGCGCAAAATTCATCAACAAAGAATTATATCAAGCATCTCTCAGCTAAGGAATATTGGCCAGCAGCGGAAAATGAGGAGTACAGAAGAGCTGAGATATATGGCAAACTTTTGCCCCTAATTGTATCTGTTACAGCACCGACTCCAGCACCCACTTCAACACAGCGTCCTCCATACTGTTCCCTTATTGCGATGTCAGGATGTTTTATTCATCACTGGGGAGATGTCTCTGTGGAGTTTTCAGCACAAGATCCCGTATTCTCGTCAGGTGAGGACGCTTTTCAGCACCTCCTCCTTAACGATTTATTTTCCTAACTACCCATAACCGTCCTCTTTTTTGCTTCTAATATAAATTTTTATGTCCACATAGACTGCATGAAGAATATAATAACTAGCAAAATCAGAAACAAACCGGTAAGAAAAAGGTGTTAGTAAGCTTCCTAACCGCACGAGAATACCGCCTATGTTGTCACGTTAGGGAAGATAAGGGAAGGTATTGTTACGTCCCCACCCCACATTGCCACAGACTCCAACAGCATTGGTTCAGTACAGGAAGGACGTTGCCCAGCGAGTTGTTTTTCCTATGGTCAGCCTTTAGGTGTGCAGTACACAAGATCAGCTGAGGCGAAAACAATCACTGGCTCCTTAAAGTTCACTGTTTTTGTTTTCCAAATAATTCTATTTAATGCTTTCCAACTTCACTGTTCTCACAAGCACTGGAGCTATACTCACTTTACTAACTGCTATTACACTTAATGCTTAACCACACTTCACAGTCATTACACTTAATACTTGACACTTCACTGTTTTCTGAAGTTCTAATGATATACACACTTCAACAACACGTCACTGTTTGCCACTGTTTTCACAAGTACCAAAAACATACAGTCTTCACTGACACTGACACTGCACTACACCAAAACCGACTACACTTTACTCAAACTGACTTGACACCCGACTAAACTTGTAATAATCTCTATCCCATCTTATATAAGCTTGCATTGCTCTAGAAACGTCTACATTCTACGAGTATACTCTCGACGGGCAACAGTTGCCAACTCGGAAACAGCCCAAAACATGCCAGTGTTGTCTTACATTAAATAACACTCTAAATCATTTACCTTACAAACTTAAATTACATGATTTAACAAGCAATCACTTAAATAAAAGATTATAAAGAAAAAGAGTTTAAAAATAAATGCATAATTTACGAAACAGCTGCACTCACAAACAACAGGCAAACTGGCAACTCTGACTCGTACCGGAACTTAGGGTACGAGAATCGTCTCGAAGGTACGAGACTACCTACCTGCCAAATCTCCCTTTATAACAGTATTTATTGTACAAACCAATAAAATTCACAGTCATTAGTATTAGCACTGTGGGTTGAAAAAGTTTCCTATTCTTGCTACTGTTCAACAATTTTATTCAGCGAAGAAAAAGTCCCTATAGTGGTACATGGGTTAACAGAGTCTACATCTAATCCTTCCAGTTCGAAATGTCTCTCCTAAGCTTAATAAAATATTCTGGTAGTGGTAAGAAAAACTTTAAAAGGACGCAGGCTAAAAGTTCTGGTACAAAACTTTTCGCTTTGTATCTTCAGCTACAACAATTTCATACAGCTTAAGAAATAAAAATCACAACTGTTTTGTTTCTTAATTTTTGCAACTAGCATTCATTTTTATTTAGCTTAGCGTATAATTCTGGTAGTCAAGACGACAGGGCTATAAAAGATACGAGAGAACAGGACTGGAAAGGGTCAGGAATAATATACGAATAACCTGTGCAAACCGGAATGCATAGTACGCAAATTCAAGTACAAAAATTCTCCCTTTATTTCATCTCATCCCGCTTTCATCTCTTCCCTAGTACTGCTAAGCTGAGACAGGGTTTGTGTGCTTCTCTGCCCATGCATAATAATCTTTGGTATCATGCGTCAAGAAGGAATGTGACGGACATGATACCAAAATGTGATACTGACACAGTGAAACAGTAGTCGAACTTCTGTCCATGACTGTACAATCGACCACGCAAAACCGTGCATCAGTAATTACTATGTATTTAAATTATTATGATTCTGGTACTTTGCACAACGACTTCAGGGTGAGGACGTCTTTATAACTGTTATTACCTGATATAAGCTATACTGCTCAATGGAAACTTGGCATACCGTAGTGTTTAGAAATAGTTTTCATAAAGAATATCAAAATGATGACGGCTTTGCTTTATTCTTGCTGCTGCCAAACAATTTTGTGAGCTTAGGAGAGACTCTTGGAACTGAAGAAGTTAAATGTAGCCTTCACGAATCCCTTCAATGCAAGAGGCCTTACATAAGATTAATAAATGATGGAGGCAGCAAGAACAAAAAAATATATAAACATCGTAACGTACACATCATATCCTGATGTAGCAATCAATACAGAGGAATTACTGTCTTTTCACAACGCTAAGGCAGGGAACGAGACTAAAGTATTCATGGTTCACTCACGCAAGTGTACTCACACACACAAACACAAACACATTGACTACACACACGCACACGTACTTTCCGTCTGTCTCATATATATATATATATATACTATATATATATATATATATATATATATATATATATATATATATATATATATATATATATATACACTGTACATATGGAGCCTCCGTGGTAAAGTGTGCTTTTTCGTTCACTGATATATATATATATATATATATATATATATATATATATATATATATATATATATATATATATATATATATATATATATATATATATATATATATATATATATATATATATATATATATATGGAGCCTCCGTGGTAGAGTGTGTTTTTTCGTACACTGAAGAACGAGGGTTCGCGCCCCGCCAGGGTAATAAAATTTGAGAGCGTTCTTCAGGCCAAGAACATGCATTGGCGGACACAAGGGGTGCTGTGGTTGAACCAGTGTCGCATACTATAAAGTGTGTTTGGACCCAGTCGGCTTGCGCAGGCCGATTACACTTGGTTCACAGACTACACACACATCCAAAGCTACTCCAACACTACAATTACACTTACAAGCACTTCTCACCCTACAGTGCATACAATCTCTACTAGACAACCTAAGCCACTTGGTAGAGACACATTTGCTGTATCGTCCCCACTTCTGTCGGGATAGGCCAGTCCTCCAGGGAACACACAAACGGCTGGTGATATATATATATATATATATATATATATATATATATATATATATATATATATATATATATATATATATATATATATATATATATATATATATATATATCGTCATGAGCCGTTTGAGTATCCACTGCAGGTTGAGTATCCACTGAAGGATCGACCTATTCCTACCGAAGTAGGGACGATACAGCCATTGTATCTCCACCAATTGGCTTAGGCTGTCTAGTAGAGATTGTATGTAGGGTAAGAAGTGCTTGTAAGTGTGATTGTAGTGTTGTAGTGGTTTTGGATGTGTGTGTAGTGTGAACCAAGTGTAATCGGCCCACGCAAGCTGATTGGGTGCAAACATACTTTACAGTATGCGACACTGGTTCAACCACAGCACCCCATGTGTCCGCCAATGCAGTACATGGCAGGGAGAATGCATTCAAAGTTTATTACCCTGGCGGGGCGCGAACTCTCGCTCTCCAGTGTACGAAATCGCACACTTTACCACTGTACCACAAAGTCTCTCTCTCTCTCTCTCTCTCTCTCTCTCTCTCTCTATATATATATATATATATATATATATATATATATATATACTCTAGTCAATCACCAATCTCAGGAATAACTTAAACATACACAATACACATGTCATATCAATAAACAGGCATTCCCTGTCATTTTGCCGCACAATTACTCCCGTTACATTTTTTACTGTGTGTGTGTGTGTGTGTGTGTGTGTGTGTTGTGTGTGTCTGTTCTGCAGCATAAGTACTCTTCTTACATTTTTTACAGTGTGTGCGTGTGCTTGTGTGTGTGTGTGTGAGTGTGAGAGAGAAAGAAAGAGAGAGACCTTTATCACACTCTCTTACCTTGTTACATCAACAACTAGCACTTTCACGTTCCCAGAATGTGTATAGTACTCTTCGTTCATATCATTCCCCCATTTAGTCATGGCATTTGTTGTTATTTATATAAACCCTCTTTTCTCTCTCTCTCATATATATATATATATATATATATATATATATATATATATATATATATATATATATATATATATATATATATATATATATGAGAGATAAGAGGGATGAGGGTGCGAAAGTTGATGTATGTGGAGTACCTGAAACTAAATGGAGAGGTGAGTGTGAGAGAATGGGAGTATGGATGGGCAATATGTGCAGGAGTAGGTGAGAATGAGAGGGCAAAAGAAGGAGTGTGTATAGTTGTGAGTAAAAGATGGCAGAAGAACATAAGAGAGTATGGATCAGTTGGGTCAAGGATTGTGTGGGTAAGATTGAAAGTTGGAATACAAATATGGGCAATTGTGTGCGTGTATGTGCCAGTGCAAGATCGTGCAAGCAGAGTGAGAGAAGAGTTCTGGACAAATGTGGAAGTGTGCATGGAAAAGATTGGAGGGAATGACAGAGTGTTTTTCATCGGTGATATGAATGGTAAAGTAGGGAATGTGAAGGTGGATGGAATAGTTGGTGAGTAGGGTGTGCCTGCTGAAATTGATGAGAATGGCAGTGCATTAGTGGACATTTGTGATAGCCAATACCCTCTTCAGGCATAGAATGATCCACATGTATACATGGTGAGTGATGAGAAGGGTGGGTGGTGAACTGAATGAAAGGAATGCAATGATTGATTATGTGTGTGTGGATGAAAGGATGCGAAGATGTGTAATGGATGCAAGAGCATAATAGAGATTTGGGGATTGGACTTTCTGACCACTACTTGGTGGTGGCCAGAATCAAGACCCAAATAAGATGGAGAAATAGAAGAAAGGAAGGACGGGAAGAAGGAGTATTTGCTAGGAGAGTGGAAAGGTTACAAGAGGATGAGAAAAAGGCAGAATATAAGAGAGAAGTGCAGGAACGATTGGGCAAATATGAATTGGAGCAGATGGGAGACGTGGAAGGTGTGTGTATCATATTTACAAAAGAAATATGTGCAGCATGTGATGTGGTGTGGGGGATGAAGAGAAGACGGAGGGGGGTGCAAGGAACAGAGTGGTGGAATGAAGAGATGAGACAGCCTGTGGCACAAAAGAAGAAAGCATGCAATGAATGGATGAGAAACAGGAGCATGGAAGAAGTTGAGAGGCGGAAAAGAGAGTTATATGTAGAAAGAAAGAGAGAGGTGAAAAGATTGGTAAGAGAGTGGATGAGGAATTTGGAAGGAATTTGAGTGTAAAGTGGAGGGACTGTTACAAAATGTTCTGGAAAGAGGTGAAGAGAGTAAGACAAGGTGGCAGTGAAGTTAGCAGGGGACTGAAAGATAAAAATAGTAGATTAGTAGTGGAGAAGGGAGAAAAAGTGAGCAGATGGAGAGAACACTTTAAGGAATTGTTGAACATAGAGGATGGAAGTAATGCGAGTATAAGTGGTTGGGGAATGGCTGGGAGAAGGAGGGAGGTGAGAAGACAGGAAGAAATCAGTAAGACAGAAATTGTGGAAGCAATGAAGAAAGTTAAATTAGGGAAAGCCCCAGGAATTGATAGAGTGTGTGGTGAAATGCTGAAGCATGGGGGAGAGATAGTAGTAGAATGGATGTGGAAGATGTGCAGATTGGCCTGGGAGGAAGGTAGAGTTCTGGGGGATTGGAAGTCAAGTATAATTATTCTCTTGTACAAAGGAAAAGGGGAAAAAGAAGTGTGTGGTAATCATAGGGGCATTTGTCTTCTCAGTATAATAGGAAAATTGTATGGTAGGATACTTATTGACAGAGTTAGAGAAAGAACAGAGAAATTAGTTGGAGAAGAACAGGGAGGCTTTAGGAAGGGAAGAGGTTGTCTATCTATCTATCTATTGCCAGACGCCTCAATCCCGTTTGGGGTGGCCACAATCAAATCGCCTCCAAGTCGCCCTGTCCCCAGCCATTTCACTACCCTGCTCCCAACTCACACACCCCTCTCTCATATACATCTCTACCCCATCCCTCCATCTCATCCTCGGCCTCCCCCTCCCTCTTCCCCCCTCCACCTCACTCACATACACTCTCTTCGTCAGTCTTTCACCCTCCATCCTCTCCACATGGCCAAACCACCTCAGTGTGTTCCTCATAACGCTTCCTATCACATCCACATCAACACCACAACGTTCCTTTATATCCTCATTCGTCAGCCTATCTCTCCATGTGACTCCACAGGCTCCTCTTAAATAACTCATTTCCACTGCTCTCACTCTTGACTTGTGTCCTTCCAACAACGTCCAAGCTTCACTTCCGTACGTTTGAGTTGGTATCACAATACTGTCATGTAGTAACTTTTTCACTTCCATGCTCACTTCCCTGTTTCTTGTCACTGCTTTCAAAGAACCAGCAACCTTTCTTCCCTGCTGTACCCTTTCAAGCACTTCACCCTCCAAACCTCCATCCTTACTCATCACACTATTCAAGTACTTAACCCACCCTGTCCCGACCACTTTTTGACCACTGGTACCCCCCAATCCCGACCATTTTTCGACCCTTTTATTTTTTGCTAAAACTTTCGCTTTTGGTGAGAAACATCGAAAATTCATAGAGAAATCGCTCATCTGAGGTTTAAAATACTCATTACAGGTAGGAGAGCCTCCTTACCTTACTGGGTTTTCTATCAGGCTGGCACCAAAGAAAACGAGTTCTATGGGAGGATAACTATTTCACACCACTAATAAACGGTATTTATTTATTTACTGTTACGAATTTATATGTAGTACAAGAGTATATTGGTTTTCAAGCAGTAATATAAGCATTATAAGCATTGTTTCACTCACTAATACCTGACCTTTTTTTGCCACATTACCTGATCATCATTTCTAACTGTTTCTTCCTCTAATGCTATGTAAAGTTTGTCCTCCACATTGTCATTGATTGGGGAATCACTCTGGCCCTGAATTTCGTACCGTGGCATGACATGGCTATACTGGCCAGGTCACTGATAACAGGTGAATTGCTGAGACAATGGCATGCAGGGGGGGGGAGGAGGTCATGCTGGGTAAGGCATTGTCTCTGCCTGGCATCTTGTTGAGGAAGGTGTCACGTGTATACGTACCAAAAATGACTCGCGAAAATTGAAAATTGTGGAAATTATGAACCTTGCAATTGCAGGACGTTGAAGTACGTCCCCAGGATTAGCTGTGACAAAACGTGAGGACGTGGAAGTACGTCCCCGGGACGCCGCGGATTAAACGTACTCACATTTTCCAATTCCTCACAATCCAACCTCGCTGTACATTCACTGACTTCACCTCTCTCAAAGACCATCACTTTACTCTTCCCTACATTCACCTTCAGATTCCGTTTCTTACACACTCTCCCAAACTCATCCACCAAGCCTTGCAGCTCCCCTTCGTCTTCACTCAACAACACAGTATCGTCTGCAAACAAGAGTACAGGGAGTTTCCAAACATTATCCTCTCTCACCAGGGCCACTCCAACATCCACTACCCTACCTTGTACCTCTTTTATTACCCCATCCATGTACAGATTGAACAACCATGGAGACATGACACATCCCTGTTTCAACCCAACTTTCAAAGAGAAAAATTCACTTAGTTCACCATCCACACGCACTGCAGCCTTCGCACCATCGTACATACTCTTCACAGCATTCAACAACTTCTCATCTACTCCATATATTCTTAACACTTTCCACAATCCTTGTCTATCCACCCTGTCATATGCTTTCTCCAAATCCATGAAAGCCGCATACAACTTCTTTCCCTTCTCTAGAAACTTTTCCACTAAAGATCTAAGAATGAATATCTGATCTACACAACCTCTTCCCTTCCTAAAGCCTCCCTGTTCTTCTCCAACTAATTTCTCTGTTCTTTCTCTAACTCTGTCAATAAGTATCCTACCATATACTTTTCCTATTATACTAAGAAGACAAATGCCCCTATGATTACCACACACTTCTTTTTCCCCTTTTCCTTTGTACAAGGGAATAATTATACCTGACTTCCAATCCTCCGGGACTTTACCTTCCTCCCAGGCTAATCTGCACATCTTCCACATCCATTCTACGACTATCTCTCCCCCATGCTTCAGCATTTCACCACACACTCCATCAATTCCTGGGGCTTTCCCCAATTTAACTTTCTTCATTGCTTCCACAACTTCTATCCTACTGACTTCTTCCTGTCTTCTCACCTCCCTCCTTCTCCCAGCCATTCCCCAGCCACTTATACTCGCATTACTTCCATCCTCTACGTTCAACAATTCCTTAAAGTGTTCTCTCCATCTGCTCACTTTTTCTCCCTTCTCCACTAGTAATCTACCATTTTTATCTTTCACTCCCCTGCTAACTTCACTTCCACCCTGTCTTACTCTCTTCACCTCTTTCCAGAACATTTTCTTACAGTCCCTCCACTTTACACTCAAATTCCTACCAAATTCCTCATCCACTCTCTTCTTACTCTCTCTTACTAATCTTTTCACCTCTCTCTTTCTTCCCACATATAACTCTCTCTTCCGCCTCTCAACTTCTTCCACGCCCCTATTTCTCATCCATTCATTGTATGCTTTCTTCTTTTGTGCCACAGCCTGTTTCACCTCTTCAGTCCACCACGCTGTTCCTTGCACCCCCCTCCGTCCTCTCTTCCTTCCACACACCACATCACATGCTGCACATATTTCTTCTGTAAATATGCTACACACACCTTCCACGTCTCCCATCTGCTCCAATTCATATTTGCACACTCGTTCCTCCACTTCTCTCTTATACTCTGTCTTTTTCTCATCCTCTTGTAACCTTTCCACTCTCCTTGCAACTATTCCTTCCTCTCGTCTTTCCCTTCTTCCATGTTTCAGCCCCATATAACGCAGTCGGTTCCACAACACCCTCATACAGCTTTCCCTTTACATCCATTCTAAGAGAACGACATTTAAACACTTTTTTCATTCCTCCCAGCACCTTTCCTACTTCATTTATTCTAAACTTCACTTCTGCATCTATTCTTCTAACCACAGCAACATGTGACCCTAGATATTTAAAACAATCTACTTCTTCAAGCAACTCACCATTCAAAACTATATTCATCCCCCTACCATCTACCAACCTCGTACACTTCATCACTTTACTCTTATTCTCATTTACTTTCAATTTCCTCCTTTCACACACCCTTCCAAACTCCTCTACCAACAGTCTCAATCTCTCCTCTGAATCAGTCACCAGTGCAATATCATCTGCAAACAGCAGCTGCTTCAGATTCCACTCTCCACCATCAACATTCACCAGACTAAGACCTCCACCTAAAACTCTTGCATTCACCTCCCTTACAACACCATCCATGTAAATATTAAACAACCAAGGCGACATCACACATCCCTGTCGCAGCCCAACTCTCACGGGAAACCAATCACTCACAGCATTTCCCACTCTTACACACGCTTTACTATTTACATAAAAACTTTTCACCCCTTTTAGTAACCTACCATCAAGTCCATACAATTTTAAAACAGTCCACAAAGCCTCCCTATCAATTCTATCATACGCTTTCTCTAAATCCATAAATGCCCAAAACACATCCTTGCCTTTTGCTAAATGCTTTTCACACACTTGTCTCACAGCAAACACCTGATCAACGCATCCCCTCCCTCTCCTAAAGCCACACTGCTCATCACCAATCACTCCCTCTGTACCCTCTCTAACTCTCATAATTAACACTCTACCATACACCTTACCTACAACACTTAACAGACTTATACCCCTAAAGCTAGTACATTCATACTTATCACCCTTGCCTTTATACAACGGGACCAAGCAAGCACTTGCCCAGTCAATTGGCACCATATCTTTCACAAAGCACACATTCAATAATCTTACTAACCAGTCAACAATAGTCACTCCACCACCCTTCAGGCATTCCACAGCACACTCATCCACACCTGCAGCTTTCTCTGTTTTCATCTCTTTTACTGTCTTCTCCACTTCCTCCTTCGTGATCAAAGAATCATTCAACCCTTCCAACACATTTATTATTTGTACCCTTCCATCCGCCACAATCTCAGCCACCCTTTCCTTCTCTACATTTAACAATCTTTCAAAATACTCTGCCCATCTCTTCCTTACTGCATCGATCTCAGTTAACATCCTTCTATCCTCTGCTATTACTCGCTCTTCCATCCCAGACTCTCCCTTTCGCACCCTTTTCACCTCCTTCCAGAACATTTTCTTATTTTGTTGAAAATCCTCAGTCAGCCGCCTACCCCACCTCTCATCTGCTGCCACTTTAGCATCATGCACAACCCTTCTCGATCTATTCTTCTTTTCCTTATACTTCTCATATGACACCTCATCCTTCCTCTGCAGCCACACTTCATATGCACGTCTCTTCTCAGCCACAGCCATACTTACTTCCTCACAGCACCATTCACTTCCTTTTCTTACACCACCACCCACACGTCTCACACCACACACCTCTTCTGCATGTCCCACCACAGCACTCTTAAACAATTGCCATTCCTCCTGCACGCTGCCATTTTCCTGATCTTTCACTGCGTTCCATTCATCTTTCAATTTCTCCTGATTCTCTATCATTTTCTCTCTTTTATCCAACTCACTCACTTTCAAAACCTCCCTGCCACACCTAACCCTCCTAGCTCTCACGCATCTCTTACCTACTCTTAACTTTCCCTCCACCAGGTAGTGGTCAGACATACCTCCACCCTCCCCTCTCAGAACTCTCACATCCAACAATCTTCCTATTACATTCCTGGACACAACCACATAGTCCATCAAAGCTCTATCAACAACCCTTCCACCCTCCTGTCTCACCCATGTATGCTTATAAATATCTTTCTTCTCTAACAGCGTATTTCCAATCACTATCTCGCTCAACGCACATCCCTATCATTCGTTCCCCATTTTCATTTCTTCCAGGCACACCATGCATACCAACTACACCTTCAATTGCTACATTTGCCACTCTAGCATTAAGATCTCCCATCATTACCACATTCACATTCGCTCTAAAACTCTGCTGACACTCAACATCATTCCAGAAAAACTCCCTCTCTTCCTCATCCCTTTCACTACCAGACCCATATGCACTCACAAACACCCACAGCTCATGTTCAAATTTCGCTTTCACCCACATCAGTCTCGATGACACCTCCTTCCATTCAGTCACACATTGCTGTACTGCCGGACTCACTAACAAGGCCACATCTTCTCTTGCACTTCCTGTATCAACACCTGACACTCTTCCATTCACACTTCCAAGCATAGACTCACCCTTCCCTTTCATCTTCGTTTCACTCAAAGCTAACACATCCAACTTTCTTCTCACAAACATTCTCCCAGTCTCCTCCCTTTTAGCCTCAATCGTACTACATCCACGCACATTCATAGACCCAATCTTCAGGGTACGGGGATAACTCAATCCCCCATCCCTTTCTCTGGCCTTTCTCTTTTTAGGAACTAAAAAACAGAGTAGGGGGTCCCTAGTCCCCTCACCCCGCCCCTTTTAGTCGCCTTTTACGACCCGCAGGGAATACGGTGGCAGTATTCTTCCTAACACAACCTGGCCGCAGAGTAGTAGTACCACTCCATAGTGCGGCCAGATTGTGTCCCGCCCGCCACAATGGGGGACACAATTTGTGTGGTAGGTTGGGGCGCTCACCATCCACTCACTCGATGTATAGCTGCTCTCGGGTGTCTACCCTTTCCTCCCCTTCATCCTTCTTTCCTTCCATCCTCTTCTGTCTTTCTTTCCTTCATTCTTTCCTTGTCCTTGTGCCTAAGGGTGACTTTACACTCCCTCTACTCTCTTTCTTTCCTTCATTCTTTCCTCTTCCTTCTGCCTGTGGGTAACTCTACACTGAGTCACAAGCCAAATGGTTTCAAGTACACTAGGAAACCATTTACTATGCGGGTGGTAACCATATAACCAAATTTTGGCGCCTGGTGGTTTAGTAGGTAATTATTGCGCTCCAATCGGACTGAGCCAGTGAAGGTTTATATCCAATTGGTGATTGGGGTTGATCGCTCATGTAAGGCCACTCGGGATGAGTGAGGCTGGTCACTCTCATCTTTATTGTCGGGACCAACTGCCTAGCCCCTGGCTCCTACTGTCTTCATGGGGCAATG
>NC_137011.1:12038978-12163978 GCF_032717465.1 Coenobita brevimanus
TCCTTCTGGCACCTTGCCAAAAATCTTTCTAACAACTTTACCTCATCATCCTTCCCTCCTCTTTTCTACTCTGATGGTTCTGTAGCTATTCCTTCTACTGAGAAAACAGATCTCTTAGCTCAGACTTTCTCCTCCAATTCCACCTTAGACGATTCCGGTGCTGTTCCTCCATCACTTCCCCTCTCTGACTTCCTCATGGCTGACATTAAAATTTCTTCAGCTAATGTATTTTCTGCCATCAATGGCCTCAGTACTAACAAGGAATATGGGCCTGATGGGGTCCCTCCTGTTGATCTCAAGAACTGTGCTTCTGTGCTTACACCCTGCCTAGCAAACTCTTTCGCCTTTGTCTGTCAACTTGTACCTTTCCTTCTTACTGGAAATTTGCTCTCATTCTGCCAGTCCCAAAGAAGGGTGACCATTCCCAACCCTCCAACTATCGTCCAATTGCTTTAACGTCCTGTATTTCAAAAGTTTTCGAGTCAATTCTCAATAGAAAAATATTAAGGCATCTTTCCTATCACAACCTTCTTTCCGATCGTCAGTACTGGTTCCGTCAGGGACGCTCCACTGGCGATCTTCTCACCTACCTTTCAGACTCCTGGTCATCCTCCTTTCGGGACTTTGGCGAAAGCTTTGCCATTGCACTTGACATCTCAAAGGCTTTCGATCGAGTCTGGCATAAATCTTTAATTTCCAAACTGCCCTCCTACGGTTTCTATCCTTCTATCTGTGCCTTCATCGCTAGCTTCCTTTCTGGTCGTTCTATAGCCGCTGTTGTAGACGGCCATCGTTCTTCTAGATCTATCAACAGTGGTGTTCCTCAGGGCTCTGTCCTATCACCAAATCTCTTCCTTTGATTCATCAATGATCTTCTAAGCTGTACATCTAACCTTATCGTTCCCGCAACGCCCATCTCAACAGTTACTTCAACAAACAAGGGATGAGGCTATGGCACACCTAATGTCTGACTTGGCTCGTATCTCTGACTGGGGTTAAAATAATGTGGTTGTTTTCAATGCATCTAAGACTCAGTTCTGACACCTATCAACCCGACAAAATCTTCCACAGGTATACCCACTAATGTTTAATAATATTCAGCTTAATCCTGCATCATCCTTGAACATGCTTGGGGTTTCATTTACTCGGGACTTATCTTGGAAAAATCATATTACATCTCTTGTAAAATCTGCTTCCAAGAGATTGGGTGTGCTAAGCTGACTCCGCTCTTTCTTTACCCCTGCACAATTGTTGACTCTATACGGGGGTTTTATCCGCCCCTGTGTGAAGTACAACTCTCATGTGTGGGGAGGCTCCCCACATACAACTCTTCTCAATAGGGTGAAGTCAAAGGCTTTTCGTCTCATTAACTCTCCTCCTCTTACTGATTCCCTTCAACCTCTGTCTCTTCGCCGCACTGTTGCATCTTTATCGCTTTTCTATCGCTACTTTAATGGTCACTGCTCCTCTGAACTGTCTGCTTGCATTCCTCCACCTCTACGACGGGCGTGTAGCACCCGTCTGGCAGCAAACTCTCATCCCTTTTCTGTCCAACTCTTTAATGCAAGAGTTAACCGTTACTCCCAGTCTTTCATTTATGCAACAGGTCAACTCTGGAACTGTCTCCCTCTGTCTGTATTTCCTGCTGCCTATGATCTCCAGTCTTTCAAACGCAGTGTGACCAGGCATCTCGGAATGATCGGATCTTGAATTTGGCTCTGTATTGTATTTTGTTTTTCTCTTGGAGGGAAATGTTACTGCGGGCTCATGGCCTTTGGTTCCTTCTTCCTCGCATAAAATATATATATATATATATATACCCACACACACACACACCAATCACACAGCAGTAGCCCACACATTTTTTTTTTATGCAAGGAAGAAGGAACCAAAGGCCAGAAGCCCATTAACCGTTCCTTCTGAAAAAAAATAAAAATAAAAAAAATAACTGAGAGCCAAATTCAAGATCCATTCACTTCGCGATGCCTGGACCCTCTGCGTTTGAAAGACGGGAGATTATTAGAAATAGGAAATTCAAAGGGAGACAGCTCATATCGGGAAACACCTATTTTGTGTCAGGTTATAGTATCTTCGTCACATGCTTGAGTGTGTGTGTGTGTGTGTGTGTGTGTGTGTGTGTGTGTGTGTGTGTGTGTGTGTGTGTGTGTGTGTGTGTGTGTGTGTGTGTGTGTGTGTGTGTGAGAGAGAGAGAGAGAGAGAGAGAGAGAAGAGAGTAGAGTTGGTTACACAGACCACACAGATTCCAAGGTCCTTCTTGGGTGATCCGGCCTTAATATCATTCTTAAATTTAGAAAGTCAAGAATTCAGTCATTTTAGAGGCAGAAAGAGAAGAATAGGCAAGTGAAAGAGGATGACAAGGGTGTGGAAGAAGGCGTAATTTATGACGTCAGAAAATAACAGAATGAAGTGTGCGTAGGAAAGGAGTCGACTGTGTGTCTGATGAAGAAAATTAAACACTTTACTCCTCTGTTCTGCAGGTGATGCACAGACACCTTTTGCAGGGTAATTCATCTTTTCTTCTCGAATTTTGCTAGGCCAGTTCAAGGCCCATATTGGTTGTTATTCCTTCGAGTTCATGCAGTATAAAGCTGCGGCTGTCTTAACAATTCCTGTTCGATGATTGTTTTTCTTTTTCCTCAGCTTATTCTTGCCGACCACAAACGACTATACTTAGCTTAAGCAGGACAACTTATACTGAATGAGTTTATGAAGGATGTGTCTAGCCCCTCCATTTCTCAGCGTCTATTCTAAGCACAAATGAAGTCATACACTCAGCTGTTGCTTAAATAATTGTCGGAAATTGGTGTCTCACACACACACACACACACACACACACACACACACACACACACACACACACACACACACACACACACACACACACACACACACACACACACACACACACACACACACACACACTCCTTTCCCTACCCGTACACAAACACCTCCCCAAAATGTGTGTGGTACTCTTACTTCATATTAGAATCCCATTTCACCATGGTATTTGTGATGACTAGTATATTCCCTCCTCTCTCTCTCTCTCTGTCTCTCTCTCTCTCTCTCTCTCTCTTTCCTTGTGATATCAGCCCAGACATTCCTCTTCTTGCTACATCAATGGCTATCACATATGTAAACTGGACTTTCTGGATTCTTTCTTTCTTTATGCTGGATGTTAGCTGTGGAGACTTAGGCCCTAATTCAGGATGAAGGTTTAAACCTCGGGTTTGAGTCTGGTTCATACCACGGGTTGGGGATTATTCAGTCCCAGGTTATAGCCTAGGGCAGTATGAGGGCAGTTTGGAAATTAAAGATTTATGCCAGACTCGATCGAAAGCCTTTGAGTTGTCAAGTGCAATGGCAAAGCTTTCGCCAAAGTCTCGAAAGGAGGATGACCAGGAGACTGAAAGGTAGGTGTGAAGATCGCCAGTGAAGCGACTCTGATGGAATCCATACTTATGATCAGAAAGAAGGTTGTGATAGGAAAGATTCTTTAAAATTTTTCTATTAAGAATTGACTCGAAAACTTTTGAGATACAGGATGTTAAAGCAATTGGACGACAGTTAGAGGGTTGGGAATGGTCTCCCTTCTTTGGGACTGACTGAAAGAGAACAAACTTCCAGCAAGAAGGAAAGGTACAAGTTGATAGAAAAAGTCGAAAGAGTTTGCCTAGGCAGGGTGTAAGCACAGAAGCACAGTTCTTGAGAACAACAGGAGGGACTCCATCAGGCCAATATGCCTTATTAGTACTGAGGCCTGTGATGGCACAAAATACATCAGCTGAAGAAATTTTAATATCAACCATGAGGAAGTCAGAGGGGGTAAGTCATGGAGGAACAGCACCGGAATCGTCTAAGGTGGAATTGGAGGAGAAAGTCTGAGCGAAGAGATCTGCTTTATCAGTAGAAGAAATAGCTATAGAGCCATCAGAGTAGATTGGAGGAGGGAAGGAGGATGAGGTAAAGTTGTTAGAAAGGTTTCTGGCAAGGTGCCAGAAGGAGCGGGAAGAATTTGAGTTGGAGAGTTGAGAGCATTTAGTACGGATGAAATTATTTTTTGCAGAGTGAAGAACAGACTTAGCACGATTCCGGGCAGAAACGTATAAAAGATGTGATTCAGGGTTGGGTTGGCTCCGGTACCTTTTATAGGCCCTCTCCTTGTTGCAGACAGCATTAGAACAACCGTGATTAAACCAAGGCTTTCTTGCGTTAGTCAAAGGATATGAGAAAGGAATGTATGCTTCTATGCCCGAGAGAATAACCACCGTAATGCGCAAGGCACACCCAGATGGCTCTCGACCATGGAAGCAATAATCATTCCAGGATAAATCAAAGAAGTACTGCCTGAAGGCCTCTCAATCCACAACTCCAAAGTGCCACAGACGACGTTTCTTCGGAGGGTCAGCAGGCCGTACTGGAGCGATAGGACAGGTTAAGGTGATAAGGTTTTGATCGGAGGAGTCCGACGGAAAGAAAAGATTAACAGTGTAAGCAGAAGGATTAGTTGTAAGGAAGAGGTCAAGTATGTTGGATCTCTCTCCAAGGCGGTCAGAGATATGGGTAGGGTGTTGTACAAGCTGCTCAAGGTCATTCAGGATAGAAAAGGTGTAGGCTTGTTCACCAGGTGGATCAGTGAAAGGAGAGGAGAGCCAAAGGTGGTGGTGAACATTGAAATCTCCTAGAATGAAGATTTTAGAGAAAGGAGAAATGGATAGAATGCATTCCATCGTAGAAGTAAGATAGTCAAAGAATTTTTGATAGTCAGTAGAATTATGAGATAAGTAAACAGCACAGATATATTTAGTCAGAGAATGACAGGAAAGCCGAAGCCAAAGTGTAGAGAATTCAGAAGAACAGAGTTCAGGAACACGAAAGCAAGATAAGCTGTTGCATATATATACACAACAGCCACCTTTGGTTTTGAAATGAGTACAGAGAAAGTAGGAGGATACAGAAAAGGGTCTGCTATCAGTTGTCTCAGACAGCTGAGTCTCAGAAAAAGAAGGTGAGGTTTAGAAAAGGAGATTTGGTGCTCAACAGAGCGAAAGTTAGAGGAAAGGCCACGAATGTTGCAGAAATGAAGAAGAAGAGAGTCAGACAGTGGTTCCAGGCATCTCGAGTCATTACCGGGAGAGGGGAGTTTATGTGTGAATGAGCTGTGAAGTGTTGAGCCATCTGCATATGAACGGATAGGATTATGGGTGGCAGATCTTTTCTATCCTTAATGACCTAGAGCAGCTTGTACAGCACCCTACCCGTATCCCTGACCGCCTTGGAGAGAGCTCCAACATACTTGACCTCCTCCTCACAACTAATCCTTCTGCTTACTCTGTTAATCTTTTCTCTCCATTGGGCTCCTCCGATCATAACCTTATTACCTTAACCTGTCCTATCACTCTGGTACGGCCTGTGGACCCTCCAGGGAAACGTTGTCTGTGGCATTTTGGAGCTGCAAACTGGGAGGCCCTCAGGCAGTACTACTTTGATTTTCCCTGGAATGATTCTTGCTTCCGTGGCTGGGAGCCATCTGAGTGTGCCTTGCGCATTACTGAGGTTATTCTCTTGGGCATGGAAGCATACATTCCTTTCTCATATCCTTTGACTAACGCAAGAAAGCCTTGGTTTAATCACGCTTGTTCTAATGCTGTCCGCAACAAGGAGAGGGCCTACAAAAGGTACCGGAGCCAACCCACCCCTGAATCACATCATCTTTACGTTTCTGCCCGGAATCGTGCTAAGTCTGTTCTTCGCTCTACTAAAAATAATTTCATCCATACTAAATGCTCTCAACTCTCCAACTCGAATTCTTCCCGCTCCTTCTGGCACCTTGCCAAAAATCTTTCTAACAACTTTACCTCATCATCCTTCCCTCCTCTTTTCTACTCTGATGGTTCTATAGCTATTTCTTCTACTGATAAAGCAGATCTCTTCGCACAGACTTTCTCCTCCAATTCCACCTTAGACGATTCCAGTGCTGTTCCTCCATCACTTCCCCCCTCTGACTTCCTCATGGCTGACATCAAAATTTCTTCAGTTGATGTATTTTCTGCCATCAATGGCCTCAGTACTAACAAAGCATATGGGCCTGATGGGGTCCCTCCTGTTGTTCTCAAGAACTGTACTTCTGTGCTTACACCCTGCCTACGCAAACTCTTTCGCCTTTGTCTGTCAACTTGTACCTTTCCTTCTTGCTGGAAGTTTGCTCTCATTCAGCCAGTCCCAAAGAAGGGTGACCACTCCCAACCCTCCAACTATCGTCCAATTGCTTTAACGTCCTGTATTTCAAAAGTTTTCGAGTCAATTCTCAATAGAAAAATTTTAAGGCATCTTTCCTATCACAACCTTCTTTCCGATCGTCAGTATGGGCTCCGTCAGGGACGCTCCACTGGCGATCTTCTCACCTACCTTTCAGACTCCTGGTCATCCTCCTTTCGGGACTTTGGCGAAAGCTTTGCCATTGCACTTGACATCTCAAAGGCTTTCGATCGAGTCTGGCATAAATCTTTAATTTCCAAACTGCCCTCCTACGGTTTCTATCCTTCTATCTGTGCCCTCATCGCTAGCTTCCTTTCTGGTCATTCTATAGCCGCTGTTGTAGACGGCCATCGTTCTTCTCCTAGATCTATCAACAGTAGTGTTCCTCAGGGCTCTGTCCTATCACCAACTCTCTTCCTTTTATTCATCAATGATCTTCTAAGCTGTACATCTAACCCTATCCACTCATACGCTGATGACTCCACCCTTCACCTTTCCATTCGGTTCCCGCAACGCCCATCTCAACAGTTGCTTCAACAAACAAGGGATGAGGCTATGGCACACCTAATGTCTGACTTGGCTCGTATCTCTGACTGGGGTAAAAATAATATGGTTGTTTATAATGCATCTAAGACTCAGTTTTTACACCTATCAACCCGGCATAATCTTCCACAGGTATACCCATTAATGTTTAATAATATTCAGCTTAATCCTGCATCATCCTTGAACATGCTTGGGGTTTCATTTACTCGGGACTTATCTTGGAAAGATCATATTACATCTCTTGTAAAATCTGCTTCCAAGAGATTGGGTGTGCTAAGCTGAATCCGCTCTTTCTTTACCCCTGCACAATTATTGACTCTATACAGGGGTTTTATCCACCCCTGTGTGGAGTACAACTCTCATGTGTGGGGAGGCTCCCCACATACAGCCCTTCTCAATAGGGTGGAGTCAAAGGCTTTTCGTCTCATTAACTCTCCTCCTCTTACTGACTCCCTTTAACCTCTGTCTCTTCGCCGCACTGTTGCTTCTTTATCTCTTTTCTATAGCTACTTTAATGGTCACTGCTCCTCTGAACTGTCTGCTTGCATTCCTCCACCTCTACGACGGGCGCGTAGCACCCGTCTGGCAGCAAACTCTCATCCCTTTTCTGTCCAACTCTCTAATGCAAGAGTTAACCGTTACTCCCAGTCTTTCATTTATGCAACAGGTCAGCTCTGGAACTGTCTCCCTTTGTCTGTATTTCCTGCTGCCTATGATCTCCAGTCTTTCAAACGCAGTGTGTGCAGGCATCTCGGAATGATCGGATCTTGAATTTGGCTCTCTATTGTATTTTGTTTTTTTCTTTGAAGGAACTGCTACTGCGGGTTCATGGCCTTTGGTTCCTTCTTCCTAGCATTAAAAAAAAAAAGATAAGAAAATTCATTAATATGTATTCGGAATAGGGCTGGAGCCAGAACTGATCCTTGTGGCAAGCCGGCATTAATCGAGTGGAAATTGGAATATACATCTAGTTTTATTCTTATCTTTCTGTCACTAAGATATGAGGAAATCAGAAGAAGAAAATATGATAGGCCATAGTTAGAGAGTTTGGATAGCAGGGAACGGTGCCACACTGTCAAAGGCTTTAGAAATATCAAGGGCTACTTCATGAGATTCTCCATGTTGGTCAGTTGACTGATGGCTGTTATGAACCAGGAGATTGAGTATATCAACAGTGGCTCTTTCGTGGCGAAAACTATGCTACCACCAATTAAGCTGTTGGATTCAAGATGTTTAACTATGTGCTTAATAATTACAGTCTCAAATACTTACCAAGAGAAGATGTGCTGCAAATGGTCTGTAATCAGAGCAGTCAGATGAAACCCCCTTCTTCGGATCTGGGTAGATATTGACCTCCTTCCAAGAACTAGGGAATGAAGAAGTACGTACGCTTAGTCTGAATAATTTAGCTAGAACAGAAGCAAGTTCTGGGGAACATTTTTTCAAAGCAATTGGAGGAATTCCACCTGGAAGCTTTGGTTGTTGGTAAATTGTCTAGGATGGATTTTATGCATCTAGTCAGTATCTTAAGTGGAGCACATTCGGGAAAGTCAAGTTCTAGTACAGGAACGTTCTGGCTGACTTCCTCTAAGGTAGGCTTTCCGGAAATGTACTGGTAACGATGTTCGCTTTACCACATGGGTCATTTATAGTGTTACCATCTGAAGATTTTAGTTTGGGAATGGGTGATGACTTGTTAAAGTTATTACTAAAAGAACAGGGAGTTGACCAGAATATTCGAATGTCGTTGGGTCTGTTTAATAGTTTGCATGCTTGGTTGCGAAGAAAGTTTGATTTAGCGAGATTTATAACTGCTTTGCATGGTTTCTAGCATTTTTAAACTGACGAAGGGATTCATTTTTTTTTTTTTTTTTTAAGTAAGAGTTATATGCAAAGGTCTTTTGATTCATTGCTCTGGCACACTTGCTGTCAAACCATTTTGGGGGGTCCGATCTTTTAGTGAACTGTTGACTGGGTATGAACAATTCCAAACCAGCTTGTACTAAGTTATTAACGTGGGACTGGGTAGAATTGATGTCACTGAAGAAGAAGGATTGCCATGGAATGTCAGCAAGATAATTTCTAAATCCATCCCAGTCTGCCCTATAAAACAGCCATCTGGTCACTCTGACAGGTTCAGAATGGGGAACTGAACTAATGAGACTTTGATGAGACTGGTCGGAGGATCCAAGTGGTGACAGTACTTCTATTCGGTATTGATCTGGGTTATATATCAGGAACAGGTCCAAGAGACAGGCGTTATGGTCAAGATTATTTGGTATTCTGGTTGGTTATTTTACCAATTGCGTGAGATTAAACTATTCTGCAGACAACTCGCATTCAAGACCAGTATCGTCAGGCGTGGCAGAATGCATAACCATTCTACATTATGGATGTTAAAATCACCCAAAACGGTAATTTTAGTGGTAAGGGTGAGGTTAAGGTTAATCAGCTGTGTGGATATGGAGTGAAACATGCTGGGTTCTGAAGGAGCATTGGGGGAGCCACGAACTACACAGATATATTTGATAATATTTAGATAATTTAGTTTTAAATAGTGAATAATCAAAATTAGCTGAAGTGAAATTCAAGACAGTGTCAACTGCAAATTCATATTTGATATAACAGTAGGCGCCATCCTTGTTACGGAAGTTTGTGAGGAGACGGTAACCAGGAAAATAAAATGGGAATATGCCAGTAGAGGGAGAGATTTGGGGTTCTGTGAGGAAGAGCTAGAGGGGATACTGATTAGAGGAAAAAGTGAACTGAATTCAGATTGGTGTTAAGATCATATTAGTTAAATATAAGGCCGAACCTGTGCTTCTCCACTGACGAGCATGAACAGTGTTTGCAACAACCACTGTCGGTACAGTCGCTTGACTGCGACCAGGAGGACCCTGTGCTGCCAGCCCTCCCCTGCTGGTGGTGGCAATCCGAGATACCTACGAATCTGCTGATGTTAATGCAACGGCCATTGCTGTGGGGAGATGGAAATAGGTGTGATGTCTAATGTGCATGTAGTGTGGTGTAGAATGTTGAAGGCAGAGGTATTATGAGAGTATGCTGGTCTATTCTCTGTGTTAATGAAAATACTGAACATGTTCAGCAAAAGGAGAGGGTCAGGAACAGGTCCTGACGGCTGGTGAAACAGGAGTTCCAGCTCTCTCTGTCACCAGCTTGCTATCCACCTCGGGAGAACGGTGATATGTAACAGGATACTGAAGAGAGAAACCTGTACTTTACACAGGAAAAATAATCCAATATATCACCACTATGCCGGGAATCGAACCCGGGACTCTCAGATGAGAGTATATTCCCTACACGACGACCAGGTAAAAAGTTAACTCACATTGTCACAATCTTGTAACTAGTCCCTCCGCCCCCACTGTGGACCTGAAGAGGATGAGATAACCCCCTGGCACTCGGGCAAATAGATGCTTTTAATCTATTCCAATCACTTTACGCAGGAAAAGTTGTCCAATATATTACCAATATGCCGGGAATAATCCCTGGGTCGGGTACCCAACTTGACCACGTGAGTCAGATTAACCCTCACGTGGGTTGGACTTTACACTTGACCTGGTGTTTCCCGCTAACCTTAATTATTTTTCGTGTATGTCACGGCCTCACCAACTGATACATCCTCAAGGGAGTTGCCAAACAACTAATCCATGGGTAGAGTGCCGATATTGACAATATGGATCCGAATAACCCTCATGTGGATGGGGCTTGAAGAACATAGAAATGTCATCTTTAAGCCCCACCCACATGAGGGATCAGTCCTCCTCCCCTAAATAAAAACTATTAGAACAATGGAAAATCAAGCTTTTGGATTTTAAAGTGTCTCAAGTCAATCTGTCTGGATTTTGATAATGTCTTTTACTATATAAAATTTTCCGACATCATTTTTAGGAGGTCAGCCCCCTTCAAAACTTATGAAGAATTCAAAATAGGAGAAGCAGGACAATTATTGCGTCGATATCTTACTACCTGCTCTACAATGGACTCTCATCCGTAATATGATATTTGGGAAACGTGACCCCCCCAGTGATTCTTGGGCATCAGCCCCCTCCCCAAAAGAAAAACGATCAGAAATAGGGGAAATATTTGAATGAGACTTCCCAGGTGAGTTCATCTGGTTACTCAGATCTTCCACAATACACGATATCCTAACCATGAATTTTAGAGGGGTTAGCTTTCCTTCAACAAATAAAAAATTCTCAGAAATAGTGAAAGAAGGGCAGATAGCGACTTCGGTATCTTGGTACATGATGTACAAAGGATTTTCATCCGCAATGCGATGTGGGGAGCATGATCCCGCCAAAATTCTTGGGGTGTCAACACCCCTCCCTCCGAAGAAAAAAAAAAAAAATGGATCAGAAACAGGGGAAAATGAACACACGGATTTCAACGCAATCGACATATATATTGCAGAATTGGGAATGCAGTTTCGATGTTTTCTCTGAATGCAAAGGAAGAAACTGCACATCTACTGTATTAATATATTCAATTAGCTTCTCTATTAAATCATCAATGTACTGTACTTCTTCTTACAGCCGGCGTTTGGTTACTGGCGTCAGCGTCCGTGTGTGGAGGGGTACTTCTCTACCACATCATCTGTCTGACCCAGAATGCAGTAGATGCCACCAGCCTCACCTCTCCAGCTTTTATGCATGTGTTCGGTTCTTTCCTTAGCCAGGCGCTGTTTAATATGCCCTGGCTTTCCGCGGGAAAGGTATGATATTATTTCTATTACTGTAGGTTTTACGTGTCTTTTCCAGTTGTTTCTGTTCATAATACTGTCTTGTAATATGCTTTTTTTTCTTTTTTTCTTACTTTTTTCCTTTTCTGTCATTTTAATTGTTTTTGGTCCTTTATATTTCACCCCTTTCCTCTTCATCTTTTTTATCTCCTCCCTCCTGTCTTTTCTTCCATTTCCATTCTTTCCTTCTTTATTTTCTGGTGCACTTTGTCTTTTAACTTTTGTCTCTTGTTTATCCTATTTCTTTACTACGCCATCTATTGGATTCAGGGCCGTGTTTCTAGTTGGTTTCCTTTGTGATGCATTCTGCACCTTACACGTATATAATACTGTTGCACGATAGTAATGCAAAATGTGTAGATACTAAACACATGCAAATACCATATCCGAGAAACAAGGGCGTAAGAGTGGAAAAAATGCTAAGGAAGACAGATGGCAGCAAAATAGCATACACTAGACACATCCCCCCCTCATCTCATCCCCTGCTTTCGTGTACCAACCTTAACTGAGTTTGATATCTGATATTCATTTACAGCTGTTATAAGAGAGTGTAAACAAACTAACACCTGAATTAAACAAAAAATTGATATTATACAACGTGGTATTTCTAGGCATTTGTTTTCTGCGTACGTACATGAGTCAAGAAAGGTGATGCTCTTTTTTTTTTTTTTTTAATCAACTTATTACGCCCAAAGGGCGACATACCTCGTAACAGGACCACGAGCCCACGTATTATGTACAGAGGAACTCGTGTCTAGCTGGATACGCTGTTTTGCTACAAAGATATATTGGAGTATACAATACAGAAGCTGGCATCCACCAAAGTGTGGATGTCTTACGAGAATGATAACTAAATGATTGTCTGTAAGTAGATAATTGCATATATCAGTCAGGGACTGTCGCTGAGGCAGTAGGTCCCTGACTGAGGGACACTCAAGGTAGCAATGCTGAAGATTGTTGACGATAGGACGGTCACATAGTTTACAGGAGAAGTGAGGCATGTCCTCTGCCTCAGAGACTTGCCAGAAAGGGCCATATCCTAGCCGAAGTCGAGCAGACACACACTGTGCCTGCGAACCATGTCGACGATACTTGGGAAGAGATAGACGAAAGTGGTCTTAGTATTGGATGGACACACTCTGAGCCCGCTCAGCATTCCTGCGATGGAGTGTTGAAAGAAGAGCGGCTGAATGGATCTTCTTTTTGTAGCAGAGGAGGGAGGATGTGGCATCATCAGGTAGAGGCAGACTGCAGGCATTTTTTGGTGAGGTCAACAGCGTCATTGGTTGTGATTCAGATATGCACAGGAATCCACAAGAACTGTATGATAAGAGAATTTTCATGAGCTGGAACTAACTGACGTAATATAATTTTGTTGAACTAAGAGGTGGCACGTGGGTTCCGCAGACGAGATGGCTTGAAGGGCAGAGCGAGAGTCACAGAAAACTACACCACTCAGTCTTTACTGAGAGAGGAAACTAACTGGATGCAAGAGTCCCTGTAGCTCACAGTAGGTAAAGCTAGACGAGTTCGGTAGTCTGCGTCCAACCCAGCCTCCCTCAGGTGGATCCAAATCGGGTGAATAGATGGCGCATCAAGCACTCCCATCTGCTTGCAAGGAATCGTCGATGTAAAGACTGTGCACGACAGGAACTGAGAAAGACACTCTTGTGATGATCTCCAGAGCTATAGTTGTTTCTGGAGGAGTGGTAGGTCTGCCATGGAGGTAGATGTAAAGCTGACTTCAAGATAAGCAGTCCTCCAGGGAGGTGGGCCATGATTCACTTATTCCACGGGAACATTAATATCAAGTCAGCGGCGCCTTGTGGTGCCTGTAGTTAATTAAGCTACGAACCTTATAAAAAAAAATATCAAGTCTTTATAGGATGGAACAGGCTGCATTAACGGGGGTGCTGACGCTGGGCCGAGGTGCAACAGAGTCAAGTGAAGGTCTGATGACACGAGAATAATTAGAGACAAGATGGGCAGAATGGAGGTATTTGATGCCTAGGTAAAAGACTTTGGCGTATATTCTCTCAACAAAGGGGGGAGGGAGTTTGATTCAGTTTGCATGTTGACCATTCTTATGGAAATAGGACAGACCAGGATGTATCTCATTACTTTGTTCTGAAAATTTTCAGTAGGTTCTACAGATGTTTTTGGGAGCTGACTGAAAGCAAAGAAGTAATCAATAGCTGACCATATGAATACAGTGTAAATAGCTCTGGCCACAGGGATAGAGATTCCAGCAACATTGTTGGTAGGTCAGCATGGGGGGAATTAAGCGTTGCTGCAGCCAATCTAGTACGTCTCAGACGATGGGTTGAACACGTTGTCTTACAGGTATGGTTGGGGTAATCCATACATGTGCACCCAAGTAGAGGTACTGCCTGCACAAGAGTATGATACTACTTCCTACAGTGAATTCTGGAAGCTTTCCTGGGTTGCAGGGAGAAAAGATTCTATTTTTTTTTTCTGGGGAGAAGATGAGGCTACAAGTGGAGGACATCTGATAGAATGACTGAAGGATGCACTGAAATCTTCTGGAAAGCTGTAGTGAATGCAGATATCATCAGCATAACAGATAACTGTGGTTCTGGGAATGTTGGAAAGAAGAGAAAGTAACCAGTGCATAAGGATATTAAAAAGAAATCAGCTTAGAACATCACCTTGCACAGTGCCGAGCTCGAAGGCCTTAGAGGAGCTACACACGCCTTTAAGAAGGAAACACGAGGTTCTGTTGTGGAGATAACCCTGTATCCATCTCAAGAGGTTTCCTTGGGCACCAAATTCCACCAGCTGATCAAGGATGATATATCTGTCTGCAACATAAAAGGCACTTTTAAGATCAATCAATGCTAAAGCACTGGTGGGGCAGAGGAAGGTATAGAGTTCCATTAAACAGTGGTGTGTACTTCTTTGTGGCAGAAAACCATGCAGTCTGGGTGAGAGATTGCCCTCCAGCCAAAACATTAAACGGGCAAGGAAGATGCGTTCGAACACAATGCTGAGGGAAATAGGTCTGAAATTGTCAGTACCAGGTTTTGGAATGGGCACAATTGTGCAGGAGGTCCAGGCATTAGGTACAAATCCCTTATGGAAGCAAAGATTGTAGGGCTGTAGCAGGGAGCTGCTAGGACTTTCAGGAGTCGGTGAAGGACAGTGTATGTGATGCCATCATTCCCGGGGGCTGTTTCCTAACTCCTAACGAAAGCACGTCACAATTCGTCCTCAGTTATCAGCATGTCATCATTTTCATCCGCCTTCAGTAACACAATCATCAGACGGAGAGTACAGACCATTTGTTGGTAGGAGAGTGCATCTTGAATATATGCGGGAAGATTGCATGCTTGTGCTTGTTCAGACCATGTATTAATAAGATCTTGTGCATCCTCAGCTGGACTGTGGTGGAGAACACTGTAGGGCCTTTTCCTGACAACCTTATTTATTAGATGCCACATGGCTCGATCAATCGTCTGATAGTTCATGCTGTCTGTGAACTTCTGCCAAGATTCAGTATGGACATATTGCTGGAGGGCAATTAGTTCGTCTCTTGACGCCTGGTACTGGTTTCTGAAGGTGAGGTGTTGGTTGCCTCTGGAAAGAGAAACCATCTCCCACCATGCTTCTGCTTGGAGGATGTGCTGATCAAGTGTCCAAATATGAGCTTCAGGGTGACTTTTAATGTCTTGTAACATAGTGGTTGTGGAAGTCATGAGTGGAGTTTACCAGGGAGGAATATAAGTTAGCCAGGTGCTTGTATATCAAATGTGAAGAGGAGGTTGGAAATGTGTGAAATGTACAGACGTCGGAATAAGTTCGTTTCCTTTTCCGTGGACTAAGGTGTTTGTAACACTGCTCGATGGAGAGGTATCCCCTCCTCCTCCCTTCCTCATACTCCCACACTTCCACCCAACCCCCCACTTTTCCCTACGACCCCATAACCCCACCCGGTACCCTCCATACTCTCGCTCACAGCCAGCTAGGGGTTTCTGGACTTCAAGCACCTCTCTGATTATGTGTGGTCCGAACATCTAATAAAGGAATAGTACAGTATATATATCATAAACCAAGTTAGGAAAAGTTTACTACACTGTGTGTGTGTGAGAGAGAGAGAGAGAGGGGGGGGGGAAGCGACAGGCAGAGAGGGAGAGTGAGTGGAAAAATGAGAAATGAGAGGGCAGTTACGGAGAAAATAAAAAGGGGAGAGGCATGGAGAGAACAACGAGAGTTAAGAAAAGAGACAGAGAGTGAGAAGAAGAGACAGTGAGAGATGAAATGAGATACAGGCAGCGTGAAAGGGAAAGAGAAAAGGGAGGTGTGAATCGAAAGGCCGGGAGACAGGGAAGTAGAGACAAAAAGGGAGACACCTGAGAGAAAATGGGAATGGAGCAAACATAGAAATAGGGATAACAAAAGGAGAAAGTGGGAAAGACAGCTACGGAACGGAATACAGAGAACGAAAATGAGAAAAATTAGAAAAAGAGGCAAGGTAACAGGGAGGAGGAAGAAAGTGTGTTTTTCTGGCAAGGACACAGGGAAAGAACTAAGCAGGATAAGACGAAAGCATTGAGGCTCAGTAGAACGAATGACATTCAAGTAAAAAGGGAGGGAGAGAAACAGAAAGTCGGAGAAATTTGCGGAGAGAAAGTAGAGATTAAGGGTGGGAAGATAATAGTTTTATTTCTAGGGCAAGAAAGAGGAGGGGGATGTTAAGAAGGGAAGACAAGGGGAGGGAGAGGGAGGGAGGAAGGGAGGGAAAGACAATGGGGAAGAGTGGAATGAAAGAAGAGATTTCGGGTGACAGGGAGAGACGGAGAGAGGAGAGAGAAAAAGGAGCATGAAGTTATTACTGGGGAAACAAAGCAGTGAAGAAAATGGATTTAGTACAAGAAAAGAAACACGGAGAGAGTAATGGAGAAAAAAAGGTAACACATGTGATAGATGAAAAAAAAGTAAGACAAAGTTGTAACAGGAAAGGAGAAAGAAGAGTGAGGTAAGGAGGGAGTGACAGAGGGGGAGAGAGACGAAGGAAAGGAAAGAGGGAGGGAGGAAGGTAAGGATTGAGCAGATACCTATAAAGAAAGGGGAAGGAGGGAAAAGGAAACTGGGGATGAGAAGACAAAGGATCCAGAGAGAGAGAGGGGGGGGGGGACAGTACACAGACAGGCACAGACGGATAGATCGACAAATATTCAGAAAGTGTGTGTGTGTGTGTGTGTGTGTGTGTGTGTGTGTGTGTGTGTGTGTGTGTGTGTGTGTGTGTGTGTGTGTGTGTGTGTGTGTGTGTGTGTGTGTGTGTGTGTGTGCTTCCGTCCCTGCGTCACTTCTATAACATTGTTCCATTTTTTCACCTGCGTGTTTTCCTCTTCTCTGCTTCTGTTTCTCCTCTCATTCACTTTTTTAATCAGTATTTATCCTGATTGTTCTTACCATTCCAAGTCTCTCTCTCTCTCTCTCTCTCTCTCTCTCTCTCTCTCTCTCTCTCTCTCTCTCTCTCTCTCTCTCTCTCGGAAAAAAGAGATTGTTCTCATAGTCTATATCTAGTTAATACTGCCACTGTCTGAGTTGCTGTGGAATTTTGGTTGCTTGAAAAAGACATACGTCGACTTAAAAAGAGTTCAGGAGACTAAGGTATCAGGTTCGCCTGAGGGCTGTGGGACTTTTTTAGCAGAAACTCGTAGACTACGAGGTCAGCTCATTAAAGTGTTTAAAATCTGAATGGGTTTCACAATCATTACATAGAAAGTTGCTTACTCTTAACACAGACTTGGCACACAACCATGGTTGGAAGCTGTAAATGAAAAAATTTACCTGCAGAATTACGTGAAAACCTTTTCACGTGCAAGATCTACTCCACATGGACCTGACTCAACATGGGCGTTGTTAACACTACAGTAGAGAAGTTTAAGGGATTCATCGGCAGGATCTTACACTAGAATAAATGTGAATTGGATATGTATTCAGAGGCAGACAAGAAGTATCTCCACGGTTTGGGCTGCATAGCCATTAAGATCCTAACTTTTCCTTGTAACTCCTCTCTCTCTCTCTCTCTCTCTTTGTGTGTGTGTTCTACTATCGCAGCATTTAATCACAGCAGATTCTCTCTCTCTCTCTCTCTCTCTCTCTCTCTCTCTCTCTCTCTCTCTCTCTCTCTCTCTCTCTCTCTCTGTATGTGTGTGTGTGTGTGTGTGTGTGTGTGTGTGTGTGTGTGTGTTCTATTATCGCAACATTTAACTACAGAAGATTTCTGTGTGTGTGTGTGTGTGTGTGTGTGTGTGTGTGTGTGTGTGTGTGTGTGTGTGTGTGTGTGTGTGTGTGTGTGTGTGTGTGTGTAAAAGAGGTATCTACTACCCCAACATTTAATCACAACAGATTTATTCTCTGTGTGTGTGTGTGTGTGTGTGTGTGTGTGTGTGTGTGTGTGTGTGTGTGTGTGTGTGTGTGTGTAAAAGAGGTGTCTACTACCGCAACATTTAATCACGACATATTTATTCTGTGTGTGTGTGTATGTGTGTGTAAAAGAGAGGTCTACTATCGCAACATTTAATCACAACAGATTTATTATCTCTCTCTCTCTCTCTCTCTCTCTCTGTAATTCACCGGGTCGGTCAGGATCACTTGATGGTCGTGATCGTCATTTTTTACCCTCCCGGAAGGGAGCTGAGAGCTTATATAGTCCGATCTAAGGGCAAGGCTGTGACCTTCACACACGCACGCACCCGTCCCTTTGCTCCAGGGGGACAGTAACCACCCACTTCATCAGTGAAACTTTCGCAACCTGAGCGAGGCGCGAACTCCCGTCCACCAGATGGCGAGCGAGAACGTTACCACTGAGCCAGGAGCGGTGTGTGTGTGTGTGTGTGTGTGTGTGTGTGTGTGTGTGTGTGTGTGTGTGTGTGTGTGTGTGTGTGTGTGTGTGTGTGTGTGTGTAAAAGAGGTGTCTACTACCGCAACATTTAATCACAGCAGATTTATTCTCTCTCTCTCTCTCTCTCTCTCTCTCTCTCTCTCTCTCTCTCTCTCTCTCTCTCTCTCTCTCTCTCTCTCTCTCTCTCTCTCTCTCTCTCTCTCTCTCTCTCTCTCTCTCTCTCACACACAGTGTAGTAAACATTGTCCTAACTTGGTTTATGATATATACTGTACTATTCCTTTATTAGTTGTTCGGACTGCACGTAATTTGAGTATAGAAACCCCTAGCTGTCTGTGTGAAGGAGTATGGAGGGTACCGGGTGGGGTTATTGGGTCAGAGAGAAAAGTGGGGTGGTTGGGTGGGAGTGTGGGACTATGAGGATTGGAGGAGGAGGGGATACCTCTCCATCGAACAGTGTTACAAACACGGAAAAGGAAACGAACTTATTCCGACGTCTGTACATAGGGCAGTACCTAGGAGGAATGGTAATGCAGGTGGGAGAGTGAGGAGGGGAAGGTCCAGCAGGGAGGGAAGAATGGAGGCTGAAAGCAACGTGGTCCAAGAAGAGGGTAGGGATGGAAGAGACTAGATAGAAGAGAAGAGATGGGACGACACTAGCCTCGATGTTATGCTGTGATCAAGAGTACCTCTGAGAGTGTGCATAGCACCACCAGTGTCCCAGTGAATGAGTTGGTAGCAGCAGATGTATTCAAGGAGAGGAAATAAATTACGATCTGGAGTAGGAGAGAGGTCGCCCAGAGCAGGATGATGGGCATTAAAGTCACCCATGTAGATCATACCATGAACTGTAGATGTAGGGTGGGCAGGGAGATTAATCTTTCCAGAGGCAGAATAGATGTTACATAAGCAGATCTTACCATCACCCATTGTGACCTCAAAAAGCTGAAAGGTCATATCGTCATCTACAGAGCAGTGGAGAAGTTGATGTGGAGGGGAGGAGTGAATGTAATTAGACCATTCCTGGCGAGGTGAACATACCAAATGTAGCCACTAGGTGAGGAAACCTCTTCCCCAAGTAGAGGACGACCAACACAAGCTTCTTGAATGAAGACAACATGTGAGTGATAGCAACATACATAGCTCCTTAGTTCAGCAAGTTTCAAATGACTTCTGACTCCACAGACATTCCAAGAGATAACATTAAGTGGCATTTGGTTACCGAATTTTACGTTAAGGTTTCCGGGAGTCAGGTGGGCATGAGAAGGTAGCATAAGCACTGTTTTGTGATGTAGTATGTGAGGGGTCCATTGTCGAGAGATCACTGATTCTCTCAAGGTGAGAGGCGATAGCATCCAGTTTCTCTGTGAGGGTGGTGACAGTAGTGATGATAACCTGATGAGACTCAACAAGAGAAATGAGTGTGCTTTCGGTACTGGTGTGCTGACTGACCAGGCTATCGATGTGTGCCTGAGTGGAATCAAGCACGCTGTAAGAACTGTGCACCAAGACATCAGAGAGGCAACAGATTCACGAAGGACAAGTACCTGTGCAGAATTTGGAGTGGAAGGAGGGGAAGGTAAGGTGCTGGTGGTGATGAGTGTGGTAGCCTTGCTCTAGAAGTCACGGCAGGGCCTGTGCATTTGCTGCAGCCATGCCACACATTGAATCCTGGCTTATAACAACAAGGGTATCTCCACTGTGAGGTGTTCGGTGTAGGTAAGAGTAGCGGTTCTGACGTAGAAGTGATAGCAGCAGTGGTGGGTGCAGTTTGGACAAGTCTGGGAGGCATGGTTGCCAGCACCCCATGCATGGGAGGCATGGTTGGTAGCACCTCATGTACACTTCTCTGAGGCAGAGCTGTAGCATGTTATATGTCCGATTCCCCAGCATTTGATGCACTATGATTGTTCATCCTTCATTCTGCGTAGCTCACAGGATGGAAGACAAGGAGGGAAACTGAAATTGACTGCTGGTGGAGTAGGGTCAGGGAGACTCCAGGTGACAACAAGCTGGTTGATGGGCATCCCATTTTGATGGAAATGACGAACAGTGTAGATGCCAGGGAGTTCTTTGGCCAAGGAAGGGTCATTCCAACAGGGTAGCAGGTGATGTGGCAGGTAAAGAACTTGCAGGGCCTGATGACTGAGTCCTGAACATCAAGATGACCAAGTCCTGAACATCCAGGAACAAAGACAGGAACGCACCATTCGTGACCCTGTCTATGATGTCCGTACATCATCTTGATTATAGACAAAGCAGGAGTTGACAGCAGACATCTTGACTTCAGCCAGCTCCCAATCGAAACGGAAAGTCTCGGTGACCCCAGTTAGCCAACGAAGCTTTGTAGTGACAGTCAGGTACTCTTTGAAAAGGAGTTTGACGTACTCAGCCCAGTGTGCAAATGCTGGAGGAACTGATAGAGGCTGGGAAGGAGTATTCTGAGGAGTGAGGTGAGGGAGGAAGTGATCAGGAACCTTGCCCTAAGAAAAAGTCTCATTGCACTTGGATGTTTTAACAACAGGAGACAGTGGTTCACTGTTGATATCTAAAGCGTGTTCTACCTGCTGCATGGTGGAGGTGGAGTCCTGGATGACAAGGTGGGGGGCTACAGGTTGAGGCAGCCTGGGAATCAGTGTGACTGCAGTAGGTGTGGAGCCCTGGTGTCTACGTAGGTCAAGTGGGGGCCAAACTTCCTCAGACGAGACGTCATCACTAAGTGATAGGTCAACCTCAAGATCAGGAAGGATGGCAGGTCCAGAGTATTCCGTGTTGCCCTAATAAGGTAGCGTTCAGAGTGTTGGCAGCACCTTCACCAGTGGAATGGACTTGGTGCATGTGCTCAGGCAGAATGACGTAGCCATGACGATACTACACGTCATGCTCCTCACAATGCACATGCGCAGACATGAGAACCTCCAAGCAGAGGGGGCTGGCCAGGTGCATGGGTTTTTATATAAAAAATACTAGCAACAAGGTGGCAGCTTGCTAGATCCTTCAAAATTTCGTCAAAATTAGGGGAGCTTTCTCATGGGTTTGTTCACTTGCTGCAAGCAGCACCTTGCCCAGCTGATGCTCTAGGCATATATTTCGCTGCTCACACACTAGTGCTTGGAGGACGTGTACTATACACTAGCAAACTAACCTACTACATCATAGTTATGGAAGTATTCCAAATATCAGATATTCCAAAAAAATATTATTTCTAAAATGATACGCACAGTTCTAAGGATTTATAATTATTTCATATATTCACAAGTATGTATATGAATAAAAATAAATATCAAAATTCTTATTCAAGATAGAGCTATATGCAGAGAATGCCAGTATCAAATATTACTGCAGTATTTAGTAAGTAGATAAGCATGAAACTGTGCAGAAATGACAAACACATAGCGGCCTAATTAGGTCGCTAAGCACTCGCCCTCGCAATAATCACTGATACCAAACTGAAGATGAACCTGCTCTGATGTACCGGATATGTTCACGCAAATTTCACCTCATTCCATCCAGTTCAATCGGTAGAGAGGTGGCCTGCAGTCCTAACGGACCCAGGTTCGAATCCCGGCTGGGGCAGGGAACAGTTTAAGGATTTGAATTTCATTAAATCAGGCTTTACTGATCTACCAGGAGACCCGCCGACATGTCGTAAAAGTACCCCCGCTAATACCAATACACCAGTCCTGTATGAAACAGCCCTAGCATATATTCAATATGGACGGTGGGTGTTAGCGCCGAAGTGGTGACATGCAGAGGTGTATGGTATATAGGAGGACTGCTGGGCCTTGATAGCAGGCTGTGAAGCCTATGCTCAGAGTCGGACATAAAAAAAAAAAAAAAAAAAAGTGGTTTGGCCCATAATGAGTTCCCCATGTCTAGTGAAAAATCGGGCACAGAGGCACACATGGCTTGCACACAACTGACCGCACACAATTATAATTTACACGATCGCTGTCAGCTCGTTATACCGAGTCTTTTGATATGCTTACTTAAAGGCCACAGAAGGAGGCCTTTCTGCTCAATATTAATAGGCCAGAAATGAGTCATAACTCGGAAACCACTGGGCATGATTGGACTGGATTTTGTTTTATTCTTGAAATTACAGCATTTTAACAGCTATAACAAAAATTGCATTACGTTGAGCAGTTTTGGGTATGTTACAGCCACTTCATTGCCTACAAAGAAAGTGGTCCTCCTAAAAGCCGCCGAAGCTACCCGATGTCAAAAGGCCAGAAATGAGTCATAACTCGGGAACCGGTGGCCCGACTGAACTGGAAATTGTTTTATTCTTCAAGTTAGAACGTTTTAGTGGTACCATGCTCTAACAAAAATTGTGCGACAATGCACCGTTTTTGCTGTGTTATGGTCACAAACAGACAAACCAACAAACCAACAAACAAACAGAAATCGGATCATTATAATATAGATGGCACATCGAAATCCGAGGGGGTCAAATATGGACACACACACACACACACACACACACACACACACAACGCTTGTTTGCAAAGTATTATTGAGGTCCTGTACTCTAGGTATTTATGTTCCACACGCATTCTATTACTTTAACTTCATATAAAAGTCTCTGCATATGCAGAATACGAGCATATCCTTAAAAAAGATGCCAAAAGCTGTGAATACAATTTTTTTAAAAACGCCTTTTGAGAATATGGAAATACCTGGTCATTTTTCTGCTACTTACAGGTAACAGTCACCTTTTCCTTTAAAAAAGTTTTCGCAATTATACAAAAAAATATAAACACATGATTGTAGGTCTGGACCTTAATGATTAACGCTATGAACATCATTATTATTTTTTCTTAACTCTTATTAATCTTATTCCAATTATTAGTATGTCTTTGTCTCATTTAACAAACTACGAGGTCTGTCCAAAAAGAAACCTAGTTATTTAAACAGCGCACCAAATAGCAGCCGTACCATGATCGCGACAGAAGTGTTGTGTAGCGGCGAATTTGAGCTTTAGTATAACGGTTTGCCGCATCAAGCCACCTCACTTGCAAGTAATTATCAAGGTACACGTGCTTGAGAGAAAGTGTGTTTAGGACACTTGGTGAATTTTCTTCTATCTCCCCTATTGTCTGAAGTCGGCGATCTTTCAGGGTAGATTTCAACTTTGGGAAAAAGAAAAAAATAGTCTGCAGGGGAAAAATCCAGAGAGTAGGGAGGCTGAGGGATGATAGTCGTCTCGTGCTTCGCCAAAAAGTCACGGAGAAGGAGCGACACTTGAGCAGGTACATTATCATGGTGCTGCATCCAGGTTTTGTTTGCTCTTCAAGCCTTTTCCATCACACTACCTCCCTCAAACGCTTCAGGATGTCCAAGTAAACCTCTTTATTGCTTGTCTGACCACTTGGAACAAACTCACGATGAACGCTACCTTTTCAATAAAAATAAATAAATAAATAAATACATAAAAGTACGATCAACACTTGAGCAACTTCTTTTTTTTTTCTTTTCTTTTCTTAACGTCCCGGCGACAGTGTTCCATCCCACTGCGACGACTGTCTTTTTGTTTCAACATCGTAGCTGTACGCCTACATTTCCTCACCTGTTATGACATTTTTCTGAAAGCAAAAGTTTTCCCAATCTGTAACAGAATTTCACGCAAATACGTTACTCTTCAAGATCTTTCATAGTTCAGTTTGCAGCAATTAGCCAAGTGCACTAAACACACGTTCATTCAATTGCGTTTACCTCGATGACTAAGTGATGTGTCGTGATGCGGCTAGCGTTAGTAGCTCAAAGTCGCTGGTACACAGCACCTCTGCTGCAATCACGAAACGGCTGCTAGTTGGTGGGCTATTCAAAATAAATTCCGTTTCTTTTCGGACAGACCTCGTACACCTCTCATAAAAGTAAGACTCTGCAGTTTTCATAAATACGAAGAGGCGAGAATATTATTCATGAAACAAATACCGTTTCAGTGTCAATAGATTGTCTCAGCTAGGTGTTACACACACACACACACACACACACACACACACACACATATATATATATATATATATATATATATATATATATATATATACTAGTAACCCAGCTTAAAATTTATCTCTAATGAGTAGAAGTAGTTTTTAAAATACTCCCTGGACTCACATGGGAGGCATTTTATGCAAATGACATGGTGCAGGGAGGATACTAGAGGAGAGATTTAGGCAGTGGGGAGGTGCAATGGGTAGTAAGGGTTGTAGAGTGTGATGCAGATAAAACAAAAATGATGATACCTAAGGCAGGTGGCAGTACTGTCAAAGCTGGAGTGTGGTCAGGCGCAGTTTGTCATAAGGGTGTGGGAAATAACTCCATTTTGTGCAGTGCTTATGATAAGTGGATGCATAAAATATGTGGTGGTATCAGAGGTAGACTGGCAAATAATGTTGCTTTTCACAGAGTACGGTATGTAAAGGAGAGCATACTTGTACAGAAGCAGAGAGATGGGAAGTGATTACCTTGGTGGTTGGCCTGTTGTGTCGAGCAGTTTTGCTCTATTAGCCCCTACACGCCAGGGGTTTTCCAACGTTGCCCACTCCTCCCTCCGAGGGATTTCCATGATTTTGGATAAAATACCCTTACTTCAAACCGTAATATCTGCCAAAGTATAATAGCTAGAGAAAAAAATAAAGGTACATAAGACTCAACAACTCCTCCTCTTCCCAATGAAAGTATCCCTACGTCTCCAGGTGGTCCCGTCGATGAATAAGGATACGTTAAAGATGACTGGTATTTTGTGCTTTGGCGGGCTTATCTGAGCACGAGCCATTGCCAGTGACCTTGGACTCGCTGGCTAGCATTGGCAGCACTGACCGGAGTGGTGATTGTGACACTGCCCTGCCTTCCTTAGAAAAACCCGAAGTTTGCTGCTCAAACTTTGACTTTTCCTTACTCAGTGTCGTAAGGATTAGTCATCACCCTGTTCTTCTGGCTCCCCATAGGGTTTTTCACCCATTTCATAGTGCCACTATGCTCCGTAGGTGTGTGGGAAAAGAATAGTGCTTTGATTTTCTGTACTCGCTTCTTGCGTCAGTTACAATAATTTCCCCACACTTCAGCACTTATATTTGCTCATGACATCAAGATTACAGGTAATTGCACTTTGAGAAGTAAATGCTCTGGCTGTTTCATGCAGTATGAGTCTGAGGTAATTACTTGTACTAAATTTGTGACTAATTTGTACTAATCAGGGGCATCATGAAACATTACTAATGTTATATACAACTTACATTTTTTGTACTTCACATTACAAATATGCTAATTCTCACATATTCACCATTAGTTTCTGAGTAACGAGGAAAAAAATTTGGTTACAGCCAACCAGGTCATTTTCTTTCTCGCTTTTGCACTCCTGGTTTTCTTTCATGGAACAGGTAGGATTACTCAAGGCATTTCCAATCATTGATTCACAAAAACCATAAACAGTAACACTTATTGCAATGCACTTGTAAAACTGATTATAAAACACTTATTTCATAATACTTAATAAATGTAACTTGTGTCGTACATTTCACTACTGTATTAAAAAAAAAAAAAAAAAAAAACGTGCATACCTGTCAGCTGTATACTGTACTTTTACGTCCCCATCCCACACTGCCACAGGCTCCAACAGCAGTAGTACAGTGTAGGAAGGACGTTGCCAGTGACGTGTTCTTCCTATGGTCAGCCCATAGGTGTACAGTACACAGGATCAGCTCAGGCGTCATAATTAAACATGGGCTTCTTAAGTTCACTATCTTTATTTTCCAAGTAATTACTCTTAATGCTTTCCAACTTCACTGTTTTCACAAGAATTGGAGCTATACAAACTTTATTAACTGCAATTACACTTTACTGTTTTCCAACAATATTCCGAAGATAATCTCACTAATTGCACTAATATTACACTCAGTGCTTGACAACACTTCACTATTTTCACAAGTACCAAAAATATACAAACTTCACTGCCCTGACACTGCACTACACTCAAACTGAACGGAAAACTGACTGAGCTTGTTCTAATCTCTTATCCATCCTTTCATAAGCTTGAATTGTTTGAGAATGATCTACTTTTCCACAGTTCTAGTGTATTCCAGAGAGAGAGAGAGAGAGAGAGAGCACAGTTACCAACTCGGAGACAACCAAAAGATGCAAGAGTTTTCTTACATTACATAATACTGTAAATTATTTACCATACAAATTTAAATTACATAATTTAACAACCAATCACATAACTAAAACATTATAAAGAAAAAGAGGACAAAAAATAATGCATTACTTAAGAAACAACTACGCTCCCAAACAGCAGGCATGCTGGCAACCCTGACTCATACCGGAACCTATGGTAAACGTCGAGAAACATCGAGAAGCTCCTCGACTACCTAACTGGCAAATCTCACTTCTTAACAATACAATTTCCCATACACTTGCTCAGTCACTGAGCCCTTTCCCCAGCAGTAAAGGCAGAACTTTCAAGGGAATTGCTGATGCAATCAGCCCCGTGCATGGGCAAGCGGAATCAGACGAGGAGGATGAGGGACACATCACTCTACACTCTACCAGTGCCGTGTACAGACTGAGCCTTGCATCAGTGGGGTACCTTGGGTACCTACCTATCCTATGTCAATGAAAATGGTTGCGGGTTCAAAGGGTGGCGGGACAGCTATACAAGTCAACCAGCGTTGCTCCAGTCGTGAAGGCTGTACACGTCAATTGGCGTGTAGGGGTTGGGGGACATGCTATGTGCTGATGGCTGGACTGGTGCTAGCTTGGTACCACCAGCCCAGTAGGTGGAAGAAGCCTAGGGAGTTGTTGCCCCTTCTGACACTGAGAGGACTCCCTATCCTTGGTAAGGGGTCATTGTGTACAGCTTGCGTCAGTAGTGCAATGCTGTATGGTTGTGAGAGTTGGACAGAAAAAGAGAATATCCACAGTTTCAAAAGTACAGAGATGAGAATGATTAGACAGATCTATGATGTGTCAGGTGTTGATAGAGGAAGGGCAAGAGAAGGTGTGGCCTTGTTAGTGAGTCTGGAAGTACAGCAATGTGTGACTGAATGGAAGGAGGTGTCACCGAGACTGATGTGGGTGAAAGTGAAATTTGAACGTGAGTTGTAGGTGTTTGTGAGTGCATATGGTCCTGGTGGTGAAAGGGATGAACAAGAGAGGGAGTCTTTCTGGAATGATGTTGATGAGTGTATGCAGAGTTTTGGAGCGAATGTGAATGTGGTAATGATGGGAGATCTGAATGCTAGAGTGGGAAATGTAGCAGTTGAAGGTGTAGTTGGTATGCAAGGTGTGCCTGGAAGAAATGAAAATGGGGAACGAATGATAGCGATGTGTGTTGAGCGAGAGATGGTGATTGGGAATACGCTGTTTTGAGAAGAAAGATATTTATAAGTATAAATGGGTGAGACAGGAGGGTGGAAGGGTTGTTGATAGAGCTTTGATGGACTATGTGGTTGTGTCCAGGAATGTAATAGGAAGATTGTTGGATGTGAGAGTTCTGAGAGGGGAGGGTGGAGGTATGTTTGACCACTACCTGGTGGAGGGAAACTTAAGAGTAGGTAAGAGATGGGTGAGAGCTAGGAGGGTTAGGTGTGGCAGGGAGGTTTTGAAAGTGAATGAGTTGGATAAAAGAGAGAAAAAGATAGACTATCAGGAGAAATTGAAAGAAGAGTGGAACGCAGTGAAAGATCGGGAAAATGGCAGTGTGGAGGAGGAATGGCAGTTGTTTAAGAGTGCTGTGGTGGGGCATGCAGAAGAGGTGTGTGGTGTGAGACGTGTGGGTGGTGGTGTAAGAAAAGGAAGTGAATGGTGGTGCGAGGAAGTAAGTATGGCTGTGGCTGAGAAGAGATGTGCATATGAAGTGTGGCTGCAGAGGAAGGATGAGATGTCATATGAAAGGTATAAGGAAAAGAGGAATAGAGCGAGAAGAGCTGTGCATGATGCTAAAGTGGCAGCAGATGAGAGGTGGGGTAGGCGGCTGGAAGAGAATTTTCAACAGAATAAGAAAATGTTTTGGAAGGAGGTGAAAAGGGTGAGAAAGGAAGAGTCTGGGAAGGAAGAACGAGTAAAAGCAGAGGATGGAAGGATGTTAATTGAGATGGATGCAGTAAGGAAGAGATGGGCAGAGTATTTTGAAAGATTGTTAAATGTAGAGGAGGAAAGGGTGGCTGAGATTGTGGTGGATGGAAGGGTGCAAGGAATAAATGTGTTGGGAGAGTTGAATGATTCTTTGATCACGAAGGAGGAAGTGGAGAAGGCAGTAAAGGAGATGAAAACAGGGAAAGCTGCAGGTATGGATGGGTGTGCTGTGGAATGCCTGAAGGGTGGTGGAGTGACTATTGCTGACTGGTTAGTAAGATTGTTGAATGTGTGCTTTGAGAAAGATATGGTGCCAATTAACTGGGCAAGTGCTTGTGTGGTCCCGTTGTATAAAGGCAAGGGTGATAAGTATGAATGTACTAGCTTTAGGGGTATAAGTCTGTTGAGTGTTGTAGGTAAAGTGTATGGAAGAGTGTTAATTATGAGAGTTAGAGAGGGTACAGAGGGAGTGATTGGTGATGAGCAGGGTGGCTTTAGGAGAGGGAGGGGATGCGTTGATCAGGTGTTTGCTGTGAGACAAGTGTGTGAAAAGTATTTAGCGAAAGGCAAGGATGTGTTTTGGGCATTTATGGATTGAGAGAAAGCGTATGATAGAATTGATAGGGAGGCTTTGTGGACTGTTTTAAGATTGTATGGACTTGATGGTAGGTTACTAAAAGGGGTGAAAAGTTTTTATGTAAATAGTAGAGCGTGTGTAAGAGTGGGAAATGCTGTGAGTGATTGGTTTCCCGTGAGAGTTGGGCTGCGACAGGGATGTGTGATGTCGCCTTGGTTGTTTAATATTTACATGGATGGTGTTGTAAGGGAGGTGAATGCAAGAGTTTTAGGTGGAGGTCTGAGTCTGGTGAATGTTGATGGTGGAGAGTGGAATCTGAAGCAGCTGCTGTTTGCAGATGATACTGCACTGGTGACTGATTCAGAGGAGAGATTGAGACTGTTGGTAGAGGAGTTTGGAAGGGTGTGTGAAAGGAGGAAATTGAAAGTAAATGAGAATAAGAGTAAGATGATGAAGTGTACGAGGTTGATAGATGGTAGGAGGATGAATATAGTTTTGAATGGTGAGTTGCTTGAGGAAGTAGATTGTTTTAAATATCTAGGGTCACATGTTGCTGTGGTTGGAAGAATAGATGCAGAAGTGAAGTTTAGAATAAATGAAGTAGGAAAGGTGCTGGGAGGAATGAAAAAAGTGTTTAAATGTCGTTCGCTTAGAATGGATGTAAAGAGAAAGCTGTATGAGGGTGTTGTGGAATCGACTGCGTTATATGGGGCTGAAACATGGAATATGGGTGTAGCAGAGAGGAAAAGTTTGAATATAATGGAGATGAGGTGTCTGAGGAGTATGTGTGGAGTGACGCGTATGGATTGGGTGCAAAATGATGAAGTGCGAAGGAGAACTGTAGTTGTTCGGGAGATGGCTGGTAGAGTTGAGCAGAGGGTGTTGCAATGGTTTGGGCATATGGAGAGAATGGATAATGAGCGATTGGTGAAAAGGATAACTAGATCTGATGTGAGAGGTGTATGGCTGAGAGGAAGACCACGAATAGGATGGATGGACAGTGTGAAGAGAGCACTGGATGCGAGAGGGATGTCTGTTGAGCAAGGAAGAGTGGCTGTGCATGACAGAAATAAATGGAGAGAAATTGTGAATGAATAAGTGATGACGCAGCCCTGAGGGGATATTCTCCCGCATTTGGTCTGATCAGCTAGTCAGGTCAGGTGCGGGTAAGGGGATTGGTCTGTTATGATGTGGCAGGGGTAAACCAGTTCTGCTGTCGGGCCCTGCTGCGGATGTCACTGATTGCTTTGCGCAGTTGACCCTTGTGCGGTGTGGTGCGGTGAATGTGTTTGAATGGATGAGTAAATGGGGAGTGTGTCGTCCTGGCTCGGCTACCTCCCTTTCCTTGGGGGAAGCAGCCTAGGTATATAGATAGATAGATGATGTGACCTTCAGTGACAGGCCTGGGAAGGGGAGGGGAGGATTGCAAATGAAGAACTGAGAGGCAGAATGGGACTTGAATGTATCAGTGTCATGATGCCAAGGGCTAGACAGAGGTGGTTTGAGCATGTACAGAGGATGGAGGCAGAAAGATGGGTGCGGAGGGAGAGAGGTGTGAACGTTGAACGTAAAACTTCGAAACGCAAACAAAAACACCGGGAGTGAAGTCACAGAGTGTGACCTCAGGGATAAGAGACTAACTTGGGATGCTGCTAGGGATCAAGCAACATAGGTAGCCACCATTAGGTGACAAAAGCTTCAGCATGCAAGCATTTATAAACGAAGCGAAGAGAATCTCTTAGCTATCACGAATATCTTGAATATTGATGTTACTTCCATATACAGATACATAACAGTCAGTTTTTGAAGTATATTACGTTTCATATACTTGCAATACTCGTATGTGTGTGCGAATATAAATTCCTAGAGCTGCGGACATTATATAGATTATGTATGTATATACAGTATGTATACGATACGCAGATACGTTTGTTAATATATCACACTGATGTTTGATACTGATGTTACCTACATATAGCTCTATGTAATAGCCTAGTCTATATATATGTTACAACTCACATATTGCAGATCATGTACGTGTGTGGAGTATAAATGAATTAAACTGCGGACATGAGATTTTTAATACTATTTTTCAATATTGCACGGAAGTTTGATATTAGTGTGACTTACAGGTAACTTTGTAACAGTCTAGTTTCTGTATGTTACTACTGATATGTATAGCAGCATGCATGTGCAGTGAAAATGATTGTACTTGTGTATATCATTTGAAATAATAATCCTCGAAATTGTTATTTGGATTACTTCCGTATGTCGGTATGCACAGACTTGTTTGAATATGTAATACACGACATCAGAGGACTGGTGTGTGTGTGTGTGTGTGTGTGTGTGTGTGTGTGTGTGTGTGTGTGTGTGTGTGTGTGTGTGTGTGTGTGTGTGTGTGTGTTAGAGTATCTGAATAGAGCTTTGGTAATCATTTACTGTTACTAGTGTGAGCGTGCAAAATGAGTGGCTGGAATTCCGGTCATCAATTATAAGTATGTACTATATCCAGGCTCCAACGAGGCTTGCTATATAGGTTTTAGTTCCCAGCACTCTTATATAGCTGTTATCCGATTGATAATACGTTTCATATAATAGCTGTAAAAGAACATCGAATATTGAACCGACTTCAGGCTGCTCTTTCATGTATATTACGTATTCGCTTCGGTACCCTTTTCAGCCAGTTGCTGTTCACCATACTTAGGCTTTCTGTGAAAAGGGTTCAGACTGCCATTTAAGTTTTTAATGGACTTCGATTCTCCCTATTCACCTCCTTCCCCTTCCATTTTGAAACTAATGAGTACTTAATGTGTGTATAATGTAGCAGTACCTTCTCCCTTCTCCCGAAGTGTGTCAAGTCCCATCCTAGGCTCCCCAGCTTGTGGAAAACCGGCTAAACCTCAAATTTCTTTTGACATCTATTCGGCCCTCTTTCGCTTTGCCTTCTCCTTCATCTTTTTGTGCTCCTCTTGTTTCTTAATTTTTTTTGTTTTAGGTTTGTGTAATTTTATTTTATTTTTGGCCATTGTTAATTTGTGTGTGTGTGTTCTTACCTAATTGTTCTTACCTAATTGTATCTTTACAGGAATGAGTCAAGCTCGTACTGTCCCGTGTCTTAAACCATATTTATCGTAATATCCTTAAATTTGTGAATTGTTTTGGCACACACTATTTCATTCGGTAGTGCATTCCATTGATCAATTGCTCTGTTTGGGAAACTGAATTTCCTTACGTCTTTATCACCTCTCTTCTTATGCAGTTTTTTGCAGTGTCCTCTTGCTGATGCTTCTCCATATGTTAAGTAATCATTTATGTCTATTTTCTCCTTTCCTGATATGCACTTATATAGCATTATCATGTCACCTCTTTTCCTTCTCTCCTGTAGTGTTGGTAGATTCAGTTTAATTAGTCTTTCTTCGTAGCTTAGGTCCCTTAAGCTTGGTATCCATCTTGTAGCGGCCCTTTGAACTTTTTCAATCTTGATTATATGCTTTTTGAGATGAGGACTCCAGACTATTGATGCATATTCCAGGGTTGGTCTAATGAATGATGTTATTATCCTTCTTAGCATGTCTTCATTTATGTATGTGAATGCTATTCTCATATTTGCAAGTAGTGTATACATGTTCCGTACCTTCTCGCTGATGTGGTCAGCCGGAGATAGTCTGTTATTGATAATCACACCTAGGTCTTTCTCTCTTTCTGATGTGTATAGGGTTTTATTTCCTAACGTATAATCCCAATCAGGTCTTTTTCCACTTTTACCAAACTTGATTACATGACACTTGTCCACATTGAATTCCATTTGCCATGTACTACTCCATTCATGAAGTTTATTTAATTCTTCTTGTAGCTCCCTACAAGAGTCTGTACTAGTAATTCTCCTTTGTATTTTTGCATCATCTGCAAACATATTCAGATAGCTCTCATTTCCAGTGTTACTGTTTATATCATTTATGTACACTAAAAACATGATTGGTGCCAGCACCGAACCCTGTGGTACTCCACTAGTCACTTCTTTCCATGATGAGTAGTTTCCTCTTAGTACTGTCCTCATTTCTCTTTTTATGAGAAAGTCTTGCATCCAACAAAACAGTTTGCCTCGAATTCCTCCTTGATGGTACAGTTTCCATAAAAGTCTTTGGTGTGGTACTGTGTCAAAAGCTTTCTTGAAATCTAAATAGATACTGTCCACCCATCCTTCCCTTTCCTGTATTGTGTTTGTTTCTCTGTCATAGTAGCTCAACAGATTAGTAACACATGATTTTCCTTTTCTGAAACCAAACTGTCTTTCTGTTATCATACTGTGTTCTTCTAGATGATTTACCCAAGCTTTTCTTATAAGTTTTTCTAATACCTTGCTTAAAACACTGGTCAGTGATACTGGTCGGTAGTTGAGAGGATTTTGTCTATTTCCTTTCTTGAATAAGGGGACTATATTTGCTTTTTTCCAAATATCAGGTAGTTTCCCCTGACTCAAGGATTTCTTGAAAATTAAAAATAATGATTTACTTAACTCCTTTGCACATTCTCGTAACACCCAACCTGAAATTTCATCAGGACCACTTGCTTTTCCTCTATCTAATCTATTTAACTCCTCCTGTATTACTTTTTCTGCTATTTGTATATCTGGTAGTATGTGTGGACATGCGTGTTCCACATAGTCCCTCTCAAAACTTTTTTCTTCTGTAAAAACTAATTGGAAATTCTTATTTAGTGCTTCACAAATATCTTTCTCTTGTGTATAAGTGATTCCCTCATCCGTAATGGATTGTATTATATCTTTTACTTTGGTTTTGCTTCTGATATAGCTGTAAAACAGCTTTGATTGATCACTACTTTTATTTATTATATCCTCCTCAAACTGCTTTTGGGCTTCCCTCCTTATTCTTGTATAGTCGTTTCTTGCCTGTTTGTAATTATTATACGCCCTTTCACTATTGTGTCTTCTGTATCTATTCCACAACAAATCTCTTCTTTCTTTTGATTTTTTACATTCTGTATTGAACCATTTCTGTATTTTCTTATCTGCTTCTTTGTGCTGTGGGATGTACTTCTGGACTCCTATTTCATAAAATTCACAAAATTTTTTATATACAGCATTTAAATCTTGTCCTCTAAGCTCATTTTCCCAATCAACTTCTAAGAAATACTTCTTTAGGTCTTGATAATTTCCCTTTTTATAGTTTAGGCTCTTTTTGTAACTGTCATTGCTGTTTACTATGTCATATGCTATCCTGAAGTTATAATTTAGTACTGCATGATCGCTTTTGCCGAGTGGAGGGTGATATATTAAACTGTCAATGTCATTTTCTTGCCTAGTAAATATTAGATCTAGCACTGAAGGTACATCAAGTCCTCTTTTTCTGGTGGTTTCCCTCACATGTTGCGTTAAGAAAAACTCTTGTACGAGATCCAGGAGCTTTTGGTCCCAACAGCTTTCTTGGCTATTTATATCTAGAGTATTCCAATTTATATTTGTATTGAAGTCCCCAGTTAGTATAATTCTTTCCGATTTCTCTTCCATTTTATGTAGCAATGATCTTATACTCTGAATTGTACTCTCTGCCAGGTCCTCATATTCGTCTCTTTCCCATGTGTTTGATCTGGGTGGCATGTACAAATTGGCTACAATTACTTTACCTTCAGATGTGTTGATCTCTACTGCAATCAGTTATACTTGTGATGGTATATCTAGGTTTATTTCCTTGACTTTTAGATTTTTCTTAGTTAATATGATAATTCCTCCTCCTTTTTTCAAATTTCTGTCTCTTCTCCATATATTGTATTCCTCTAAGTTTAGTATGTCATTGGATATCCTTGGTGTTAATTTTGTCTCAGTTAGGCATATTATTTGTGGTTCATTTTCTCTGACATAATCATTCATCTCTAGTAATTTAGATACCATTCCATCCACATTTGAGTACATCACCTTTATCATCTTGTTTATATACTTGTCATGACATGGTTCTGCTACCTTCCTCCTTTTTCTTCCATCCTGTTTGTATACCACTTTCGTACCTGCAATCCTATTACTTTGTAAAAAAAATTCTTCTTCTCCTCTTCTGATCTTCCCTCATTTTTTGTTTTTGCTTCCTCCCTTTTCTCTTTCAGTAATTCCAGTTCCTCTTGTGTTAGGCATCTTTTTATCCATACATTTTTGAACTCCTCTTTTTCCATAAGATTCTTTGCATTTTTTAGTATCTCTTCCACAATGTTTACACTCTGGAAAGTCACCTTTAGAGGTCTTGTCTTGCTTTTCTCGTATTTCCCTAACCTTTTGTGTTCCTCTATGTCTTTACTACAGATTTCCTCTGATACTTCTTTCAGTAAGCTCATTACATTTGCCATCTCCTTTTTGTCTCTAGTGATCTTTTTAATTTCTTCCTCTTCTATACCAGTGATTACTATTGATTTATTTATTTCTACTGAATCTCTGACTAACTTTGGATTGTTTTGGATTATTCTTTTCACTTCCTTTTTAATGCTTTTTTCCTCCACCCTTGTTTCTAAGCCTTTCTTTACTTTCACCATTTCAGCATACGTGGTTTCTACATCATTTTTGTAGCTTTGCACAGCTTCATTCACCTGTGTTATCTTCTCCTCAATATCACTGCTCTGGTCCATAAGACTGCTTGCTTGTCTAATTGTCTCTGTGTCATTTTTTAACTCTTCCATAACACTCTCGTGATTGACTACTGTACTTCCCATTTCACTCACTTTCTTCCTAAGCGTACTCAATTCCACTGTTAGTTCACTGATGGTTGTGTCTTTCTTATTGGCCTCCCTTTCTAGTTTTTCTATCTCTTCCTTTTGCATGTGCATTTGCTTCTTTATTTCATCAATTTCATTTTTGAAAGCCATTTCTAGTTTGTGTACACATTCAACCAGTCTATTGTGAGTCTCCACTTCAACCAGTTCTTGGTAGAAATCATCATTTTGCTTTTTACTTTTATCCCTTTTCTTTTCCAAATTTGTTTTACTGAAGTATGTATCCATTTTGTAATACTAAATGAACAGAGTATGTACACTTTCCCCGTGTTGCTGTAGTATAAACAAACCCAGCTGACTCAACGCATCGTGGTTCTTTGTTCTGTTTGAACCAGTCTTATTTAAACTTATTATTTCTTTTCCTTTTTATAATGAAAAATCATTTAGTCTAACCTGGTACAGAGCTTGACTCATTCAAAGATACTAATTTAGGTATTGCCACTGGCCGTGTTGGTCTGGTATGGAGCGCCGGTGACGGACGTCTACCTCCGATGATTCCCTCGGTGTGTGTGTGTGTGTGTGTGTGTGTGTGTGTGTGTTGTCCACGCACACGCGCACATCCGCACACATCAGGTGCATGTGCACGTAGTGTCCTAGTGCTGGGATTATGAATCAAGAAGTTATTTTAGAATGCATGTCGAGTTTTTTTTTCCTCTATCTACCCGCCTGTGTGACTATGTATATGTATCTACTTAGGGTGTGTATGTATATATATATATGTCTTCCTGTCTATGTATATATGAATATATCATATATGTGCATGGTGCATATGTTTATGTATGCACGCCTGTACACATACCCATATCTTTATACATACGTACCTATCCTGTACACGCAGTATGTCTGTTGCTACATGTGCATGAATATATACATATATGTATAGATATATACGTATATGTATGTGCGCATATGTGCCTCTCTGCGTATGTATGTACATGCGTGTGTATCTATGTACCACTTCACTCATATCAAAACATGTAATGATAATTACTGTGCCAACTTTGTTCCATGTATGTATCATTGTATGCCTATGTTCATTATTGTGCTTGTAATGCTAATTCCTTCTGTACCATCTCTGCCTTGTGATACCGATTTTGTTTTCCTCATGCACCCCTCCCTGCTTGGCCTTCAGGGACTGTTCCCCAGTGTTTATTCGAATGGTAAATAAAGAACCTAAATAAAAATAAATCGTTAGTAGACATTCTTATATTTTAATTACTGAGTGATGGATGGTAGGCGATGGCGACCATCATCCACTCACTTGATGTGTTGCTGCCTACTTCTTCCTTCAACTTTATCATTTTTTTTCAGTGTCTGCCCTCCTCTCTTCCTATTCTCCCATTTCAGATAGCTTTACATTGATTGACAAGCCAAATGGTTTCTTGTAAGCTAGAAAACCATTAACAACGTTGGGTGGTAACCATATAACCAATCCATATGTGTTCCCTACGTGTCAACAAGTGGGTAGGTGGAGTGTTAGTGCCCCTCTCCGCTAAACAGCTAACTCAAAGTCAAACTGTCACCACTAACTGGATTATGGCGTCTGGCTATAGCTAGATAGACGTGTTATTTGCCCAACCACGATGAGCTTGAAAAACATGCATCTCCTGAGGTGTGAGAATTGTACTTGATGGTAATGCATAGCATGAATAATTAAACAAATGTTGATAGAGTTAAAATCACACGCCTGGGTTCGCTGAGTAAATTAATTAGTTTGAATAATCGCGGCACTCCGAAAGAACACACATGCACACAGTGGAATGACCTGAAAGAAACTTGACCGATTTCTCACAGATAGAGGCGAAAATATGACCTCAGTCCGTGACTGCCATGCTACACAGTTTAATTATACGCATCAATAGGGCCCTCGCGCTGACACACGCACACAGACAGGCACACACAGACAGGCACACACAGACAGGCACACACACACAGGTCATTACGAACATGCTTCAGTTCTTTAGAAATACAGCAAAAAAATAATAATAATAATAAAAAATGGATGAGACCACTAAGCCGAAATCATTTCCCTTGTAGGTGTTCCTAGGTTCGTGGTTCCTGTACGCCTTCCTGGTCACCACGTACTACAAGACTTCCCTGACCGCCACTCTGGCCGTACCCTTCATGCCTCCCACCATAGACACACTTGAGCAGCTCATCAGGTCCAATCTGCAGTACGGCATGATTGATGCTAAGGTACGCTCTCTGATCTAGCTCACCCAACCTTATCTGAATCCTTACCCTACTAAACACCTCTAAAATACAGTCTAACTAACCCAGTGTAAGCTAACCAAATATAAGCCTAAACCGAACCTAATCTAACCTAACCCAGCCAAACCTGTCATAAGATAACTCATCCAGCAAAACAGCCTAAGCTAAATTCAACGAGACCTAACCTAACGCAGTTTAACTTCCTAAACCCTAACCTACTGTAACATTAACTATATTGTAATAGTCTACATGAGGTCCACTACAGGACCGAGCCTTCTCCTCGAAGACAGAGCATTAACCGAGGCTAAATTTTCCAATGCTGGGGACGTACTAATAGGGAAGGAGTGTCTGTAGTCTTTGTTGTGTGTATGAAAATGGAAGTGTTGTATTGGCTATGTATGCATCGGAATCTGCGGTTCTCAGCGGTATGAAGTGACAGTGCCAACAATATAAAAAATGTGAAAAGGCATACCATACACTTTTTACTCTAACTTGGCCCAGATTTTAGTCGCTTTGCAGCTTATTTCAATTAGTTTCACGACAGAAAATGGCAATGCTACAGCTCTACATCCTTTCCCCAGAGTTCCATTGTGACTAGCATGACATATTAGCGTTAATCTATTGTTAAAACTCAGCAAGGAAGAAGGAGAGATGACAATTTGGGGCAAAGTTAGAGGGAAACGACTATACCAGAACTCACTCTGAATGTCTGTCATGACATCGGCGTCTACCCCTAAACTAAAGGTACACGCAGATCGTTAGAGGAAATGATACTGTCATGTCACTGTAACTCCTCATCTAACCGGACCAACCTAAAAACTTAGGTTAACCTAACCTAACAGAACCTACCCCATTCACTCGGTCAACGAAAACAACCCAAGCGCAACAAAATCTATCCCCAAACTAACATAACGTAACTTAAAAACCTAATCTAAGCTAGCCAAATCAAGTCCACAGAATCTAACTTAATGTAAGCCAACCACATGCAGTCCACGTAATCTAACCTAGTCTAAGCCTGTAAGATCAAGTTCACTTAATCTAATCTAATCTAAGCCAGTTATATAAGGTTCGCCCTAATCTAACCTAATTTATGTAAGCCACATTGAGTCCACCCTAAGCTAAGCCAGCCAAATCAAGTTCACCCTAATCTAACCTAATGTAAGTCAGCCAGATTAAATCCATCCTTACCTAACCTAATTTAAGTCAACTAGATCAACCCCTTACCTAACCTAATCTAAGCCAGCCAGATCAAGTCCACCCCTACCTAACCTAATCTAACCCAGCCAGATCAAGTCCACCTTAATCTAACATAACCTAACTAACCCTAAGTCCTTTCGTCCAAAGTGATCGTAGTACCAGTTATTCTCACCTGAAATGCCTCTGTACTATAATATGTTCCACAACTTCATTTGATCTAATCTAACCTAACCTAACCTCTCTAACCAAACCAAACCTATCCCAGCCCAACCATACCAACTCAGTCAACAATCCCAACCTAAACTAAACTAAATCCAATTTGACCTAATACCCCCTACCCTAATTTTCCTTATCCTACAAAAATCCAGTAGATCTTTAGCCAATGAGCTTCATAATGAGCTTAAATCAAATCGTCACGTGAAACCTAACATAGCCTGAACTAATGTATGTTATCCTAACTTAACCGAATCCAAACCAGTGTAACCTAAAAAAAAAAAAAAATACTCCCTTTTCCCACACGGATCTGCGTACCAGCTTTTCTCCACCTCCAACGTGCCTCCAACCCAATCTGCTCTAACACATCTTAGTCTAACAAGATCGTTCTCCCTCACCTACAGGGATCTGAGTATCAGCTCTTCTCCACCTCCAACGTGCCCCTGTACCAGCATATGTTCGAGCGCATGTCCTATTACTCTTCTAGCGAAAGTATGAGAATGGTGGCCGAGGGGAAATACGCCTATATCTACTTCAAGAGTAACCTGGACATCATAGTAGCGACTCAGTACAGTAACGCCAATGGGGACTCAAGTCTGCATGTGGCGTCCGAACAGTTTTTTCCTGGTGGCTATGCATGGGCGTTTCCTAAGGTTGGTAATGGAGAGTTGGAAGGAGAAAAGAGATGTTTTGGGCAGAATAAATGTTGTGGGATGAACGGACATGGGGAGAGATGGAGGGGAGGGGAGGTAGAGATGGAGGGGAGGGAAGGTAGAGATGGAGGGATTATGGTAAGGAAGGATGGAAAGAACAAAGAGAAGCTGAGAGACAAGGAAGGTAGAAAATCAAGACAGGGAAGAGTGTAAAGTAGGGAAAGGAGGAAAGCAGGGATGTAAGGTAGGAAAGGTGGGAAGGAGGGACGGAAGGGAGGAGAGAAGCTTGGACTATAGCAACTGGAATTGAGAAAGCAGTTTGCATTTGCAATCCGAAGGGCTTCTTTTTGACTCTTAATGGGCTTTTGATGAAGTTGTTGTTGAAGTGAAAGTAAGTAGAGATGGAATGAAAGGAGGCAAAGAGGGAAGCAGTAGATAGAGGGATGGAGGGAAAATATAGGAGTCAGAGAAAGTGGAAGGGTAGGTAAGGACTCTGGTACGGAGAGAACGAAAAAGAATGAATAAATAAATGAAGCGGAAGGGGGAGTAAAATACATGAAAGGAATGAAGGAGACATATAAAAGGAAGTAAGGAAGAAAGGAAGGAAGGAAAGAAGGAAGGCAGACAGGATAGGTGTAGGGGAGGAGAGAAGAAAGTAAGAAAGGAAGGAGAGAAGAAAGAAAAAAAAATTGATTGAATTTATTAATGGCTGGCATATAAAAGGAAAAAAAAAAAAAAGAGGAGGGAGAATACGAGCAAATGGTAGTTAGGGAAGGAGGGAGGAAGGAAGGGAGGACAAGCACGGAAGGTAGGGAGAGCAAATATGATTATCTTAAGTTTATTTATCTGTCTTTTAGGGTGCTCCATACAGACGAACTTTCGACGCTGTGATGTGGCGTTGTGTCCAGGCGGGCCTTGTAGACAAGTGGCTGAAGGACCTTTATTCCATCTACCAGAAGGAGACGTTAGAGAAAAAATCACCAGCGCAAAGACGGAGGGAGAAAGAGGAAGTCAAGAAGAGGAGTGATGGACTGGTGAGAGAGAGAGAGAGAGAGAGAGAGAGAAACAATGAATAGGAAACTTAAATTAGCATATAGACCCAGTAGCAGACAGGTCTCCTAATGCAAACACAGATCTTATTGTAAAGAAAGGTTCTGCAATAAGCAGGATCCTATAGGACGCATAACGTCATACGCTAAACTTAAACAGGGGACCAAAGCAGCTGGCCTCAGTTCTCCACTTTTCTAAGGGAGTGGATAGCATGCCTCTAAATTCTCATGGCCATTAATGGTGCGCTCGTGGTTATCAGGTACCGTCAATCTGCATCACATTTTATACGGTACAGCCAGCAACGTTGTCGGAAGGTCAGATAAGTTTCATACTCGTTGTATACCGCAGATTTTCCAACAAAACTGTGACTTTGCATCCAACTTCCCGACATAAGTTTTAAACATACGAGTCCAGGTCTTTACCATCTTAAGACCTTTTCCTCGCACTATTGCAAGACAGTGGCAGTGAAATCATAGTATCACTCCTCGAACTCATCACATCCAGACCCTGCCACTGACTTACTGTATATCTTTCAGTCTCTGCTTCTGTCTGTCTGTCTGTTGTCTGTCTGTCTGTCTGTCTCTCTCTCTCTCTCTCTCTCTCTCTCTCTCTCTCTCTGTAACTCCTTATTTTTCTTTCACACAGGTGGTGCTAAGCCTCAACCATCTTCAAGGCCCTTTCTTCATCCTCTTTCTGGGTAGTGGCGGTGGAGTCTTACTGTTATTCCTAGAACTCCTTACATCCAGACTCTGCCTATCCTCTCTAAGGGGATTATATGAAACCTCCACCCTCCTCTCCACATCCACATCCACCTCCAGCTCCATCCCAAAAGGAATGTCATCCCCTGCGAAATTTCAGCAAAGTGATAGATGTTAGCAGTGATTTCGGTAACCAGCCATCTAAGACCCAGTAGATCTGCATCCGTTGTAGGCGAAAAATAAATATTATCAGTTTCACTACGAAGTTGATATTTGTTTTATTCCTGCTACTCTAAGGAAATTTTATGCAGTTTAAAAGAGAAAATTAGCAATGAAAAGATTAATGAAGGTTGTATATACTGTAATTCCTCCAAGCCGAAAAGTCTCTCCTAATCAGTAAAAAATCTACTAGTGACAGCAAAAACAAGAGATAAAAAACATTTGCGGTAGCAACACACCCCAACCATATCCATCACACCAACATCTCCGAAAAAGTGCCTTTGGACACACCTATCATACACCCGCACACAGTCTAGTTGCACATCAAAAGCACCTCATACACACTCAAATCATGCTCATGGCGTACTCAAGACACACACCAATAATTCTCCCCCTCCCCAAACTCAACACCCCTCCCATAGGGCCTTCGCCCATATTCTCGGCGAGTATGGAAACGTCCAACACCTCTTCCTCACCGATTTGTTTTTTGGATAAGACCAGCTCAAATCGTTTTGTACGTTATTTATGAAAAGTATGGTGATATTTCAATGATTTAAATAACACAAAATAAGACGGCAAGATGTAATAAACTTAGGATGAGATGTTGGGGAACTTCCATAACCGAGGAGAATGCCAGCCATAGTCACCATCTTTCAAAAAGAACAGTGATTTAATCAGTGGCTGTGTCACACACCACAAAGCCAGCCAGGAGACAGGGCGTGTGTGCTGGGCAATCCCCAGGCCCTGTCTCCCCTCTTACAAAATTTTAATCAGCCCATACCCCACTGACCGGGCTAATGTATGGCCCGGCCTGCACTATAGGTGCAGGAAATCTGTAAACAACAATAACAACAGTGGCTGTGTAACACGATCATTGACGCACACTGGAATTGGGAGCTCCTGTGGGCGAACCAAAAACCGACAGAATTGAAAGTATGTACTTCAAGAAAGAAAAGTGATTTGGTGATGCATTCAGAAATACAAACTGGATTTAGACGTCCTGTGGGTGCGACTAAAAATGCAAAACGTGTCATCGAAAGGAATTGTTTATAATAGACATAGAATATCAGACATATCGATCTAGGATACTTCAAGACCAACACAGAAGGAAGATTAAATACTTCAGTTAAGGAATACTTATAACTGAAGCTAGAGAATAAACAGGGAAGAAGATAAGGGTCGACACAAGAAGATCAAGTCATTCGTAAAGGATTAACTTATAACTGGTGCAAAAAAAAAAAAAAAAATGTTTAGGAAAGTGATGATAATGAAAATGATGATGATGATGATGATGATACAGTGTCACGCCATGAATTTACTGTAACCCATTCAGTCGGGCAACGTGTCTTATTGATATATTCTTGCTATATCCAGACGATTTTATTCAGTTGTGCGGAAACATCTTGAAGTCAAGGGGTAGATGAAAGCTAAATCTAACCTCATCATTTCATAGTCTCACGAAAGCAAAGTAGAAATGTTTGGATAATGCATGAATAAGAAAATACGTCGTCGGACTGAAGTGGTTAAAAATAGGCAAAATATCGGCACTTCCAGAAACAATCTCTTCAACCGGATGACAGATTTTATTTTGCTCTGGCTGTCTCCAATCTTATTCACCTTAAGGTAGAATTTTTTATTTCAACTTATAGGGGTTAGAGGTACTCTTTAACAATTTCTTCACTGGAAGAATTTTTTCTCAGTCTTAATAAATCGCGTAGAAATATCACCAATAAAAGAGAACACATCCTTGGAAGGATAAACCTCCCACGTATCAGTTTAAATAATTAACTGTAATATCAGCATATGGAAACCAGAAAAAATTTAAGAAGACCGGAATCAGTATAGGAAGGCTGGATTTGTTGTTCTTTAAGATTTTTCCCTACATATTGGGTAGGGAACCGGGCCCTGCTTTAGCCCAGTCAGGGGGTCAATTGTCAGCTGGAAGTGTGTGGCATAGTAAGTAGCGGGGTGTGTACTTTGCACTGTTTCGAGCAAGGGGTTAAGAGGAGTGGAGTGCACCACAGATGCAGCTTCAGCTCTCAAGACGTGTTGTGGCACTGCCATCGATAGTGTACGTGCCAGATCAGGGTTGTGGTAAACTCTGTCACCTCGAAGACGTGCTGGGGTAGGGTACCGGAGAAGATAGTGCAGCAGAGGGAGAGGTGTGGTAGTCTTGCAGTGTTCACAGGTGGAAGTTGGGTCACTTGTGATGTGTGTGTGGCACTTGTAGCTCAGATGGAGGCGATGGACATGGGTTAGTAGTCTATTGGTGACAGGTCCTGTGACTCCAATGGAATTATAGTTTGTCATTGATTTGTACCAGATGGCAGACTGGGACTCCTTGTGCACCCAATCAAGATGGTCATCCTGGGTGAGGGAGAGAGTTTTCGCCCGTATGGTCCGTTTTATTTGCATGAGGCTAACAAGGCTGTTGGTGTCAGTGTCTGGGCGGGTGGTTGCTGACGTCGCCGCAGCGTCTGCTCCCTCGTTTCCAGGGATTCCAACATGGCATGGTACCCAGTGGATTGTGATCCGTCTTCCTGTGGTGGTGATTTTGCTTGCTGCATTAATGATGTCAGTGATGAGCCTTATGTTGTCGTGGCAGGTCGGCTGGCGGAAAGTGTGGATGGCTGAGAGCGAATCAGTGTGGATGTTGATCCGGGCAGCAGAGGAGGCATCATGGGCATCTCTTAGTGCTGCAGCAATCGCAGCCAGTTATGTTTGTAGGGTTGAGGCGCCATCGTTTGCTCTCGCTTCATATGTTTTTGCACCGCAGACGAAGGTGAGTCCTGCCTTGGGAGGGGCAACTGAGTCATCGGTACAGTAAGCAATAGTCAGGGGTACAAAGGGAGGCAATCCGTTCAAGTCCCTCTGCCCTCAGCTGTTGTGGAGGTGTCTGATGTTTGGCGGTGCAGTGTGGAGTGAGGAAGCGGAGTGGTGTGGTGACCAAGGGGGGGGCTCCTGATGGTCGAAGGTCTGGGACGTCTGGACCCTGTTTTATGTAGCTGGATATATTAAAGAGTCTAATTGCTCGAACTGCTGTGTGAGGTCAGCTATCAGTGAGGAAATCAGTGTGTCGGTCAATAGCAGCCCGAATTTGTTGCAGTGGGGGGAGAGGGGATACTCTGCAGGCCATCGTGGCTACCATTCCGACAACTCGTGCCTGAATGCGGTAATGGAGAGATTCTATGGAGCACTCTATGCGGACACTACAGAGGCGAGTCCACCAAGGTGCAGCAGCCATGATGTGCAGAGCCTCATTTTGGATGACTTCCAGCTTGGTTAAGAGTGGTGGCTTGACTGTAAGGAGTGCTGGGGCGCAATTGTTTATCATGGAGCAGATGACCTGGATGTAAAAAAGCCGCAGGACACGATATGTCACTCCATTCCCCTTTCCTCCTAGAGCTCACAGAGTGCTGAGGCACTGTTTAGTTCGTTCTCAGAGGTAGCTGATTCCGTTCGAAAGGAAAGCCTAGAGTCAAACCAGATTCCAAGGTAAAGGTGGGTGGTTACATACTCGATTGGCATCTCCCCAAGATATAAATGCTGTGTGGGGTACGAATGCCAAAAGGGAGAGCCTTGGTTTCCTGACAGTTGACTTTGAGTCCCAGGGTGATACAAGCTTGGTGAAGACAAGAGAGGGCCCACTGGGCCTGGCTGTGGTACAGCCTGCCGGTGACCAGTAGTGTTATATTATCGGCATAGCAGATCATTGTTGCACCAGCACCTAGGCCCGTTTGGAGGAGACATTCTATGAGGATGTTGAACAGAGCTGGGTTAAGTATGCTTCCTTGTGGTGTGCCATTTTATGTGTTTGTGCAAGGGTGATGTATGCCCCTGGAAGCAGACGAGGGCCGACCAATTTCTGAAGAGGTCCCCAAGCCAACAGAGAAGGCAGCCGCCCACACCTTTGGAAGCTAGGGAGGCAAGAATATGAGTAGTTTCAGGGCAAGCAAGTTCAAATGCTTTCTCAAGGTCAAGAAAGACAGCTAGTCCTTTCCCACCTCGTAATTCCGTGAGAAAGATGACCTAGCACTCAGATGTGCCTCTTCCTCTGACACAGGCAAAGAGACGGTTGTGAGGGACCGCCATGTACCACTGAAGGTGGCGGAGGATCACACGTTCCACCGTTTTGCTGAGGCAGCTCAGAAGGGAAATGGGCCAGAAGGTGCCTGGGTCTTTAGGCTTGGGGATAGGATGAATGGCTGCTTCTTTCCATACTGTGGGAAGTCGTCCATCTCTCCAGGAATGGTTGTAAAGCTCAAAGAGGGCAGCACAAGCAATGGGACCAGTTTGTGAAATCACTGAGTAAGTGATCCCATCCAGTCCAGGTGCAGTATCAGAGGTGGTTTTCAGTGTTACCTCTAGTTCATGGATGGTGAGAGGATGGTCAGTAATTGCTAGTCGATCTTTTGATTATTGGATGAGTGCCCCCCACTCTTCATGGAGGGTGGCCTGTCTCTGTCTGGTTGGTTCTGGAAGATGTCTGGGGGATGTGCAGTCTGCAAAGGATGCCGCTAGTCTGTCTGCCTCTCCTTGAGGGTCTGGGTGGAGAATGGGCCTCGAAGGCAGTGGCCTGGACACAGCTCTAAGTCTCCTCCATAAGGTTCCCAGGCTGGTATGGGGACCCAGGGAGCAACACCAATCTAGCCATTTGGATTCCTTTATCTTGTTTTTCTCAATGGTAGCAAGACGGACCACTGCTTGAAGGAACTGTCTGCTTTCGGGGGTTGGGTTGGCTCGATACAGTTTCTTGGCTTGGTTCAGGCGGTGATTGAGCTCTTTAACTCTGGTGCAGTAAAACCAGTGGTCTTTGTGGTAGTGAGGTACGGTGGAGGTTTTGGGTATGGCAGCTTCTGCTGCAGTCAGGAAGGCTGTGATGATCTCTGTTCATGCTCATCAAGGTTGTGTGAGGCTTGCAGGACAGATAGCGACTGTTCAAGGGAGGATTGGAATAGCTCCCAATTTGCTCTCTTTGTATTTCACCGTGGGGTCAGTCCTGGAGGTTTGGAGGCAGAGCAAGGTTAAATGAAATGAGGATGGCATGGTGATCAGATGTGAGGGTGGGGTGTCCACTGAGCAGAGGAGGCAATATTTGCAGAGGAGAATGTGAGGTCAGGCCTGCCACCTCGCAAATGGATGGGTGAGGCGAAGTCGTTTAATAAAGTGACACTGTCTGTCCTGGTCAATAGTTCAGCAATGTGTCGACCCGCTTGGTTGGTGGTGGCAGGGGATCCGAGGCATGGATGGTGGGCATGGAAGTCATCTCCAATGATAATGGGCTCAGCATCTGCCAATGTGAAGAGCTCAACAAGGTCAGCCTCAACAGAGGGTTTGGAGTAGATGTTGAATAACTTGAGCTCCCTGTCTGCGAGAGAGGTGGTAACCCCTTGCACCTCCACCCCTTCTCCACAGAATAGGGGAGGTAGTAAGGCAGAGGCGAAGACATAATTTCTGACCAGGATGGTCCATCCCCTTGTTCCAGTGCTGTCAGATGGCAGGAGGAAGGAGTTAAAACCCCACAGGCTGAGGGGACGGTGCTCCGGGATGAGGGTTTCCTGGAGAAGAAGGACGTCCACCCTGTCCTGGTGCACCACCTCTTCTAATAAAGCTCTCTTGTTTGTGGTGCCACATATATTCTACTGGATGATATTTAGGCTGTGATAGGGCACATTTCCTTGTCTGGGTTGGTGGGAAGGTCGACACTGTTTGATCGAATGTTGGGTTGGTGAATTGGTCCTTGTTGGAGAGCCCTAGATCCTCCAGTGTTGGAGACTCTGCAGTCATAAGTGGTGACCGCGAGTGGGGTCGGTGGCATGTTCCCGAGCTTGCTGAGTTTGATTATCACCTGCATGAGTGTGGTTTCTGGGGTAGGAGGGTGTGGGTGGAGGGGTTGTGTGGTATGTGGCCCGGACTTTGTGTGGTGGTTATTGGTGACGGAGGGTTGGGATGAGGAGCTGTTTGATCGAGTTGATTGTCCAGGGGACAAAACAGTGCAGGTTTTCAGAGGTAGGCATTCTGGAGCAACTCGTCCATGAATCTGTCCGCTACTGGGAGTAATGACTCTTGATTCACTGGTTGATTGACTTCAGCTCCTCTGTGAGTGATGATGGTTCACCTGAGTTCCCAAGCAAAGTGGCGAAGAGCATCCGGACGTACAGTTATCTGTCCTGGGCATGGGTCTTGGGCTGTCTGAGTAACTGTTGTCATAGTTGGTTTTACTGAGGAGGTATTCATTGGTTGAAGAGTCGGAGGGAGGAAGGGGAGGGGCTGGGGGGTTTTGCTGGGAACTGCCTCTGGGACAGGTGGAGGGGGAAGCTGAGTAGGGATGGGGGTGAAGAAGGTTTGCTGGTCCCTGGGAGAGGGGGGTATTTGGTCTGAGAGGTGAGATTCACAGATGCAGTGTGGTGAGAGGGGTTTTGCCGGGCCCAGACGAAAGTGCCCAGACGGGCGGGAGAGGTTTTTAGTTTCCTCTGCACCCATTTGGCTTGGACCTCTATATTTTTTCGTACCCTCTCCAGGCGTGCAGGACAGGATTTGTTCCACCCGTGGCAGTTTTTGCCACAGTTCGGGCACTTGGCAGCTACAGGTTCTTTGTCCTTGAGTTTTTTGAGGCATTGGTCGGTGTTGTGTTGGCCGCTGCATATGACACATATTGCTGGGCGTGTACAGCCAGATTGGTGGTGGCCGAAACGTTGGCACTTGTAACATCGGAGGGGTCTGGGGGAAAATGGTCTGATGGGGTATGTTACCCAGTTCCCCAGGTCGAGGGTCAGGAGAACAGGGCCTCTCAGGGTGAGGATGACCTGTTTGGTGGGCTCTCCATTTGCGGTCTGTCATCCTGTAGCCTCCTCCACTGGGGGGTGGCACAGAATGGGTACTATGGGTTGTCTCAGGTCGTATCCAATAAGGATGACTTTGCGTGTGCTTTGGGAGGGGTCTATTTCTTTTATCACTACCGGTTTGCCTGCCACAGTGTTGCAGGATCTGAGAAAAGTCAAAGTGGCCTGGTCGTTTGGGTTAGCACGATCCTGTTGTCTCTTCTCTGGGTGGACTGAAATCTGAGGGTTGGTTGCTCCTCTTCCAGAGCCATCACTAGCTCGATTGTGGTGGTGAACGGGGTCTGGGGTGGGACCAGGAAGGCCAGATAGTCGGCTTGAGAGAGGAGTGGGGGCCTCACTGTCACTACTGGAGGTTTCTGTGTGTACTGGTGTGGTCGTGGGTGTGTCAGTCGTCTGACTGGGGCATCGGCGTTTCCCGAAGTCTGATCTATGTGCGATGGCTGGGGATCCTCATTAGGGGCTTGTTGTGTCTGAGTCACGACTACTTGGTGTCTCTCCTCTTCTGTAAGACGAGGGTGAAAGCAACATCTTCCTCCTTAGGAGTGGTGTGCTAGATAGCTTTCCTCTTTAGTGAGGTAACAGTGACATCCATCTCCTCCTCATGCGGATGGGAACTGTGGCAGCTAACATCAGCCTGGCTGTAGTGCATTTGACTTTCATTATGGATGGCATCTTTGGTGGGGGTTGTATCATCCTGGTTGTCATGGTTGGCAGGATCCGGTGTCTGTGCTCAGGTCTTCTGCTGGAGAAGGGCTAAAGAAGTTGTCCTCATTACCTGTGGTAGGTCTAGGAGTTGAAGCTGTGCTTGTCAATGGCCTTTGGAGCACTACAATTAGACTTACAAGCACTTCTCACCCTACATACAATCACTACCAGACACCCTAAGCCACTTGGTAGAGATACATTGGCTGTATCGTCCCCACTTCGGTCGGGATAGGCCGGTCCTGCAATGGACACTCAAACAGCTGATGAGATTATATATATATATATATATATATATATATATATATATATATATATCTATATATATATATATATATATATATATATATATATATTGTTACATAGCCTAAGATTTCATCATCCTTTGTATAATTCTAACGTACAGTATGTTGCATGTTTGATCACGATTCGCCTCGTGGCTTCCAGAGTGACCAAGCTTCCGTGTTCTACCTCACTCCCCCCTTCTCCTCCCTTATAGTAGAGTAAGTCGTTCTTTCTGTTGTTCAGAGTAGGAGTGTCAACTCTTTGTCCCCTATGGCTTCATTTGCGCGTCCTTCTTACAAGTTGTATCTAGCTCTACTGGCCCCTATATAATGAGCTCAGTCTTTGCATTAATTGCCACTTAGATCTACTCCTCATTTTGTTCACATCTCTGTCCTCCCCTGTACAGTTGTTATTATTTTTGTGAGTGCTCAGGAAGTCTCCAACCATCTAACTGCTGTGTAATTTGAGTATAAGTGTTATTACATTTTTTTCTTGTACTGTATAGCATAAGGTGTTGGTTCGTAGGCCTGGTAACGTTTTTGTGATTCATGTGGAGTTTTTGATGTCAGCCATTATTAATAATATTTTGTATCTGTAATAATATATCTTGTATTAACTGAGCATTATCCGGTTCTCTCATTTTATCAGGGCTGACTTAGATAAATTTACTCTTGCTAATTTCGTGTTAAGAGAGGCTATTGCAGTTAACCATATATTTAACCTGTTTTTTACCATTACATTATCCTTATGAGTCCTGAATGTTTAGTTGTTAGTTTGAGCATTAAACTTTAACTTGTAATTTTACCTAACTCTTTTGTTTTGAACCTGGAACTTTGAGGGACAGTATTGATTTTAGTATTCTCACTTGAAGTGTTCATTATCTCTCTCTGTTCCGTAACATAAATTTGGCGACCTCTTACCAGGATATTCAGGATATTATCATAAGGATATTGCTTGATATTTTGTGACAGATTTATTCATGATGTCTACTATTACTACGCATGATGAAGCCAAAGATTTTTTGTCAAATGTGCAAACAGTGTGTGATGTAGAAAACAGAACAAAGAATGAACTTAAGCTTGTTGCTCAACAATTGGGAATTGCTGTTCACTCTCATCATTCTAAAGATCAAATTGTTGGCATGATTAATAAAAGCTTGTTTGATGTAACTCCTCCAGATGAGCAAAAGCAGATTGAAATAGCTAAGTTATAGCTAGCCCTGCAGGAGGCTCGTGCTAAGGAGGCTGAGTTTCAGGCACGTGCTAAGGAGGCTGAGTTTCAGGCACGTGCTAAGGAGGCTGAGTTTCAGGCACGTGCTAAGGAGGCTGAGTTTCAGGCACGTGCTAAGTAGGCTGAATTTCAGGCACGTGCTAAGGAGGCTGAGTTTCAGGCACGTGTTAAGGAGGCTGAGTCTCAGGCTCGTATTCAAGAGGCACAAATTGAACTTGCTAGGATTCAGGCAGACCATAAGTATCGCATGGAACAAAGTGGAACTGGATCATCTAGCTCTGATGATTTTGATGTGGCTAAAAGTGTTAAACTTGTCCCTCCTTTTAATGAACCTGATTTAACAAAGTATTTTCAGTTGTTTGAGAGGGTAGCTACAGGTTTTAATTGGCCCAAAAAGTAATGGCCAGTACTCCTTCAAACTGTTCTCACCGGTAAAGCTCAAGTAACTTATGCATCTTTGCCTCAGGATCAATCTGATAATTACGATGTAGTTAAGAGCTTGATTCTTAAGGCCTATGAACTTGTTCCTGAAGCCTATAGAGTAAAATTTAGGACAACTTATAAGCAAGATAAGCAATCCCATGTTGAGTATGCAAAAATCAAAGAAGATCTGTTAGAGCAGTGGTTAAATTCTAAGAATATAAATTCTGATTTTGATAAATTTAAGCAGATGATTTTGCTGGAGGACTTCAAAAGGTGGATTAATAAAGATGTAAGCCTATATCTTGATGAGAAAAGAATAGATAATTTCTCTGATGCTGCAGTTTTAGCTGATGAATATGTTCTCACTGACAAGAGATATTCTAAAGAAAAAAGGAAAGCTGAGAGTAAGTACGTTGCCTCTACTCAGAGTACAGGTAACGGGAAAGAGAATAAAGATGATGTTTCTCAGGAAATAAATACCAGCTCCACCTCTATATTTCAGAAAAGTAAATGTACTTATTGTAGTAAGCATGGTCATACTACGGAGAAATGTTTCAGGAGACAGCGTGATGTGAACAAAAAGGAGTCTTTAAATATTCAGTCAATTGGTCTACTGTCCACCCTTGAGAGTTCCCAGAATTCTTTAACCGAGTTAACTGAACCTGCTTTGAGGGGTAAATTAAATTCTCATGATGAAGCTCCTCTTTTGAGCAGTAACGTGGGTGACACTCTCAAGAGTTCATGTGCCAGTTTCCTGTCTGATGGTTTTGTCAGTCCTCTGAACAGTAATAACAGGAAATCAGTTAAAATATATCGTGATACAGGTGTTTGCCAATCCCTTATGCTGACCAGTGTTCTAGGCTCTAATGTTAATTCCTCTGATGAAACTGTAATCTTACAAGGTGTAGGGAATAATTACTTCTCTGTCCCTCTGTGCAGAGTGAATTTAGAGTCTGGTTTTGTTAACGGTTCCGTTATGGTTGGGTTGGTTGAGACACTCCCAATGTCAGGTGTAACTTTCTTACTTGGAAATGATATTGGTGGAAGTCAAGTGTGTCCAGCTCCTCAGTTGTCTGGTGAACCAGTGACTGCGACCCAGGATTGTGATATCCCTGACGTGTTCTCTGCATGTGCTGTCACTAGGGCTACGTCTAAAGTTACTGGTGACTTAAAGGATAATGATGATGATGATGTTATCCTAGCTGACACTTTTCTTGCTAATTTGGACCACTCACCAGATGAGGCAGTACCCCGTAGTGTTGATATTTGTCTCGTCAAGAGTTGGTTGAGTTGCAGGTTGCTGACCCTGAGTTGAAAGGTCTAGCTAACTCTGCTTGCAGTGAGGAAGAGTCAGCTGGTGCTTCTACTTGTTATTATATAAAGTCAGGAGTACTTATGAGAAAGTGGAGACCCCCAACAGCATCAGCCGACTGTGAATGGGAGGTTGTACATCAAGTTGTCATCCCTCGTGTGTGTAGGCAGGATATCATTAGAGTGGCTCATGATTCCAGTTTGGCAGGACACCTTGGAGTGAGGAAGACTGTGGCACGCATTTTGAAACACTTCTACTGGCCAGGTATATTCAGAGATGTTTCCTGGTATTGTAAGTCTTGTCACACCTGTCAAGTTGTGGGGAAGTGTAATCAGACCGAAAAGGTTGCACCTCTAGTTCCCATTCCTCCTTTTGAGGTGCCATTCACCTGTGTGTTGGTGGATATTGTGGGCCCTCTTCCTAAGACTTCTTCAGGATTTTCTTATGTGTTGACCCTGATTGATATGGCTACTCGTTATCCTGAAGTCATTCCACTTAGAAATATCTCAGCAAAGAACGTGGTTAAGGAAATGCTGGGGTTCTTCACAAAGTTTGGTCTGCCCAAGGAGGTACAGTCAGACCGGGGAAGTAATTTCATGTCAAATGTTTTCAAGCAGTCTCTGAGAGATTTTGACATCACCCAGATCACGTCTTCAACTTACCATCCCCAGACCCAAGGAGCATTGGAGAGATATCATCAAACACTCAAATCGATGCTCAAGAAATACTGTTTGGAATATCAGAAAGACTGGGATAAGGGTCTTCATTCGTTGTATTTGCCGCAAGAGAATCTCCAAATGAATCACTGGGCTTCTCACCCTTTGAACTACTATTTGGCCATGAAGTAAGAGGACCCCTTAAGCTACTCAAGGAATGCTGGCTGTCGGAGGAAGATGACGTCAACCTGCTGGAGTATGTGATGAAGTTCAAAGAACGGCTGTCCACTGCTTTACAGCTGGCGAGAGAGAATTTAGGAGCTGCTCAGGAGAAGATGAAGACTTGGTATGATAAGAAGTCCAGGTTACGCCACTTTCAGCCAGGAGATCAGGTTTTGATTCTGCTACCGGTGCATGGGCAACCTCCTCAAGCCAAGTTTAGTGGTCCTTATTTCGTGGAGAAGAAACTCAGTGATGTCAACTATGTCATCGCCACACCAGATCGTAGAAAGAACAAGCAACTTTGTCACATCAGCATGCTAAAGTTATATCACAGGCGGGACGAAAATAACCCAGTCTGCACTGTAGCTGTTCCACCCGAGTCTGCAAGTGAAGTTCTCCCATGCAACATGAGCCTGAGTGATAGTTTGGGGAAGAATCCTGATATCATGAATGATCTCCAGACTAAGCTTTCTCATCTAGCTCCCGAGGAAAGGCAGGAGTTTTTGGCATTACTGCAGGAGTACTCGCAAGTGTTCCCTGACACTCTAGGAAGAACCACTGTGTTGATGCATGATGTCGATGTTGGAGACGCAAAGCCAATTAAACTGCCTCCTTACCGTGTGAACCCAGTGAAAGTTCCTCTCATCCAGAAGGAGCTTGGCTACTTGTTGGACCACAAGATGATTGAGCCCTGTCAGAGCGAGTGGAGTTCTCCTGTCACTCTAGTCCCTAAGCCAGGTGGGTCACAGCGGCTTTGCATCGCCTACAGACGTGTTAATCAGATAACCAAAACAGACACTTACCCTCTCCCTCGCGTGGAAGATTGCATAGACAAGATCGGAAAGGCTAGGTACATAAGTAAGTTTGATTTGTTAAAGGGATACTGGCAAGTACCTATGACTGAATGTGCTCTGGAGATCTCATGTTTTATACACTAGGAAAGACTTTTGCATGTTCTGTAATGCCATATGGTATGAAGAATGCACCAGCCACATTTCAGAAGCTCATGAATGTTGTAACAGAGGGTTTGGCAGGGTGTGTTGTTTATATTGATGATGTATTAATCTTCAGTGACAACTGGAAAGATCACCTATGGCATGTCAGTAAATTTCTTGAGCGTTTGGTTCAGGCTAATCTTGTAGCTAATTTATCAAAGTGTGAGTTTGGTCAAGCTAAAGTTCAGTACCTTGGGTACGTAATTGGTGATGGACACGTTGCACCACCAGCAGCTAAGGTTCAGGTTATAAGTGATCTTCCCAGACCTAAAAGTAGGAAGGAGCTACAAAGATTTTTGGGAATGGTAGGTTATTACAGGAGATTTGTTCTTAACTTTTCAATTCTTGTACCACCACATACAGACCTATTGAAAAAGGGAGTTAAATTAGTCTGGACCGAAAACTGTGAATCCTCTTTCAGCAAACTTAAAGCTATCCTATTAAGTCAGCCAGTGCTCGCTACTCCAAATTTTGCTAAGCCTTTTAAGATGGCTGTTGACGCAAGTGATACAGGAGCTGGGGCTGTTTTGCTGCAAGAGGATGATCAGGGTATTGAACACCCTGTATCTTATTACAGTAAGAAGTTCACTCCACCTCAAAAGAACTACTCAACTATTGAGAAAGAGCTTTTGGCCTTGATTTTGGGTTTACAGCATTTTTCATTTTATTTGTGTTCTGGTTTTAACCCCATAGTCATTTATACCGATCATAACCCACTGAAATTCCTTAGTAAGTTTAAAGATAAAAATCAGAGATTGACAAGATGGAGTCTACTTCTTCAGGAGTCTTCATTAGACATACAACATGTCAAGGGGAAAGAAAATGTTATTGCAGATTGCTTATCTAGACTTTAGACAGATTGTTTTAGAGTAATAAGAAATTTCCTTTGTAATTTTTTTTTTTTTTTTTGTGGGGAGGTGTTACATAGCCTAAGATTTCATCATCCTTTGTATAATTCTAACGTACAGTATGTTGCATGTTTGATCACGATTCGCCTCGTGGCTTCCAGAGTGACCAAGCTTCCGTGTTCTACCTCACTCCCACCTTCTCCTCCCTTATAGTAGAGTAAGTCGTTCTTTCTGTTGTTCAGAGCAGGAGTGTCAACTCTTTGTCCCCTATGGCTTCATTTGCGCGTCCTTCTTACATGTTGTATCAAGCTCTGCTGGCCCCTATATAATGAGCTCAGTCTTTGCATTAATTGCCACTTAGATCTACTCCTCATTTTGTTCACATCTCTGTCCTCCCCTGTACAGTTGTTATTATTTTTGTGAGTGCTCAGGAAGTCTCCAACCATCTAACTGCTGTGTAATTTGAGTATAAGTGTTATTACATTTTTTTCTTGTACTGTATAGCATAAGGTGTTGGTTCGTAGGCCTGGTAACGTTTTTGTGATTCATGTGGAGTTTTTGATGTCAGCCATTATTAATAATATTTTGTATCTGTAATAATATATCTTGCATTAACTGAGCATTATCCGGTTTTCTCATTTTATCAGGGCTGACTTAGATAAATTTACTCTTCCTAATTTCGTGTTAATAGAGGCTATTGCAGTTAACCATATATTTAACCTGTTTTTTGCCATTTCATTATCCTTATGAGTCCTGAATGTTTAGTTGTTAGTTTGAGCATTAAACTTTAATTTGTAATTTTACCTAACTCTTTTGTTTTGAACCTGGAACTTTGCGGGACAGTAGTGATTTTAGTATTCTCACTTGAAGTGTTCATTATCTCTCTCTGTTACGTAACAATATATATGTATATATCTATCTATCTATCTATCTATATATATATATATATATATATATATATATATATATATATATATATATATATATATATTTTACAGGGAATTTGTGTAACCAGTGACTTCATGAAATCCCTAGAGAGTACGTGATATGAGTTTAAATTAGGATGGATTAATTAAGGTTAGGTTAGTTTAGGCTGCGGTTAGGTAGCCTAAGGTTGGGATAATCTAGGTTAAGTTTAGGTTAGGTTAGGCTAGGTTAGTTAAGTTAGGTTCGGTTATGTTAATTTACATAAATGCTAAGTTATGCGTAGAGTTCATATAAAACCTAACCTTCATTTAACCTAGATTATCCCAGCCTAACCTATCCGCAGCCTAAATTAACCTAACCTTAATTAACTTATCCTACTTTTAAGCTCATTTCACGAATTCCCTACGGATTTCATGAAATCCGTGGTTACAAAAATTCCATGTAACACACACACACACACACACACACACACACACACACACACACACACACACACATAGATAGAGATGCAGATATTGCCACGCATAAGCTCATGGTTTAGGAATGCCCATTTTAAACTTTTATTTTAAACTTTAACATATCTTCACCTAACCAAAGTCAGACTTAATTTGTTGCAATGGTGTAGGTACTTACCGCAGAGGGCATCGAGGTAACTCATGTAACAACATGCTCTCTCAGATATTAGTAAAAAATAAATAAATAAATAAAATAAAAATAAAATAAAAACAGAATACAAATTTGAATCCTGCGCCGTACCCGGCTACACTGATCGTGACTGGTTGAAAGATGTAAATCGAAATGCCCAGGATTATACTGTAATGCATGTGCCTTGTGCAGGAATACACAAACAAACAGATACGCATAAGCGCAGTGTGTGCGTCATGCACTTACTTTACAAGCACACAAATCACGATGAATTTCGTTCCGCTGGCTCATAGGTGCCTGGGAGATACTACTTTAAAGATTAATATATCCTTAACCGATTTTCGGAGGATGTTTATAAACGAGGAAATGTTTATAATAATCTGTGAGTACAGAAATTTCGCCCTGGGTCATTTGGATATATTTCTTAATTTATCCCCTCTGTTTAAGCTGAACTCATTAGAAGTAATTAAGTACCTGAAGTAAGAAACAAAGAAGGAAATGTAACAAAGTTTATGCAAAATTTGTTTGTTTATATTAGTCAGTGCTGCTAGAGCAGGGTTAGACCAGGATCTCCTCATTTGTGTTTGCCATATGCAGGTGTAACAATAGAAGGTGGGAGGTGCCACGCACATCCTTAAGCATAACCAAAAAAAAATTACATTTCGCAACCCCTGCGTCAGAAATATAGTTTTAAATAATCGGTTCAGTATAGCGCATTATCACATTCTCATGTATTTAGGTGATGCAAAACAAGAAACCTAGCTCCCCACTGATAAATGAAACTGCCTGATTTTAAGAAAATTAAAATGTAAAGGACGACGTACCCCAGAACTCTTTTTTGCAACTCTGAAGAGACTTTAAACGCAAGGGAAAGATTATGGCCATTATTAGCCCCCTTCAACTTTGGAGGGGGGGGGGGGAGTTGTCTGCCACACTAAATTCTAGAGAGAAATATTGCCATCGTTAACCCATCCCTACGAAGAGGATTTCGCAGGCTAAACTGAATAGTCTGACGCTAGCGAGAGAATAAAAAAAAAAATAAAAAAAGGGACGTCCCAGGGAACAGCGTATGGAAATTGGTAATTTTGGGTAGTCATTTAAGAGTAACTTATTCCTTTCAGTACCATTACATAAATACATTTCTATCTACAAGCATTTATGTTCAGCTGAGGGAAGACTTATCTGGTTGGCGAGATTAGTAATGACTGTCATTAACATTTTAACTATGAGTGGTCTCCTCTGTGTTGACCAGTACAACATGTATCTGCTGGTACCAAGAAAAACTTTTTTTTTTTTTTTTTTTTTTTTTTTTAATGCAAGGGAGAAGGAATCAAAAGCCACAAGCCCATAAGATTGTTCCCTCCCAGAAAAAAATAAAAACAAAATAACGGAAGGCCAAATTCAAGATACGTTCATTTCGAGGTGCCTGGACACATTGTGTTTTAAAGACTGGTGGCCATAGGCAGTAAGAAATACAGAAGAAGACAGTTCCAGATATGACCTATTGCTTACATGAAGGTCTGAGTGCAACGGTTAACTGTTGCATTAGAGAGCTGGACAGAAAAGGGGATAAGTGTATGCTGCTTGACGGGTGCTACGCGCCCGCTGTAGTGGTGGAAGTATGCAAGCAGACAGTTCAAAGGAGCAGTGACCATTAAAGCAGCGTTAGAAAAGAGATAAAGATGCAACAGTGCGGCGAAGAGACAGAGACTGAAGGGAGCCAGTAAAAGGCGGAGAGTTAATGAGTAAAAAAAGCCTTTGACTCTATCTCGCTGAGAAGAGCTGAATGTGGAAAACCTTCCCATATATGAGAGCTGTACTCTAAACAAGGGCGAACAAAACATCCTGTATAAAGTCAAGAACTGTGCGGAGGTAAACAAGCACACCTAATCTCTTGGAAGCAAATTTTACAAGAGAGATATTATGATCTTTCCAAGATAAATCCCGGGAGAATGAAACCTCAAGTACATTCAAAGATAACGGAGGACTGAGTTGGTTATTGTAAATTATCAGAGGATACACGTGTGGAAGATTCTGATGGATCTAATGATTTATGAAATGAATTTTTTACTCTTTAAAAACAACAAGATAACTCTTACTCCAGTCAGAGAAACAAGCCAAGTCTGACATTCGGTGTGTCACAACCTCATCCCTTGTTTGTTGAAGCGACTGCTGCGATGGATGCTGTGAGAAGTGAATGGAAAAGAGAAGGGCGGAGTTATCAGCGTATGATTGGATATGGTTTGATGTACAGCTTAGGTCTTTGATGAATAGAAGGAAGAGAGTTAGTGATAACAGAACCCTGAGGAACACGACTATTGACATCTGCAGGAGAAGAATGATGACTGTCTACAACAGTGGCTATAAAGCGACCAGAAAGGAAGCTATGGATGAAAGCAGACAGGATAGAAACCGTATGAGGACAGTCTGGAAATTAAGGATTTATGCAAGACCCGATCGAAAGCCTTTGAGATGTCAAGTGCAATGGCAGAGCTTTCGCCAAAGTCCCTAAAGGAAGATGACAGAGAGTCTGAAATGAAGGTGAGAAGATCGCCAGTGGGGTATCAATGGTGAAACCCATACTTTTTTTTTTTTTATGTGTCCGACTCTGGGCACAGGCTTCACAGCCTGCTCTCAAGGCCCAGTTGTCCTCTTACATGCCATACACCTTTACATGTCACCACTTTGGCGCTAACACCCACCGTCCATATTGAATACAGGCTAGGGCTGTCTCATGAAGGACTGGTGTACTGGTATTAGCGAGGGTATTTTTACGACATGTCGGCGGGTCTTCTGGTAGATCAGTAAAGTCTGATTTTTAAGAAATTCAAATCCTTAAACTGTTCCCTGCCCCAGCCGGGATTTGAACCTGGGTCCGGTAGGACTGCAGGCCACATCTCTACCGATTGAGCCACCGCGATCAGAAAGGAGGTTCTGTGGGAAAGGCGCTTTTTTGGGGGGTTGGGGGTGGGGGGAGGGGTTAGAATATATTCAGAAAGTTTAGAAACACGGGATATTAAAGCAATTGGTGGATAGTCAGAGGGTTGGGACTGATCACTCATCCTGGGACAGGCTGAATGAGAGCAAACTTCTTGCAAGAAGAAGAGGTAAGTACAAGTCGACAAAGGCAAAAGAGTTTACCTAGGCAGTGTGTAAGCACAGAAGCACAGTTCTTGAGGACAAGAAGGACCCCATCAGGCCCATATGGCTTGTTGGTATTGTGGCCAGTACAACAGTTGAAGAAATTTTAGTATCAGTCAGGAGGAACTCAGAAGGGGGAAATGATGGAGGAACAGCACCGGAATTGTCTAAGGAGAAGAAAGCATGAGCAAAGAGCTGCTTTTTCAGCAGAAGAAAAAGTTACAGAGCCATCAGAGTGAGAAAGAGGAGAGAAGGATGCAGTAAAGTTGTCAGAGAGGTTTTGGCAAGGTGTCATTAGGAGCGGGAAGAATTTGAGTTGGAGAGTTCAGAACATTTAGTACGAATGAAATTATTTTTAGCAGAGATGAGAACAGACTTAACACTGTTCCGGGCAGAGAAGTAAACGAGATGATATCCAGGGATAGGTTGGCTGCGGTAGCTATTGTAGGCCTTCTCCTTGTTATAGACAGCATTAGAACAAGCGTCAAGGTTTTTGGTATAAGCCACAGCATATGAGAAAGGAATGCATGCTTCCATGCCCAAGAGAGTAACCTCCATAATGAATGTGGCACACTTGGATGGTTCTAGGCCTTGGAAGCAATAATCATTCCAGGGAACATCAAAGAATTACTGCCTCATAGCCTTCCAATCAGCAGCTACGAAATGCCTCAGTCGTCACTTCTTAGGAGGGTTCACAGGCCTTAATGGAGCGATAGAACAGGTTAAGATGATAAGTTTGTGATCGGAGGAGGCCAGCGGGGAGAAAAGATAATCGAATTAAGCAGAAGGATTAGTTGGAAGGAGCTGGTGTATGACTTTTTTTTATTAAATGCAATCGACTATCACCAAACTATGCTAAATTCAGAAGATTTTATTAATCTACAAGAAACTCTCGCAATCTTGAACTGGTACATAACCAGGAATTTTATTCAGGCTAACATCCCATGATCTGGCTCAGTCTAAATAAATCCTGTTACTGGAATGATTAAATACGACCCAGGGATGCCAGAGGAAGGAGGTCTACGCTTTTATTCGGCTAGCAAGACCTCTCGTAATGAGAGATTTTGGAATCTTGGGATCTCCCTGAGTTTTTTTTTTTTTTTTACTTTATTCGTACTACCATTAGATGACTTATTTAACTCATGGAATATCTCTTGTAGCAAAAAGGTTATAAAACTGTCGCTTGTAATCCCTTCAGTATGATGTTTATATTATATTCTTGCTTCCGCCAGACCATTTGCATCGGCATGGGGAAGATCGCAGGTAGTCATGGGACAGTTGTCGCACGACGAATCCCAGCTAGGCCACTTACCTCCGAGACAACAATAATGATCTCCTTACCTAATTCTTCTGATAGTAAACGATTTTATTCAGCATATAATGGAACTGTCAAAGTGATGGAAATGCTTGCGGTAGGGATACACAAATCAAATACTGAAAAACCCTTAACCCTTTGACTGCTAAGATCTCTCTTGACTGAACACAATCATCTGAAGTTAACTTACAAAATATTAATTGTTGCACCAGCAGAAAGAGAAAAAGGTTACATAAGATAGTTTTTGAAGCCGTGGGCTGCGGGGATGTTTCGGCTGAAAAAAACAATGATAATTTTCATCATCACCATCTTCCAGACCTCCTTTTCTATCCCAAGATGGGGTCAGGTAGGGTCCAGAAAGCCAAAAAAAAAAAAAAAAAAAAAAAAAAAAAGAAGAAGAAGAAGAAAGAAAAAGAAAAAAAGAAAAAATGAGATACTAACCAAAGGTTATCGAATTGAATGAACCACACTCCCGTATACTCACCATTCAGGTCCCGGAATCCTTGCTCCATCTGACAGGCTAAAAAAAAGATAAAATAAAATAAAACAAAACAAGACCGAGACACCACATACCTCCGTCAAATCATCACCATCCCCACTTTCATGCTTTCATGAGTTTGGCTTTTTCTGTGTTCATCACTTGTTCTTCTGATGGTCCTCAGTCGCTGTTCCAGGTCTGTGCCATGCCACCCAATAGTTATTTCCATGATGTTGTCAACAGACAAACAAACGAACAAACATCAGAACACGTTTTATTGAGGAAAAAAAAGGGGGGGGAGGGGAAGGAGGTCTTTCCCAGCATGAAGTAGTTTGCCAGCAACAGAACTTCATAAGAAATCAAAATAAGTGATAGCGCAAGAGCAAATAGACAATAACTGATTTATATATATGAAAAAGAATCTCTGTAAATCTTAATATCCTCTTAAAATTGCTTCCTGTGATATAACAAAAATATATGATTCCCTTTCATCATACTTAACAAAATATAAACTTTAAAAATTTTCTTCTTAATTTAACAATTATAAATTAAAATAATTTTTTTAACTCAACAAAAAAAAAAAAAAGACTAAAAAGGCTTTCTTAGATCAAAGTTAACAAGAAGATACAGTATAAACTACAGCAAGACCATACTTCTTGAGATCAGTAACCTTCAAACTAAAAATTAAAACTCGCTTTGCGTATCATTCTTAAATAGAAATTATACACCAAAATAAAATTTCCTTTATGAGATTTAAAAAAATAATAATAACAAGTACCCCGAAACAACAATCACGCCCGACCATCATGCATGTATCCTGTTTGATTCTAAAATGAGTGCCATTGTAAGCCTTCGATATAATGCCCGAGTATCCAGATAATCATGTCCCTATATGATTCTAGTGTGGGAGGCAGTCTGAGCTACCGGCAACATTACAGGGCAGCTAAATTATACCTGCATGCTACATACTGGATTCTATATAGGGTGGCATTTGAGAGAGAGAGAGAGAGAGAGAGAGAGAGAGAGAGAGAGAGAAATAGGTGGAGGAGTATTTATGGAGGAGAGTGATCTGTTACCTTCGCCGGGGCTTTCAGTAAGCAGGGACAAGCATCTGGAGATCTTGTCGAGTCTAACTGTGGCGTCATGTTACAGGCATAAAGAAAGAAAATCTCATACACTCTAATAAATATACTATTTATTGAGAAGACACATTCGTCTGGGCTTGGAATACCCTCTCCACGTATGAGGAAAGCCAAAGCCGAACCGGAACTGTACTACATTTCCAATAAACATTTGAACATTTCCCGGTACTGTGGAATCAGGATACAACAGGTAAAGATTTATTAGTTTTCTTTCATTCCCAAGGGCGTGTCTGAGACAACAAAATACTGTATCGTAATTCTGCAAAGACCCAATCGAAGACTGCGACAACATCTTGAATTAATTGTGAAAAACAATACAGTAATTGTTGTATGTCTTGATTTTGGATTGCCGTGAATTGTTCAAGTGAAAGCATTACCCCCACACATGGAAAGGTTATTTATTTAGAAGATGCAACAATTTTGGCATGATTGGAACTCTCTCCAGCCAAGAATGAAGATAGAATATCAGTAATACTATGCAAGTAAGCATTGTCTCGGTGTGTGTCTGTCCACATTTGTCCCTCCCGGATCTCGACGTGCCATACATCAAAGATAGGAACGACAAGCTGACAACGATGTTGTAAATTATAAATGCATGCCGTCTGTTGCGCGCGAGCCACACGCACTTTAGTGTTCGATTTTTCGCTAGACAATGCGAACCTTCTACAGGTCACACCGCCAGGTGGAATGAGCTGTAATTTCGCTTGGGCATGCCCGGTATGTCAGAGTAGGTCTATGTCAAGTTTGGTGTCAGTTCGTGTCTCGGGGGCCGTATAGCGTAGTATTGTTTAGCCATCAAAAATGCTTTTCATTTAAATTACTGCCCAGTGCCAACTACAATGCTGTGTTCCACAATGAAATATTTTTGTCCATCTCGCCTCACCTTCATTATCATTTCTTGAGAACCTAACTGATAACTACCTACAAGTTAGAATCGACAGCGAAGCTCGTTTTGCACCCGTCAGAAGGAAGCGCTTAGAGGATAGGGCTGCTAAGTGCTTCTACATAACTAAATACACACACACACACACACACACACACACACACACACACACGCACACAAGTAAAATGAACATGCTATGTCACTGAGCAGTTCAGTGACACTGTATGAAGCAGTGTATGATGTTTTCTAATATTAACATCAGACTGGCAGTATTGTTGCTCTGGGTTGTACAAATGTGCTAATATTATATTAGTAACTGTGTAAACTCAACAATACAATTAACTACTGAAATATGACTGTGTATTATGGCATCAGTATATGTATTACATTAGTTGTTCCTGTTGATCAACCCCAGTCTGTCTGGCTGAGCAGACAGGAAAGCGACTACCCATGCAGGGCTGTCCCGTGCAAGGAACCGATGTTCCCTTGCTGTTTACAGTGCCTCGCTATGACGAGGCGCGGGGAAAAGTATGAAGGTTTGGGTCCAGGATGGGTAAAAAGGAAGAAAATCTGGGCCAAGTTAGGGTGAAGGGGATAGAGTATTTTTTCTTTGTGATTTATTTACCATATTTTCCTGATGTGATCTCTTGTATACTAGTAATGCATGCATATGTTCTATCTATTCATATCTCAGCATGGCCCAAGTAGGACTGAACCTGCTGTGTTTTTTTCAGCAGACACAACATCCATGTGAGTAAAACTCTTCCAGTATTAGTTGTAAATTAATGTCCAATGAGAAATAGGAAGGGAGACTTACTAGGGAAAAAAAAGGGGGGAGCTTCAACCCTTGACCTAATTACTTACAAGGTACAGTCTACATACAAAAAGGGGTGCTGAAGAGAGAAGACTGTGGTGCCAACATAAATGGTTGGCTCCGCAGCCTGGTTATACACATGTCAAAGCCAAAGGTGCCTGTTGTGCATATGTAGGCTACGCAACTATATATCTTGCTCTCGTGTTCCTGAACTTGATTCTTCTGAATTCTCTACTCTCTGGCTTCGGCTTTCCTGTCATTCTCTGACTAAATATATCTATGCTGTTTACTTATCCCCTGATTCTACTGACTATGAAAAATTCTTGACTATCATACTTTTAAGATGGAATACATTGTATCCATTTCTCCTTTCTCTGAAATTTCCATTCTAGGAGATTTCAACGTTCACCACCACCTTTGGCTCTCCTCTCCTATCACTGATCCATCTGGTGTATAAGCTTATATCTTTTCTATCCTTAATGACCTAAAGCAACGGTGTGCAGCACCCTACCTGTATCCCTGACCCCCTTGGAGAGAGTTCTAACATACTTGATCTCTTCCTTACAATTAATCCTTCTGCTTATGCTGTTAATCTCTTCTCTCCATTGGGCTCCTCCAATCACAACTTTATCACCTTGACATGTCCTGTCGCTCCAGTACGGCCTGTGGATCCTCCAAAGAAACGCCAGTTGTGGCACTCTGGAGCTGCTGACTGGGAGGACGTCAAGCTGTACTTTTTTTTATTTTCCCTGGAATGATTACTGCTTCCATGGCTGAGAGCCATATAAGTGTGCCTTGCGCATTACGGAGGCTATTCTCTCGGGCATGGAAGCATACATTCTTTTCTCATATCTTTTGACTAATAAAAAAAAAAATGGTCTAATCACACCTGTTCTAATGCTGTCCACAACAAGGAGAAGGCCTACAAAAGGTACCGAAGCCAACCTACCCCTGACTCTCATCTCTTTTATGTTTCTGACCGGAATTGTGCTAAATCTGTTCTTTGCTCTGTTAAAAATAATCTCATCTCTATGTACTGAGCTGGGACTGGGTCCTCATCCAAAGCTGCCCACTGTCACTCCCTGGGCTCACCTTGGAAGACAGCTCACCACATCATAAAACAAGGGAATACCCAGATCCTCTTGCTAGGGTTAATAAAACATACACTATAACTCCGGTTTACTTAGCCTACGATTGGCATTAACAGACACTGTAACTCCAAAATAAACTTCATCACAGAAACCTAACTTAAAGATTTTTGTTTGCCCTTCAGTAAATACAGTAATTATACCATAAACAGCAATAATACAGTAAATACAACATAAATACAGTAAATACAACATGAATACTGTGAATACCTCATACAACATAAATACCATAGCCACATTAATGCACAACACTACACTCTGCCACTGCTTCGCCAGCTGTGGGCCCGAGAAGCCATTCACACACTTTCTTCTTTTCCCTTGAGCACTGGCTAGAGACTCTTCTCCATACCGTCGTTGTAGTGTCAAGCTGGACTGCTATAAATCCACACAGCCTGAGGGACCTTTACGTGGCTACAGGCGTACTCCAAATGCCGTCTGCACTCCCCACCACAAGAAACTCCTGAAACCCACCGTTCCATCAATGCTCCGTTGTTCTACATGATCATCACTTCCTCTGCTTCACATTATATAACTGCGGCCACAATAAGACACAACATACCTGCCATACAAGGTAGGATCATTGGACACAACCCACACACTCCTGGAAACATGCCCGTAAACCCTGGCTTCCCCCCAAACACGCTGACCACAGACTCGTTCCCATTAACAGCTAGCTGCTGAGCTTCATACAGACTAACGCGCCAAATTCCACTCCTCACACTAGCCCCTACTTTTTTGTGTGTGTGCCCCCTCACACACATCCTTTATACGCAATGCATTGGGTACTTCCCTTTGTCTACCCCTCAGCTATCCACCTAGAACGTCTCAGCTGGGTCAGCTCATTTACCCGCTCCTCAGCTTCTCCACCGGTCTCCTTATCTTCCGCTGGTCTTTCTCCCTTTTGTGTCTCTATCACATCACCTTCATTCTCCTCCTCCACGGTTGACCCAAGATCCTGAAACCCAAATCTCTTCAATATTTCAGCCATGTCAGACATTTCTACCTCATCTTCTTCACCCTCATCCAACTTCTCTCCACCGTGTGTTTCCTCCCCTTCTGGTGGTTCCCACGGACACAAATTGCTCCTATGCAGCACCTTGTCGAGACCTTCTCCACTCTCCGGTCTAACTTTATACACTCCACTCACATTGTCTAACACTTCCACAATTACCTAAACATCCTCTGCAAACTTAGGGTGCATCTTGTTCCTGCCTAACACAGAGTGATCTCTCAATAACACTTTCTGACCCTCTTTTAAAGCTTCTGTTCTCACTTGTTCCTGTCGCTTCCTGCGATTACCCTCACTATACTGCTTAATATTCTTCCTTGCAGCTTCCCAAGCAACTTGTTGAGTTTCCTGTAACTTCCTAACCCACTCATGATAACTCATAGCAGCAGCTTCGGTACCCACGGTGAACCTGTCCATGGGTAGATGAGGTTCTACTCCGAACACTACGTGAGGTGAAAACCCAGTCACAGCATGTGGAGTGCTATTGTAGATAGCCGTGAGGCTTGACAAGTACCGGGGCCAATGCTCTCTTTGTTCCCTACCCAGAGTAGACAACATGCCATGCAAGGTTCGGTTGAAACGCTCACAGACCCCATTCCCCTGCGGATGATACGGATTTGTCCTCGAGTTCTTAATCTGGTAGTATTTGCATAGCTCCTCCACGAGCTGGCTCTCAAAGTTCCTACCCTGATCACTATGTACTCTCTGGACATCCAAACCTATTAAATATGTACCTCCACCAGGATCTTCGCCACAGTGCTTGTTCTCTGATTTCTGGTTGGAAACGCCCAAGCAAATTTACTGAACACATCAGTCACAATGAGCACATTCTCCTTTCCGTCCTTGGCAGGCTCTAACACAGTAAAATCCATGGCCAACATTTCCCACGGTTTACTTGCTTCCACTGTCCCCACTCTGGTCTCGGCACTTACACCTTCTTCCTTTGCTACTGCACAAGTTTTACATTTTGCCACGTAATTCTTAACATCTTCATGCAGCCCAGGCCATGCAAAACTCCTTTTGACTAACGCCGTGGTTCTCGCAACTCCCTGATGACCCAATTCCTCATGTGCTCCTCTCATCACTTCCTTCCTCTTACTCACAGGCAACACTGCTTTCCACTGCTTCCTATCCCTCTCTTTTCTTGCCAGTATACAACCCTATCCCTCATGATCAACAATCGCCTCACTCTCCACAGTTTTCTGAACTCTTCTGACTTCAGTAACTCTTTAATCTCCACGTGATGCAATTTCCCAATCATCTGCATCCACATTTTGCCCAACACTGGATAAGCCTTTTGTGCATTGCTCACCTTCTTCACCTGCACATGGTCCCACAGTTTCACCACAGCCACACCCTTGGTTAGCCTGTCATCTGGTGTCTCTTCCCACATCTCCCTCAAGAAATCTCCTTCCTCCTCCTCAACTAAATGTGGCCTCCTTGATAACCCATCCACATTGGCACTTTCTATACCTGGCCAGTACCTCACTTCAAAATCAAAACTGTTCAAATCACCTAGCCATCTGCTTTCCACGGCTCCTAACTAAGCATTCTGCAAATGTGCTAATGGATTATTAACTGTTAACACAACAAATTTCCCCCCTGCCAGGTAGTTCTTAAACTTCTATGTTACTGCCCACTTCAGTGCTAATAACTCCAACTTCCTAGAGCTGTAGTTGTTCATATTCCTCTCTGACTTCCTTAGGCCTCTATGTGCATATGCAACTGGATGTAACTTTCTCCCATACTCTTGGGATAGAAGTTTTTTTTTTTTTTTTTTTATGCGAGGAAGAAGGAACCAAAGGCCATGAGCCCGCAGTAACAGTTCCCTCCAAGAGAAAAACAAAATACAATAGAGAGCCAAATTCAAGATCCGTTCATTTTGAGATGCCTGGACACACTACGTTTGAAAGACTGGAGATCATAGGCAGAAGGAAATACAGACAGAGGGAGACAGTTCCAGAGCTGACCTATTGCATAAATGAAAGACTGGGAGTAACGGTTAACTCTTGCATTAGAGAGTTGGACAGAAAAGGGATGAGAGTTTGCTGCCAGACGGGTGCTACGCGCCCGTCGTAGAGGTGGAGGAATGCAAGCAGACAGTTCAGAGGAGCAGTGACCATTAAAGTAGCGATAGAAAAGAGATAAAGATGCAACAGTGCGGCGAAGAGACAGAGGTTGAAGGGAGTCAGTAAGAGGAGGAGAGTTAATGAGACGAAAAGCCTTTGACTCCACCCTATTGAGAAGAGCTGTATGTGGGGAGCCTCCCCACACATGAGAGTTGTACTCCACACAGGGGCGGATAAAACCCTTGTATAGAGTCAACAATTGTGCGGGGGTAAAGAAAGAGCGGAGTCGGCTTAGCACACCCAATCTCTTGGAAGCAGATTTTACAAGAGATGTAATATGATCTTTCCAAGATAAGTCCCGAGTAAATGAAACCCCAAGCATGTTCAAGGATGATGCAGGATTAATCTGAATATTATTAAACATTAGTGGGTATACCTCTGGAAGATTTTGTCGGGTTGATAGGTTTAAGAACTGAGTCTTAGATGCATTAAAGACAACCATATTATTTTTACCCCAGTCAGAGATATGAGCCAAGTCAGACATTAGGTGTGCCATAGCCTCATCCCTTGTTTCTTGAAGTAACTGTTGAGATGGGCGTTGCGGGAACTGAATGGAAAGGTGAAGGGTGGAGTCATCAGCGTATGAGTGGATAGGGTTAGATGTACAGCTTAGAAGATCATTGATGAATAAAAGGAAGAGAGTTGGTGATAGGACAGAGCCCTGAGGAACACCACTGTTGATAGATCTAGGAGAAGAACGATGGCCGTCTACGACAGCAGCTATAGAACGACCAGAAAGGAAGCTAGCGATGAAGGCACAGATAGAAGGATAGAAACCGTAGGAGGACAGTTTGGAAATTAAAGATTTATGCCAGACTCGATCGAAAGCCTTTGATATGTCAAGTGCAATGGCAAAGCTTTCGCCAAAGTCCCGAAAGGAGGATGACCAGGAGTCTGAAAGGTAGGTGAGAAGATCGCCAGTGGAGCGTCCCTGACGGAACCCATACTGACGATCGGAAAGAAGGTTGTGATAGGAAAGATGCCTTAAAATTTTTCTATTAAGAATTGACTCGAAAACTTTTGAAATACAGGACGTTAAAGCAATTGGACGATAGTTGGAGGGTTGGGAGTGGTCACCCTTCTTTGGGACTGGCTGAATGAGAGCAAACTTCCAGCAAGAAGGAAAGGTACAAGTTGACAGACAAAGGCGAAATAGTTTGCCTAGGCAGGGTGTAAGCACAGAAGCACAGTTTTTGAGAACAACAGGAGGGACCCCATCAGGCCCATATGCCTTGTTAGTACTGAGGCCAGTAATGGCAGAAAATACATCAACTGAAGACATTTTAATGTCAGCCATGAGGAAGTCAGAGGGGGGAAGTGATGGAGGAACAGCACCGGAATCGTCTAAGGTGGAATTGGAGGAGAAAGTCTGTGCGAAGAGATCTGCATTATCAGTAGAAGAAATAGCTACAGAACCATCAGAGTAGAAAAGAGGAGGGAAGGATGATGAGGTAAAGTTGTTAGAAAGATTTTTGGCAAGGTGCCAGAAGGAGCGGGAAGAATTCGAGTTGGAGAGTTGAGAGCATTTAGTATGGATGAAATTATTTTTAGTAGAGCGAAGAACAGACTTAGCACGATTCCGGGCAGAAACGTAAAGATTATGTGATTCAGGGGTGGGTTGGCTCTGGTACCTTTTGTAGGCCTTCTCCTTGTTGCGGACAGCATTAGAACAAGCGTGATTAAACCAAGGCTTTCTTGCGTTAGTCAAAGGATATGAGAAAGGAATGTATGCTTCCATGCCCGAGAGAATAACCTCCGTAATGCGCAAGGCACACTCAGATGGCTCACGGCCATGGAAGCAATAATCATTCCAGGGAAAATCAAAGAAGTACTGCCTGAGGGCCTCCCAGTCCGCGGCTCCAAAATGCCAGAGACGACGTTTCCCTGGAGGGTCCGCAGGCCGTACTGGAGCGATAGGACAGGTTAAGGTAATAAGGTTGTGATCGGAGGAGCCCAACGGAGAGAAAAGATTAACAGAGTAAGCAGAAGGATTAGTTGTGAGGAAGAGGTCAAGTATGTTGGAGCTCTCTCCAAGGCGGTCAGGGATACGGGTAGGGTGCTGTACAAGCTGCTCTAGGTCATTAAGGATAGAAAAGATGTAGGCTTGTTCACCAGGTGGATCCGTGAAAGGAGAGGAGAGCCAAAGGTGGTGGTGAACATTGAAATCTCCAAGAATGGAGATTTCAGAGAAAGGAGAAATGGACAGAATGTGTTCCATCGTAGAAGTAAGATAGTCGAAGAATTTTTGATAGTCAGTAGAATTAGGGGATAAGTAAACAGCACAGATATATTTAGTCAGAGAATGACAGGAAAGCCGAAGCCAGAGAGTGGAGAGTTCAGAAGAATCAAGTTCAGGAACACGAGAGCAAGATAAGTCGTTGCGTATGTATACACAACAGCCACCTTTGGCTTTGAAATGAGTATAGAGAAAGTAGGAGGATACAGAAAAGGGTTTGCTGTCAGTTGCCTCAGACAGCTGAGTCTCCGTTAGAAAAAGAAGGTGAGGTTTAGAGGAGGAGAGGTGGTGCTCAACAGAGCGAAAGTTTGAGGAAAGGCCGCGAATGTTGCAGAAATGAAGAAGAAGAGAGTCAGACAGTGGTTCCAGGCACCTCGAGTCATCACCGGGAGAGGGGCAGATGGCGGGGGCATTTATGGTCCCCCCCCCCTGGGGACTCCGAGGCTGGGTGAATTGACGCCATTTTGGTAAATTTTGAATAGGAAGTGTAGTGTGTACTGTGCATGTAGTTTGGTGAAGATAGATAGAGAAATTTGTACTGGAGAGCATGCTGGCCTACTCTCTGTGTAACTGAGACAGTGAAAAAGTTCAGCAAAGGGGGATGGTCAGGAACTAGTCCTGAGGGCTGATGAAACGGGAGCTCCAGCACTCCCTGTCATCAGCTTTCCATCCACCTCGGGAGTACTGCCCTGCTCGACTGGTGCTACAGTCTACTCCTACAGTGCCCCCAACTCATCAAAACTGGCATCTGTTTCCACTACAAAGGGCTTATCATAATCAGCATTTTTTAACACTGGTGCACGTCAACTTCTCCTTCAACTATGCAAATGCTTGGGTTTCTTCCATTCCCCAGTACTTAGTCACATCAGCTGTTGAGCCTCCACTCATCAAAGCATGCAATGGTGAAGCCAGCTTAGCAAAACCCTCCATAAATCTCCTATAGAATGAACAGAATGCCGCAAATGCTCTCACGTCCTTCACTGTACAAGGTGTGGGCCACTCTTTCACTGCCTTAACTTTCTCCAGATCTGTACTGATCCCTTCCTTAGACACTATGAACCCTAATTATTTCACTTCTGGTTGCAAGATATGGCACTTAGATGGTTTCAACTTCAAGCCATGCTTCCTCAAGAGCTCAAGAACTACCTCCAACTTCTCAAAATACTCACTCAAATTCCTTGAAAATAATAACAAATCATCAAGATACACTAATAGAGTCACAAATATATGATCACTGAACACATGCTCCATAAATCGTTGGAACGTTGCTGGGCTGTTAGTCAATCCCACTGGACAATGAACATACTCGTAGTGCCCAAATGGTGTTACAAATGCAGTCTTTGCTCTATCCTCTGCTCGCTCTTTGATCTGGTGGTATCCTGCAGCCAGATCAAAAGAAAAATAATACTGATCACCAGCCAACGCGACCAAAGTGTCGTGAACCATCGGTAGTGGGAAAGCGTCCTTCACAGCTATTTCATTTAACTTCCTATAGTCCACACATAACCTCAAAGATTTGTCCTTTTTCCTCACTAACACAATTGGAGCAGCATAAGGACTCACACTTTCTTCAATCACACCCTACTCCAGTAGTCCCTTAATATGAGCCTTCACCTCTGTCATGCACTTAGGAGGGACATGTCTGTAAGGCAACCTGATAGGCACATCACTGGTTAGATGAATTTCATGTTCCACCCCTGTAGCACATCCTAACTCTTGCTCATCTTCTGCAAACACACTCCTGTATTTATACAGCAGCTTGTCCAATTTTTCTAAATGACCCACATCCACTTGACTCTCATCCACATTTACTCCCAGTTTCTGCCTGTACTCACGAGCCACCTCCGCTAACACTTTGTCCGTTGCCTCATAATTACCCTCTTTCATACCAGTGACCTCTCGACCATGAGACACCTTAGCCACCTTCCACTCTGGTCTCAGTTTTACATCTGTTTTATCCAGGTTTTCCACTGCAACGAAACCTTTTCCTCTTATCATTCGGGTATAGCTTGGGAAAACACAAATACCCTCAGGTACCCAAAACCCATCTGACTCCTCCAGTGGTTCTAACACTACATTCTCACTGTCCAAGGGCTGTAACTTGGGCAAAAACACTTGCAGCACCCTCCTCGTACCTGCAGGAAACACTAAATCTTGATCCTGCTGCACCACAGCCCATCCCAATGGCTGCCACATAATGTTCAGCTGGGCTTCCACTGCCCTTACGCATTTATTCCACTCATCACACAGATTAGAGGGACAACGCCCCATAGCACTTTTCCACCCTTCCACTACTTCTGCCAATACATTCATACCAAGTACTATGGGCAAATGAGTACCTTTTACAACACCTCTACCTCCAAGAGTACGTTTCACAAACAGGCCACAGTCTCTTATCATTTTACCTTCAACCTCCAAATCTACTTGTACATACCCCAGACATGGTATTCCTCTTCCATTAGCATCAGTTATCTGCAGGTTCAATGCATGCACTACAACTTTTGGGGGCAAAAGATTCTGTGTGTACCACTCCTCTGTCACCAGACTAACTTCCGCCCCAGAGTCAACCATAGACTCCACTGGTGTTCCACTGACAGATACAACCACCCTTGTGGTTTTTCCAAACAGTTTTACTCTGTTACTCGCCTCGTCAGCTGACCCATCAACACTCATAGCCAACCGTCTCACACTCTGACTCTTAATGGGGTCTACAGTGCTCCTTGCAGATTGATCCAGGTTCCACAAGGCTGACCATTTCCCGCTTTCTTTTGCTTACTCTCCCTGAATTGGACACACTGGAAACCCAAATGGCCTTCCTGTCAACACATGGAACACACTTTGGAGGCAGAGACATCTCTCACAACCTTTCCAGGTGGCTCTTTCTCTTTCAGCTGTGCCTCTTCCCTCTGTATTTGCTGTACTTCATTTTCCTGGTCTGCTGCTCTCTGCACCAACTCCTCCCAGCTCACATGTGGTCGTTCTTCCCACCACTTCTGCAGTCTTACCCATATTTTTCTGTCTCTCAGATTTCTGCAGAACCACATGTGCAACAACCATTTTCTATCATCACCTCTCCTCTCTCTTTTGTTCTGCATTTTCCTCTCAATTTCCACCAAGGAGTCAGCAAATTCCCATATATTTTCACCTGGATGCTGAACACGTGACCAGCTTCTTTTCCAAGTCCACATAACTCAACTTGACACCAAAGGCATTTTCTAGGCCCTCAAACAACTCAGATACTGTATTCACTTCACTGTTACGGACCCTTGTGAGTGCTGGTCTGTCCAAAATCCGCAGAGATATGGCACAGCTTCCTACCTGGGCTATACATTCCTCAGCATCTTTCATCCACTCATCCAGCTCACTGGGCTTCTGTTCCCTCCCTGAGAATCACGCAACACTAGGAAGTGGACTGGACCAAACCATGGTTGGCATGGTCTGAGACTTCTTAGCACTATCCGTCTTCTGACACAACCCAGTTACAGCTCGTGCCAACTGACTATTGGCATTCACCATACTCTCAAAAGCCACAGTGGGCATGTATACTGTACACCTTGAGTATCATCCAAATCAGTCAACCTCTCCACCTTAACCTCCTCCTTCACAGTCTTCATTCCCTCCATGATTCTACATATGCTGGACCCAAGCAGGAGTTTCTCTTATCTCACCCTAGGAGTGTCTGACAGTTACTCTCACTGAACCCAGTGGGGTAAAAGGAACTACGCCCTGCTACCAAAACTGTACTGAGCTGGGACTGGGTCCTCATCCAAAGCTGCCCACTGTCACTCCCTGGGCGCACCTTGGAAGGCAGCTCACCACATAAAACAAGGGAATACCCAGATCCTCTTGCTAGGGTTAATAAAACATACACTACAGCTCTGGTTAATTAGCCTACGATTAGCATTAACAGACACTGTAACTCCGAAATAAACATCATCACAGAAACCTAACTTAAAGATTCTTGTTTGCCCTTCAGTAAATACAGTAATTATACCATAAACAGCAATAATACAGTAAATACAACATAAATACAGTAAATACAACATGAATACTGTGAATACCGCATACAACATAAATACCATAGCCACATTAATGCACAACACTACACTCTGCCACTGCTTCGCCAGCTGTGGGCCCGAGAAGCCATTCACACACTTTCTTCTTTTTCCCTTGAACACTGGCTAGAGACTCTTCTCCATACCTTCGTTGTAGTGTCAAGCTGGACTGCTATAAATCCACACAGCCTGAGGGACCTTTACGTGGCTACAGGCGTACTCCAAATGCCGTCTGCACTCCCCACCACAAGAAACTCCTGAAACCCACCGTTCCATCAATACTCCGTTGTTCTACATGATCATCACTTCCTCTGCTTCACATTATATAACTGCGGCCACAATAAGACACAACATACCTGCCATACAAGGTAAGATCATTGGACACAACCCACACACTCCTGGAAACATGCCCGTAAACACCGCCTTCCCCCCAAACACACTGACCACAAACTCATTCCCATTAACAGCTAGCTGCTGAGCTTCATACTGACTAACGCGCCAAATTCCACTCCTCACACTTACTAAATTCTCTGAACTCTCCAAATCGAATTCTTCCTGCTCCTTCTGGCACCTTGCCAAAAAACTTTCTAATAACTTTACCTCATTATCCTTCATCCTCTTTTCCATCCTGATGGTTCTATACCTAGTTCCTCTAGTGATAAAGCAGAACTCTTTGCTCAGATTTTCTCCTCCAATTCCATCTTAGATGATTCCGATGCTGTCCCTCCATCACTTCCTCACAATGACTCCCTCATGACTGGCATTAAAATTTCTTCAACTGATGTTTTCTCTGGCATCACAGGCCTCAGTACCAAGAGGACATATGAGCCTGATGGGGTCCCTCCTGTTGTCCTCAAGAACTGTGCTTCTGTGCCTACACCCTGCCTAGGTAAACTATTTTGCCCTTGTCAGTCAGCTTGTACCTTTCTTTCTTGCTGGAAGTTTGCTCTTATTCAGCCTGTCTCAAAGAAAGGTGACCATTCCCAACCGTCCAACTATCGCCCAATTTCTTTAACATCCTGTATTTCAAAAGTTTTTAAAGCGTCTCTCCTGTCACAGCCTTCTTTTCGATCGTCAGTATGGGTTCCCCCAGGGACGCTTCACTGGCGATCTTCTCACCTACCTTTCAGACTCCTGGTCATCCTCTTTTCAGAACTTTGGTGAAAGCTTTGCCATTGCACTTGACATCTCAAGGGTTTTCGATCAAGTCTGGCATAAATCTTTCATTTCCAAACTGCCTTCTTACAGAACCTATCCTTCTATTTGTGCCGTTATCTCTAGCTTTCTTTCTGGTCGTTTTATAGCTGCTGCTATAGACAGCCACCATTCTTCTCCTATAGCTATCAATAGTGGTGTTCCTCAAGGCTCTGTCCTATCACCAACTCTCTTTCTTTTGTTCATCAATGACCTTCAAAGCTGTACATCTAACTCTATCCACTCATATGCTGATGATTCCATCCTTCACCTTTCCATTCGCTTCCCACAGCATCCATCTCAGCAGTTACTTCAATAAACAAGAGATGAGGCTATTGCACACCTAATGTATGACTCTTCTCATATCTTTGGTTGGGGTAAAAGTATTCTTATTGTTTTTAATGCATCAAAAATTCAGTTCGTACATCAACCCAACAACATCTTCACCAGGAATACCCTCTAATTTTCAGCAATATTCAGCTTAATCCTGCGTCATCTTTAACCCCTCCCGTCCGGCAGATGTTGTCGTGAGCGCTCCCCACAGCCGGGCATTCCCGACAGAAATCGGCAAAATCGTCTATATTTAAAGCTTTATATCTCCGTTAATATTTAACCAATTATAACAAACAAAGTCTCATATTACTCATCAATCCTTCGACTTCAAGCTGATGGCATCAGATGGTTCGTGAAGTGCGAGTAGGGAGAGTGAGTGAGTGGGGAATGAGGGCAATTTTTGTCATTTTTTTGCCGGTATCCATATGCGGTGCGGAGGTTCGGTGACACAACAATGGCTTACACTAGCCCACCACAATGATAACACTTTGATGACACTTCCAGGAGACCAAAATCCACTACAAAAACGGTTTCCGTGAATATTTTTCCATAATCGGTCGTACTGGGTGCATGAAGGCTGGTCACATGCTGTGAAGCCATTGCCCAGAGTCAGACACATAAAAAAAAAAAAAAAAGTCCTTGAACTCAGGCTGCTCGGCTCTTTCCGCCTTACAGACAGACAGACAGACAGACAGACTCTCTCTCTCTCTCTCTCTCTCTCTCTCTCTCTCTCTCTCTCTCTCTCTCTCTCTCTCTCTCTCTCTCTCTCTCTCTCTCTCTCTCTCACACACACACACACACACACACACACAGACGGAAATATATGTTTGGCTAGGAGTTTTGCTCGATTCTGGCATTGCTGAGCAAGTAGAAGTCTGGGTATTACAACTATTAGAAATGATAGTATTACTACTAGAAGTATAAGTACAAGAACGACTACAACAACTACTACTAATACTACAACTACCACTACTACAAGTACTACTACCACTACCACAACTACTACTATTACAACTACCACATCTACTACTATTACTACCACACCTACAACACATACTACCACTACTATTACCACTACAAGTACTACTACAAAAAAAAATTGTGAACCAAGTACAGATAGTCATTTACGTACTGCCCACAAACGGATATACTTACCACTATGACTTTCTCTTTCCTCTGAGTTATACTTTTTCATCATATGAAATATGTATGAACAAATGTTTTCAACATAAAATAAGGCTGCGAGTTTATCGTGAAACATACTTTCTGCCTCCATTATTCACATAAATATACGCAGAGCAGTGAAATCATTTTTTCTATTTCCACAAAAAAACAACATACAGGTATGTACAAAACTAACTCATGCATAATACCCAGACTTCTACCACTCGGTTGAGTGGAAATCAAAGAAACAGTACACAGTGCCACCTCACATTCAGCACACCACCATCTCGTCATACGGCGTTGCTGTGGTCGGCGCTATGAATTGGCGCAAACAGAGCAACGCAGGAAGGCTTCCTTGCCTGCAGGTGTGCGAGGTAGTACTTCCATGAAATGCCTGCTCAGGTAGTCCCTGCACTGCAGGCGGCCAGGCAGTTGCTACACACTGTGTCTCCGCTTCACAGAAGGATTTAACAGTCCATATCTCTCCATGAGGCCGAAAATTACATCCTTCTTGAACTGTCTGAGGGATGTGTTGGTCTGTGTAACATCTTTGTACAGAATGAAGGCATTCGGTACATAGATGTCCAGTACATATAGGAATACCTTCTTATACCACTTACAACACCTCCTCAGACAGTCGATGGTGGCGATCTTCATATCTGATTTATCAACGAGTCGCATGTTCACGTTATAGTCGATAACAGCATCAGGCTTTTTTTTTTATGCGAGGGAGAAGGAACCAAAGGCCATGAGCCCGCAATAACAGTTCCCTCCAAGAGAAAAACAAAATACAATAGAGAGCCAAATTCAAGATCCGATCATTTTGAGATGCCTGGACACACTGAGTTTGAAAGACTGGAGATCATAGGCAGCAGGAAATACAGACAGAAGGAGACAGTTCCAGAGCTGACCTGTTGCAGAAATGAAGGACTGGCAGTAACGGGTAACTCTTGCATTACAGAGTTGGACAGAAAAGGGATGAGAGTTTGCTACTAGACGGGTGCAACGTGCCCGTCGTAGACGTGGAGGAATGCATGCAGACAGTTCAGAGGAGCAGTGACCATTAAAGTAGCGATAGAAAAGAGAAAAAGATGCAACAGTGCGGCGAAGAGACAGAGGTTGAAGGGAGTCAGTAAGAGGGGGAGAGTTAATGAGACGAAAAGCCTTTGACTCCACCCTATTGAGAAGAGCTGTATGTGAGGAGCCTCCTCACACATGAGAGTTGTACTCCACACAGGGGCGGATAAAACCCCCATATAGAGTCAACAATTGTGCAGGGGTAAAGAAAGAATGGAGTCGGCTTAGCACACCCAATCTCTTGGAAGCAGATTTTACAAGAGATGTAATATGATCTTTCCAAGATAAGTCCCGAGTAAATGAAACCCCAAGCATGTTCAAGGATGATGAAGGATTAAGCTGAATATTATTAAACATTAGTGGGTATACCTGTGGAAGATTTTGTCGGGATGATAGGTGTAAGAACTGCGTCTTAGATGCATTAAAAACAACCAGATAATTTTTACCCCAGTGAGAGATATGAGCCAAGTCATCCCTTGTTTGTTGAAGTAACTGTTGAGATGGGCGTTGCGGGAACCGAATGGAAAGGTGAAGAGTGGAGTCATCAGCATATGAGTGGATAGGGTTAGATGTACAGCTTAGAAGGTCATTGATGAATAAAAGGAAGAGAGTTGGTGATAGGACAGAGCCCTGAGGAACACCACTGTTGATAGATCTAGGAGAAGAACGATGGCCGTCTACAACAGCAGCTATAGAACGACCAGAAAGGAAGCTAGCGATGAAGGCACAGATAGAAGGATAGAAACCGTAGGAGGACAGTTTGGAAATTAAAGATTTATGCCAGGCTCGATCGAAAGCCTTTGAGATGTCAAATGCAATGGCAAAGCTTTCGCCAAAGTCCCGAAAGGAGGATGACTAGGAGTCTGAAAGGTAGGTGAGAAGATAGCCAGTGGAGTGTCCCTGACGGAACCCGAGTTGACTATCAGAAAGAAGGTTGTGATCAGAAAGATTCCTTAAAATTTTTCTATTGAGAATTAACTTGAAAACTTTTGAAACATAGGACGTTGAAGCAATTGGACGATAGTTGGTTGGGAATGGTCACCCTTCTTTGGGACTGGCTGAATGAGAACAAACTTCCAGCAAGAAGGAAAGGTACAAGTTGACAGACAAAGGCAAAAGAGTTTGCCCAGGCAGGGTGTAAGCACAGCAGCACAGTTCTTGAGAACAACAGGACGGACTCCATCAGCCCCATATGCCTTGTTAGTATTGAGGCCAGTGATGGCAGAAAATACATCAGCTGAAGAAATTCTAATGTCAGCCATGAGGAAGTCAGAGGGGGGATGTGATGGAAGAACAGCACCGGAATCGTCTAAGGTGGAATTGGAGGAGAAAGTCTGTGCAAAGAGATCTGCTTTATCAGTAGAAAAAATAGCTACAGAACCTTCAGAGTACAAAAGAGGAGAGAAGGATGATGAGGTAAAGTTGTTAGAAAGGTTTTGGCAAGGTGCCAGAAGGAGCGGGAAGAATTCGAGTTGGAGAGTTGAGAGCATTTAGTATAGATGAAATTATTTTTAGCAGAGCAAAGAACAGACTTAGCATGATTCCGGGCAGAAACGTGAAGATAATGTGATTCAGGGGTGGGTTGGCTCCAGTACCTTTTGTAGGCCCTCTCCTTGTTGTGGACAGCATTAGAACAAGCGTGATTAAATCAAGGCTTTCTTGCATTAGACAAAGGATACGAGAAAGGAATGTATGCTTCCATGCCTGAGAGAATAACGTCTGTAATGTGCAAGGCACACTCAGATGGCTCCCGGCCATGGAAGCGATGATCATTCCAAGGAAAATAATGAGGCCTGAGGGCCTCATGATCTGCGGTTCCAAAATGCCAGAGACGACGTTTCCCTGGAGGGTCCACAGGCCGTACCAGAGTGATAGGACAGGTTAAAGTGATAAGGTTGTGATCAGAAGAACCCAACGGTGAGAAAAGATTAACAGTGTAAGCAGAAGGATTAGTTGTAAGGAAGAGGTCAAGTATGTTGGAGCTCTGTCCAAAGCAGTCTGGGATACGGGTAGGTGCTGTACAAGCTGCTCTAGGTCATTAGGGGTAGAAAAGATGTAGTCTTGTTCACCAGGTGGATCAGTGAAAGGAGAGGAGAGCCAAAGGTGGTGGTGAACATTGAAATCTCCTAATATGGAGATTTCAGAGAAAGGAGAAATGGATAGAATGTGTTCCATCATAGTAGTAAGATAGTCGAAGAAATTTTGGTAGTCAGTAGAATTAGGGGATAAATAAACAGCACAGATATATTTAGTCAGAGAATGACAGGAAAGCTGAAGTCAGAGTGTAGAGAATTCAGAAGAATCGAGTTCAGGCTTGAAGACAGGCTGCCTCGTTCTCCTATTGACCTTGCCTGTGTCAATCAACTTACCTTCATGGACTGTGGAGAGGACATTCATATTTCTCTTATTGTGCCAGTGAACTGCTAGGAGTTTACCTGATTTCAGGGTCCTGCACTCCCCATTCACGGTGCCTTTGGGAAAGGATGGCCAATGCTTCCCCTTTGCATGGACAGTGCCACATGATCCAATTTGGTGTTCTTGCAGGTACTTTGCAAGTCCTGGTGCTGTATAATAATTATCAGTGTAAAGGATACGGTTGCCACCGAAGCACCTATCCATTAGCTTCTTGACAACTGAGCCAGAGAAACCATGGGGATCATCCTTTGACAACACAGCATTACTCGCTGTATACACAATGAGATCCAGCACAATACAAAGAACTTTATTCCGAAACGATGTCTCTTTGAGAGAATGTACTGGATGAAGGCAAGACATCCTCTGAACAAAACAAGCGACTCATCGATAACAACCTTCTGGAATGGCCTGAAAAATGATTGAAATTTTTCCTTCATCATCTCCAGAATCGAGTGAATTTTCCACAGCCTATCGTTCAGATGTGGGCCAATATTCATGGAAAAATGTAGGTACCTCAGGATGTCTAGATATCAGTCAGGTGGCATCTACTTACCGAATATTGGCATTGCAGCAATATCGTCCACGTGCCAATAATCGTGTATATTATGTTTTCTAACATGAGGCATCAACACTGTCAGTGCTAGCCAAACATGCTTTTCGCTGACACTCGTTGGACTCCATTCTTTCTTTTCTGCACTCTCTCTCAGGCGCAAGGTCTCAGCCCGATTGCAGCAGAAATCCCTGAAACTGTTCACTTCTTTCACAATGAACTCCATCACTGCTGTAGTGAAAAAAGCAAGGAAGAAGTCCACTGCAGAAGAAGCTCTATTACAGGGAAATTCTGGTTGCACACCTGTGTTTGTCATCAAACACAGGTACCTCAGGCTGAAACCCCCTCCTTTCCTTCCAGACAAGTTTCTAACCTACCAGTCCTTGGTTCCTGTCTTGTCTGCCATGCACGTGGCCTGCCCCATGCCCTGCCACGGCCTCTAGCATGGCAGCGTGGTGGCGAGTCCGCCGACTCACCACTAGATGAGGCAGATGATATTGCTGGTGACAGTGATCGTGATAGTGATGGCATTGGTGAAAGGCATCGGTGGACACATGCCTGCTGGCGTGCACCTGCTCCAACATAACCTGATGTGGTAGGTTGTGGTGATAAGGCACGTGGTGAGGCAGGCCAGCGTGGTGAGCCACGTGGTGAGGCAGGCCAGTGTGGTGAGGCATGTAATGATGCAGGTTGTGTGGGTGAAGATGGCGAAGATGGTGTATGGGTGGGAATTTCCATCCTAGGCCACTCTGTTGCCCGACGGCTCAGCCTGCGGCATTACATTTCCTCCTCCTGCCACCCTCCACCTCCTCCCTTCCTCCACTCCCCACCTTCCCTGCCGCTTTCTCCACTGAGCGTATATCATCCTCTGGAGGATCATCAACTACATCTGACCCTTCATCATCAGAAAAGGCTGATGATCGTGCAGACGGAAAATATCGGTGCACAGTGGAGAATTCACAGTCACTCTCCTCCCCTGCTGCGTACTTTTCCATACTCAGCATCGCAATATCACTTTCTTCGGAGGAGGAGTCACTTTCCCAACTCACAGTTGGCGACAATGGTATATCTAACTCCCTCCCAGTTGCACTATTACGTAGGCCTTTCCTCCTATGGCTTTTCTTCTTCATTGGTGTTGAAGTTGGTGGGCGCGGGTGGTCACCCAAGTGTTTGGACACAGGAATATGTATTTGCATAGGTCTATCCATCACAGAGGTATGCAGGCAACTGAAGCATGACTGGGATATGTGCGGGAGGGTTGCCAGCGGGTACAAGGTATTGGAAATAACCATATTCAAACAATGGCATGAATTACTAGATCATGTATACATGACCCCCAGATGGACCCGGGAGGACCTGTATACATGTCACCCAGACTGGATGGGTTAAATATACTTGGGGTTTCATTCTCTCAGGACTTACCTTGAAAAGAATATATTACCTCTCTCATAGAATCTGCTTCCATGAGATTAGGTGTGCTAAACCGACTCCATGCCTTCTTTATCCCTGCACAGTTATTGACTTTATACATGGGTTTTATTTGCCCCTGTGTAGAGTACAACTCTCATCTGTGTGAAGGCTCCCCACATACAGCTCTTCTCAACAAGGTGGAGTAAAAAAAAAAGCTTTTCGTCTCATCAGCTCTCCTCCTCTAACTAGCTCCCTTCAACCTCTGTAGCTTTGCCATATTGTTGCATCTTTATCTATTCTGTTGCTACTTTAATGGTCACTTCTCATCTGAACTGTTTACATCCCTTCTTTACTGTAGGCACGAAGCACCTGTCTAGCAACAAACTCTCATCCCTTTTCTGTCCAACTCTCTAATGCAAGAGTTAACTGTTACTCCCAGTCCTTCATGTATGCAACAGGTCAACTCTGGAACTATCTCCTTCTGTCTGTATCTCCTACTGCCTATGATCTTCAGTCTTTCAAATGCAGTGTGTCAGGCAACTCGAAATGAATAGTTCTTGAATTTAGCTCTCTTATCTTGTTTTTGTTTTTGTTTTTTCTATGGAGGGAACAATTTACAGGCTCCTGGTCTTTGGTTCCTTCTTCCTTGCATAAAAAGAATAAAATCAACTTTCTCCTTATCCCCATTAAGGAGGATGGTAGACTGCAGGAGAAGGGCAACTTCAGCTGGAACTGCAGCAACAACAACAACTACTACTACTACGAAAAAACTATCACTCAAATATGCTTGATGAAACTGAACTCGAACGATATTTCTTTTGATGTTCTGGGAGACATATCTACGATTTGTTGCCTGGAGACTACCCCCTTTTTCCTTCTCTTTAGTGGCCAGAACAAATCTTTCTACAACCAAACACCTTAATTCCGAAAGGGATAACCAAGAACAAACCTGCACCATGTCACCGTCCTCCACCATTGGGGTGATCTCTTTCTGGTTCACAGCACGTACACACATTAAAATAATTATCAGCCCCCCATGTTTTGATACCCTTTGCTCTATTACTGGCACAGAAGCTGTGAATACACAGTAAGGGTTGATTCACCCTGATTCTCCCCATCCCTCTATCTCTTTGCCCCTCCCTCCCATCTGTCTGTCTGTCTGTCTGTCTGTCTGCCTCTCTCTCTCTCTCTCTCTCTCTCTCTCTCTCTCTCTCTCTCTCTCTCTCTCTCTCTCCAGATAGAGTATAACTCCCGTAGCTTCATATCGTGTAAAACGAATAAATCATAACAATGGACATAATGCTTGAAGGAAAGCCTCAAACATTATCCACCAGATTATACAGAACTCAAAGTCCTATAGTTCTGCTTGGCACCCGTCATATCTGAGGTTATCACCTTAGGATTTTCCAACATGTTGTGATACAGTGAAAACCACAATTAGCATTTAACCCACCCCATCCCAACCAATTTTCCACCACTGACCCCCCCCCCCCAATCCTGACCAATTTTGGGAAAAAATTTTTTTGGCTCAAATCTCCACTTTTGGTGAGAAACATCAAAAATTCATAGAGAAATCGCTCATCTGAGGTTTAAAATACTGGATACAGGTAGCAGTACCCCTTACCTTACTGTGTTTTCTATCAGGCTGGCTTCAAAATAAACGAGTTCTATGGAAGGGTAACTATTCCACACCACTCATAAATGGTATTTATTCATTTGGTACGAATTTATATGTAGTATGAGAGTATATTGGTTTTCACACAGTAATATAAGAAATATAAGTATTGTTTCAGTCACCAAACACATCAACATACCTGACCTTTTTTGGCGACATTACTTGATAATCATTTCTGACTGTTTCTTCCTCTAATGCTAGGTAAACTTTGTCCTCCACACTGTCATCGATTGGGGAATCACTCTGGCCTTGAATTTCGTACCGTGGCATGACATGTCTTTACTGGCCAGATCACTGGTAACAGGTGAATTGCCGAGACAATGGCGTGCGGGGGGGGGGTCATGCAGGGTAAGGCATTGACTCTGCTTGGCATCTTGTAGAGAAAGGTGTCCCATGTATATGCACCAAGAATCACGTGCAAAACATGAAAATTGTGCAAAATAGCAACCTTGCAATTGCTGCGCGTTTATATACTTCAACGGGAGTCACAGTGACAAAACGTGTGGACGTATATATACATTAACGGGAGTTGGCGGGTTAAAGGATGGGTTGATTGCAAACACGTTCACTTCCAAAGAAATATACTACAGTATTATATCTCTGAGTTGCCTCATGTTCTTTGTTACATCTACATCCTTCCCCTTCAGGAGTTGTAAGTTTTATTATTTCTTCTTTAGTTCCAATCTTTATTATCTGTTCTCTCTCATCAGCCATTTTCTTTTAATGTTCTGTCATTTTATATATATAGTAATGACTGAAATATTTATTGTTGTAAATGTATACAGAGTATCTATACAACAAAAGGAGGTGGTGGGTCTTGCCACACACCTTCTTCAACATAGTTACTGTATTTTTAATGGAAATTTCCTATAACTGGAGCCAAGCTTTTCATATGGCTTGTCTTTTTGCACACATCAGGTGCATGTGCATGTATTGTCCCAGTGCCGGGATTTTGAATCAAGAGAATTTTATACTGCATATCGTTTTTGTCTATATATACCTATATATGTGACTATGTATATGTATCTACTTAGGGTGTTGTTGTGCTAGGTGTTTCTAGGGTGGCTTCCCACCCTAGCAACACCTGAGGTATAGCTGGGTTCCGTTTCTAGACAGGAGCTAAGACACAGTGTGAGAAGAACAGGGCATAAAAACATAGGGCAACAACCTTACATGTATATTACCAAACTCTTGATACAGAGAAGCTAGACAATCCACAAGGTTCTATACAAAGGCAAAGCTTGGACTAGCAGATAAATATTACAGGTATCATGCAGGATACCGGCAGTCTCGAGAATAAGCGGACAGAATCTGCACATTCACTGATCCACTTGGTGAACAAGCCTTCATCTTTTCTAACCTAAACGACCTAGAGCAGCTTGTACAGCACCCTACCTGTATACCTGACCGCCTTGGAGAGAGCTCCAACATACTTGACCTCATTCTTAAAACTAATCCTTCTTCTTACACTGTTAATCTTTTCTCTCCATTGAGCTCCTCCAATCATAACCTTATTACCTTAACCTGTCCTATCGCTTTGGTACGGCCTGTGGACCCTCCAAAGAGACGTCATCTATGGCACTTTGGAGCTGCTGATTGGGAGGCCCTCAGGCAGTACTTCTTTGATTTTCCCTGAAATGATTATTGCTTACATGGCCAGGACCCATGTGAGTGTGCCTTGCGCATTTCGGAGGTTTTTCTCTCGGGCATGGAAGCATACATTCCTTTCTCACATCCTTTGACTAATGCAAGAAAGCCTTGATTTAATCGCGTTTGTTCTAATGCTATCCACAACAAGGAGAGGGCCTATGAAAGGTACTAGAGCCAACCCACCCCTAAATCACATCTTTTATATGTTTGTGTCCAGAATCGTGCTAAGTCTGTTCTTCGCTCTGGCAAAAATAATTTCATCCGTATTAAATGCTCTCAACTCTCTAACTCGAATTCTTTCCGCTCCTTCTGGCACCTTGCCAAAAACCTTTCTAACAACTTCACCTCATCATCCTTCCCTCCTCTTTTCTACTCTAATGGCTCTGTAGCTATTTCTTCTGCTGATAAAGTAGATCTGTTTGCTCAGAATTTCTCCTCCAATTCCACCTTAGATGATTCCGGTGCTGTTCCTCCATCACTTCCCCCCTCTGACTTCCTCATGACTGACATTAAAATTTCTTCAGCTGATGTATTTTCTACAATCACTGGCCTCCATACTAACAAGGCATATGGGCCTGATGGAGTCCCTCCTGTTTTCCTCAAGAACTGTGCTTCTGTGCTTACACCCTGCCTAGGCAAACTGTTTCGCCTTTGTCTTTTAACTTGTACCTTTCCTTCTTGCTGGAAGTTTGTTCTCATTCAGCCAGTCCCAAAGAATGGTGACCATTCCCAACCCTCTAACTATCGTCCAATTGCTTTAACATCCTGTGTCTCAGAAGTTTTCGAGTCTATTCTTAACAGAAAAATTTTAAGGCATCTTTCCTATCACAACCTTCTTTCTGATCGTCAACTCGGGTTACGTCAGGGACGCTCCACTGGCGATCTTCTCACCTACCTTTAAGACTCCTTGTGACCCTCCTTTCAGGACTTTGGCGAAAGCTTTGACATCTCAAAGGCTTTCGATGGAGCCTGGCATAAATCTTTAATTTCCAAACTACCCTCTTAAGGTTTCTATCCTTCTATCTGTGCCTTCATCGCTAGCTTCCTTTCTGGTCGTTCAATAGCTACTGTTGTAGACGGCCATTGTTCTTTTCCTAGATCTATCAACAGTGATGTTCCTCAGGGCTCTGTCCTATCACCAACTCTCTTCCGTTTATTCATCAATGAACTTCTATGCTGTACATCTAATCCTATCCACTTATATGCTGATGATTCCACCCTTCACCTTTTCATTCAGTTTCCACAACGTCCATCTCAGCAGTTACTTCAACAAACAAGGGATGAGGCTATGGCACACCTAATGTCTGACTTGGCTCATATCTCTGACTGGGGTAAAAAATAATTTTGTTGTTTTTAATACATCAAGGACTCAGTTTTTACATCTATCAAACTGTCAAATTCTTCCACAGGAGTACCCATTAATGTTTAATAATATTCAGCATCATCCTTGAACATGCATGGGGTTTCAATCATACGGGACTTATACTGGAAAGATCAAATTGCATCTCTTGTAAAATCTGCTTCCTAGAGATTGAGTGTGCTAAGCCGACTCCGTGCCTTCTTTACCCCGCACAGTTGTTGACTTTATACACTGGTTTTATTTGCCCCTGTTTAGAGTACAACTCTCATGTGTGGGGAGGCTCCCCACATACAGCTCTTCTCAATAGGGTGGAGTCAAAGGCTATTCGACTCATCAATTCTCCTCCTCTTACTGGCTCCCTTCAACCTCTGTCTCTTCACTGCACTGTTGTCTCTTTATCTTTTTCTTATCTCTACTTCAATGGTCACTGCTCCTCTGAACTGTCTGCTTGCATCCCTCCACCTGTACAACGGGCACGTAGCACCCGTCTAGCAACAAACTCTCATCCCTTTTGTGTCCAACTCTCTAATGTAAGAATTAACTCTTACTTCCAGTCTTTCATTTATGCAACAGGTCAACTCTGGAACTGTCTCCCTCTGTCTGTATTTCCTACTGCCTATGATCTCCAGTCTTTCAAACACAGTGTGTCCAGGCATCTCAAAGTGAATGGATCTTGAATTTGCCTCTTCTTTGTATTGTTTTTGTTTTTTTTCTTGGAAGGAGCGTTCATGCGGGCCCAGCCTTTGGTTCCTTCTTCCTTGCATAAAAAAAATAAACTTTAGTGAAGTTGAGAGTACACTTAATTCTTGGGCTGCATATATTTTAAAATTATCATATACATGTCCCGTGTTCACTGAGTGGGGCAGGACGGTTGAATATTGCTTATGTCTCGCCTCCCAGAAAGTGGAACTGAGGCAAGTAAACACTGTCACAGTATTCCGATTGTCACTTTCACTTTTACTTCACGGACATGAAAGTCACAGTCACGGTAGGGGCAAGGAAGTGGCCATCGGGCGGCTCACAAGTGTCAGTCCAGTGTCGGCTGAGTCCCCTCAGGTGTTTTCTCATCTAGGAAGCACAGGACTATTTGTAGGGGCGTCGTCCTCCGGACTGGGCTACGATCAGGCATGGTGAAGGGCCTCAAACTGGAGGAGCTAGATACAGTGGTTTGGCCCTTGGGACTGAGGTCAAATATCTTCTGCAGGCGCCTGGAGAGGTTGCGCCCCAGGGTACTAAGGGCGGCGTGCAGGGCCCGTCTGTTGCAGTCTCACTCCCGCTGCTTCGCCATCAGGGTAGGACTGCAGCATTACTGGCGACAGGAATCCGACAGGAGTTGGTAGCCTTCAGATGCTGGCTGGATAAAGTGCAGCCCCAGGGTCAATACAGGTCCTCTCCACCAGTTCTCTGAAGGGAGGTTTTCCTTCTGAAGGCTGCCTCAGGCTGGGGAGTTAGAGGTGGTACTCACTCCGCCACTGGTAGGGCAGTTCAAGGGGGGGTTTCCCTCTGGTTGTGGAGTCACAGGGGGCAAGGGACTTTTGGGATGTCCCTCCTTGGCGTGGCCACCAGCAGTCGCCGAGGTCCCGCGGGCAATGGGAGGAGGGTGACTACCAGCCATCCCTTTCCCGTCAGTGCGGCAAGTGGCCATCACAGGGGCCCTACTCCCTGAGGGGACAGCAGATGAAATGTGGCTGCTGGCCATCACCTGCCTACGGGTGTGGCAATGGGCCATCGCCAAAGTCCCATGTGAAGGGCAATGTGTAGGTAAGGGGAGACTACAGGCCGTCCCCTGTCTACTGGTGCTGCCGCCAGCTGTCGCCGATGTAGTGCCCTTTGAGGCAACTGCAGAAGGAGAGAGGATGTGCCATTCTCTCCCTGCATGCGGCAACCGGCCGTCACTGGTTCTGCAGGGGGGTGGACAGCGCTCTGAACGGCTATTGGCCGACTCTTAGGCATGCAGCAACCGGCTGTCACAATTGCAGGCCGCTGCTGCTGCACGGCTTTAGGCCGTTGCTGGTACACGACTACAGGCCATTGCTTGCGTACGGCTACAGGCCGTAGTTTTATTTGTGTGGCTGCCGGCCGTCACTGGGGTGCTGTCTGGATCTGGTTTATTAGCTCCACCCCGATCCTGGCGAGGGCCGAGACAGTTGGAGGGTAATGCACTCGTACAGAGATCTTCACGCTGGGTGCACTCCGTGGAATAGGGGCGCGCAGCTGTATGGGACGTATGCCCATATCGCATGGACGTCCCGCGCGCCCTACCTATCCCTCCATGGTCGCCTCCTGGGGGTGTTGTGATGCCCTCTGTTGCCACGGCTGCTATTTCAGGTGTATATGTATATATATGTCTCCTTGTCTATGTAAATATGCATATATCATATATATGTGCATGTTGCATATGTATATGTATGCACGCCTGTACACATACCCATATCTTTATACATGCCTACCTATCCTGTACATGCAGTACGCCTATGGCTACATTTGCATAGCCATATACATACTGCATGTACAGTATGTCTATGGCTACATGTATATATACATATATATCTACAATATATGTATAGATATATACGTTTATGTATGAGTGCATATGTGCCTCTCTCTGCATACATATATACAGTACATACTGGTGTATCTATGTACCACTTTTCTCCTCTCAAAACATGTAATGATAATTACCGCAACAACTTTGGACCATGTATGTATCATTGTATGTCTTTGTTCATTACTGTAATTGTAATGATAATTACCTCTATGCCTTCTATGCCCTAACAAACCGATTTTTTTTTTTCTTTGCTTTCATGTACCCTTCCCTGCTTGGCCTTCAGGGATAGTGTTTCCCAGAGAGTTGGGGCTTGTACTGAATGGTAAATAAAGTGTAGTGCCATAATTCTAAGTATTAGTATAAGCTAGTATTGTAAGTGTAGTCTTAGGTAATATTGTAATTATATTCTGTACAGCGCATGATTTAACAGTTAAATCTTATATTTAAGTCTAGTCTAAGTTGATATTCATAATGTGAGCATGATTCTGTCATTGATAGTATTAAGTCAAGTGTTGATGTTAATGTTTATACATAATGGACCAGCACTTGCCAACAAAGAATTATAACCGCGGAAGTTTCGTAGAAATTAAAAATCGCTAATGTCTTTCTTCGTACTCTAATCTAGAGATTTACCTGCCGAAGTTAATAGAGTTCCCCTTTTGTACTATGCAGTGGTGAACTGAAAATGTCTGAAGTAAGACTGTTGAAGGTAATCATTAGTGAAGCGCGAAATTCATTTTATCGAAATTGTGTCATCAGTCACGTATAGCCCCTGTCACACATACGCGACTAAAGGTCGTGTCCTAGTTGGCTCCCACGCCTCCCGACTGGCCACGAATCTGCTCTGCTCATGACTGCCTAACGACCGCGTCAGGACTGCTGCACGACCTGTCGTGACGTCCTCAAGAACGCGACATGATCACGAGGCGACCACAAGGCGACGGAGCTGCGTGTCTTCAAATTTGAAATTTAACGAATTTTTGTCAGCCACGACCGTGATACGACCGCCCACGAACACAAGACGACTGCATGATGCATTTGGGGAATGCACCCCAAACCCCCCACAACACCCCCACGTCCCCCCACGACCGATCCATGGGGCGGGGTATCACATCTAGACCACCAATGACATCCAGTGAGGGGCAGGGCATCACACCTAGACCACCAATGACACCCAGTGTGGGGCGGGGCATCATACCTAGACCACCAATGACACCCAGTGCATCACCATGGACCTCTCCTGTGTCTAGTCAGTTGATGAGGTACATGCATTCATAACGGATTTTTTGTTAGCGATAGAAGCACGACATGCAGCAACCGTATCAAGACGCATCCAATTGAGCTAAGACTGCTTCAAAACCTACATACGACACTCCCGACTATGATGCAACTGTGACCCAACTTTTGGCAAGTCGTGAGGCAGCCACGATTTTTTAAAGCACGCATTAAAAAATTTGTGAGGCTCGAGGAGTCGTCCAAGAGGCTCACGACCGCCCTCCAGAGTCCAGGCTTTGTCAGAGAATCAAGGGACGACCGATGACAAAAGCCGTTACGACCTTGAGTTGCACCGCGGTCGGGCCTTGAGTCGCATATGTGTGACAGGGGCTTATGCCATAAACCGACGCGGGTGATAAAACTGATCTGATTCCTAATTGATTTGGCTTTGTTATGGTTAAAGTTCCTTTATGCTTAGTACAAAAATTTTAAACATCGTAAGTAATTTTGCTACGTATGACAAGTGCAAATGTATTTCTTGCATTCTTTAAATATCTTAGAGAGTTGATAATAATATACAGTAATTAGTTAAAGTTTTCACCAATTTCCCAGACACTGTCTTGGTTTAGTATGAAACGGCACAAGGCGGCGACAATCGCCCGCTGTCGGCGATTTATTCGTGAACATGCTTCGCTTATGAATTACTGCGGCGCAGCAGACGTCCCCTTCACCCTTTCCACCATCTTGGGTGATGGGGATATTGTTATGATTGATAAATTGATGGCTTTCTTGAGAGAGACCGGACTGATCAGAGTGATGTGACTTTTTTACTGTATGGTTGTGGTTTTTATCAACTGTAAATATGTATATATTATACTGTTAATTAGGGTTGACAGTTGACGTATTTGAAATAGTTCCTCCTTCCCACTGATCTATTTCTAATATTGATGTCCGCTACATTAAGCCCTGTTCCTCGCCTGACAGTCTCCAGCTGATGAGTGCAAGTGTGCAATATAGAAAGGTATTGGGCACTTGCAGTCGATGGTGGTCTGTTGAGCGAGGTACTTCAGTTTTTGTACATATTATGTAAATACATTATACCATCTTGATTAAGTTGTCCTAATTAGGGCCGACAGCTGACGTATATGTTCCTGACTCGTTTGGTTCCGTTTCATATATTGATGTCCCCTATATTAGGGTGTGCCTCGACTTACAGTCAGCAGGTGATAAGTGCAGGTATGTAATGTAGAAAGGCATTATTTATCTGCAGTTGATGGTGTTCTCTTGGTCGAGGCTTTTTACCGTTAGTGTAGGTCTAGTTATTTGTTTCTTAGGATTTAGTATAGGTTAGCGATTTGTCTGTTAGGTGATTAGTTTTGGGGTCTTTAGATCAGGTATTTTTGTTTATAAGCAATGTAAGGTTGAAAATATATAAAAATTAAAAAAAAACAATAAATATAATGATACAAAAATAAAATAAAAATTATATATATATATATATATATATATATATATATATATATATATATATATATATATATATATATATATTTGCCTTAATGACCAGGGGCTTTGGCCCCTGTAGTTGGTAAGCAAAAACAAAAAACAAAAAAGACAACTGCCGGGACTTTTATGCATGGTCGCGGAGAGTGTAGATGTGTTTTCATCTGCTTTTTCTTCTAGCTTTGTAGGGCTGCCTCACCGGCAATATATACATATATTTTTTTTAACCCTTCTGGTGGCTTTTAGGTTAGGTAGTTTCTCATATTCCTCTCCTCCCTCTAGCTAGGTACAGTATGTGTCTGTTCCATTATACTGAGTTTACCTTTGCCTACTCGCCCACGGAGGGTCCCCCCCACTGATCGCTCTGGGGCGTGAATTAACACGGTCGGGCCTCCCTGGAGTGGTTTGAGAGGGCAACCTCAGGCTTAAGTGTTTGGTCCCAGGTGATTGTCCCTTGCTTGCTCTTCTCTTTCTTCCCATTTCCCCTGTCAGGGGGGAGTGGTAACTATGGCAGATGCCCTTTCCGCCTCCCCCCCCCCTTCAGAGGGGGAGGTGGTCCTGACCGACCCCCGACTAGTACACGGACTGACACCCCCCAGACAGAACGGCCCCAGACTCGTTTGTCTAGCGACATCAATATACATAATGCAGAGTTTGTAATCATCACTGCTCTAGGTTCCATTTCCTTGAGCAGTGTCAATCTCTTCATGATCAAGAAGGTTATTGATGACTGGGCTGGGGAGGTGGAACAAGTTAAGAAACTTGCGAATGGAGACCTCCTTGTAAAGACTTGTAACTCATCTCAAGTTAAGGACTTGGTGAAGCTGCACTTATTGCTATGATGTCGAGGCCAAGATCCCAACTTCCATGAATTCCTGCAAGGGTGTAATCACTTGCAGGGATCTCATGGTGATAAGTGAGGATGAGATCATAGAGGAAGTAGCTCAGCAAGATGTCATCGATGCTAGATTCATAACCAGATTTTCGGAAGGTGTTAGGACAAAGACTGCAACTATCGTTTTGACTTTTGGTAGAGTGTCACTGCCTAGCCAGGTAAAAATCGGTTATAAAATTGTTCATGTGCGGCCAGATATCCCCAACCCTTTACGTTGTTTGCAATGCCAGTTGAATGGGCATGGTGCCAAGACTTGTCGGGCTTCCCAGCCAGTGTGTGGCAAGTGTGCAAGCCAGGGTCATCATGCGGTACATTGCACATCTGAGACAGTATGTTGCTTTCACTGCAAGGACACTCACTCCACTTCCTATAGGGACTGTCCCAAGTGGAAGGAGGAGAAAGAGGTCTGCACAGTGAAGGCAACTGAGGGTACTTTCTACTACGAAGCTAGGAAAAAGGTGAAGGAGTTGCATACAACTCCCACGCCGAATAAGTCCTATGCTTCAGTGGTAATGTCCCGTCCTGTGATGTGTTCTGTCGAGACGCAGACTGACCTTGTCATTCTCCCTCCTGCCACTCACAGTACCTCTCCAACTCGGCCTCCTGTCTGCTCTAACTCTCTCACTGACATCCCTAAGGCTTCGACATATTCTCAGGCTGCTGCTGCCTCTCCATCACTACAGCCTAAACCGAAGTCTGACAAGTCTATTAAGAGTAACATGACCACCCTCTCAAAACAGTCACGTCCTCATGTTCTTCCAGTTCCTACTCCAGCAAGGGAGATAAAGGTTAGCTCTTCCTCGGGGGAGTCTGGGAGCCTTGTCATTGATGAACAAATGGAGATTTCCGTTAGCAAGCACCAGGAAAGGTCCCCCGGTAGCAATTCGCCTGGTCACGGGGGGCATAAAAAAACTAAGAGCAATGGCCACCCTCGTAAATCTTAAACCGCCGAATTCACTATATTACAGTGGAACTGTAGAAGTGTTGGGAATAAATTACAAAATATAGCAGTCTTGCTTTCAATACACAGGCCAGATGTTGTTTGTTTACAGGAGACGCGCCTGGAGGATCATCCTGATCCTCCACAGTCCAAACACTACCACTCGTATAAAAGATATGAAGGTCACGGAGTTGCCATATACACACACAAATCACACCCACAAATGGAATTGATTCTAAATTCTACTCTGGAAGCTGTTGCATGCAGAGTAAAATTTAATAACACGTATCTGTCTATTTGCTCTCTGTACTGTCCTCCACATGGCCTCATTGATAGTGATGCTTTAAATTCGCTATTTGAACATCTTCCAAGGCATAAGCTAGTGTTAGGCGACTTTAACGCCCATCACTATCAATGGGCTAGCTTGAGGATCAATGGTCGTGGTGAGCAAGTAGCCGACCTAATACTACAGTCCAACCTCTGTCTTCTGAACGATGGTAGAGTGACATGTAGATGATCGTACTAGTAACATGTCGGCTATTGACTTATCTCTGGCCTCTCTTGGTATACATCAAGATTTTTCGTGGGACCCTTATAACGACTCCTTGGGAAGTGATCATTTACCCATCTGTCTTTCTTACACATGCAACATTGTTTCGGACCCTCTACCCCCAAACTTTAACTATAAGAAAGCAGATTGGGGATCCTTCTCAAGGATTGCCAATTTAGATATATCTGGGGAGACCATAGATGTTAAAATCGAAAATTTAACTAATTCCATAATACACGCAGCTGAGGCTGCTATTCCCAAGACTTCTACAATTCATGCGACGCATAGAGCACATTGGTGGACGCCGGATTGCTGACAAGCATTAAGGAAAAGCAATAGGAGGTAAAGGATTTTTGATAGTCAGCCTACTGAGGAAAATTTTGCTGCATACAAACAAGCACGGGCTGAGACAAGGAGAATAATAAGAAAGGCAAAAAGTGACTCCTGGCGGTCCTTTGTGTCCATGGTGACTCGATCAACTCTACTCACTAAAGTCTGGTCCACTATTAAAATATTAAATGATAAACACCCAAATATCCATATTACCACCCTGCAGGTGAATAACACCATCTATGACGATCCCGTGGACGTTGCTAACATCCTCATCATGAGTTTTTCTCATGTAAGTAGCTCAGCCAATTATGATCCGCGTTTTCAACATCATAAACGCACGGCCGAGCTACAGATATTAGACTTTGCCACAGAAGACATAGACTCCTTGTACAACCAAGAGTTTATGCTAGATGAACTGCTCCTTGCCCTTCAATCATGTAAAGACATCAGCCCTGGACCAGACACCATCACGTACGGTATGATCCAGCATCTTAATCAGGACAACCTGATTAAGATGTTAGCATTGTACAATGAAATTTGGGCGTCTCGAACGTTCCCAAACTCATGGCACTTTGCGCACGTCATACTGATACCCAAAAAGGCTGGTCGTCTTATGAATCCCACTTCATTTCATCCTATGGTGTTGACTTCTTGTCTATGTAAGGTCATGGAATGTATGGTTAATAATAGGCTTCTTTTTGTTTTAGAGTGGAAGAATTTGTTAAATGATCAACAATGTGGCTTCCGTAAATACAGAAGTTCACTACATCATTTAATGTCTTTGGAACATTGTATTGCAGAGACATTTGCCAATAGACATGGTGACACGGTATACTGATGAAGCTCTATGCTTATAGTTTAAAAGGAAATTTGCCTATTTTTATTTCAAATTTCTTAAGGGACAGGGCTTTCTCTGTCAAATTGCCCCATAACATGACATCGGATATATTTATCCAGGTAGACGGAGTGCCGCAGGGAAGCGTGCTTAGTCCCACTTTATTTAGTATTATTATCAATGATATTCTGTCATCAGCTCCCATCCCGAGGAATCTTAAATACTCGCTCTACGCTGACGATTGTGCAATACAGCACTCTTCCTATAATGCACATTGTTCGGCTGGTCGGATTCAAGCAGCCCTTGATTCCGTCCACCAATGGGCCTTGCAGTGGGGATTTAAGTTTTCCGTCCCTAAGTGTGCTGCTGTAGTCTTCACTAATCGTAGCATACCTAATTTGTGCTTAACTTTGGATAATCAGGTGGTACCTTTTCAAAATTCTTTAAAGTTTTTGGGAATATCTTTTGATCATCGTTTGAACTTCAAAATTCATGTTAATAATTTGCTTGCTCATTGTGATAAACCAGTAAATGTCCTCAAGTACTTAACGGGTACTACATGGGATGCCAACAGAAAATCTTTATAAATGGTGTATAAGTCCCTTATTTGTTCAAAGCTAGACTATGACGCACAGGTGTATGGCTCGGCATCCGATGCCACGCTGACAGGATTGGATGTGTTGCAGAATAAATGTTTGCGAATGTGTCTTGGAGCTGTCCAGTGTACCTGTGTAGCTCGTATGGAAGTGGAGGCGAATGTGCCTCTCCTCCGTATTCGCTGTGACCACCTGGCTTTGTCATATGGACTAAGAACATATAGGAAAAGTAATATCGGCAATGTGGCCTGTAGCCCCCTGCGTCAATACCACCATCTTATGCGGGGGGTGCGTCAGCCAATTGCCGTTTGCCTCCACTTACTGACTCAGGAGCTTGGTGTGGACCCCAGTGACTATGACAAGTTGGTGATTAAAAAAATAGCGCCTTGGGAGCCACCCAGCTATACCGTTGATGTAACATGGCTCCCAGCACCTAAGACCAAGGCGCCAGAGGCGGAGGTCCACCACTTGTTTCGTAATATCATCGTTCGTCACTTGAGGTCCCACCACTTGTACACCGACGGCTCCAAGTCGAGTGAATGTGTGGGTGCAAGTGTGTAGTCGACTGAATGTGCCCATAGGTATCGGTTGCTGACTCATACATCTGTGTTTATCTCCGAACTTTTTGCTATTGACAAGGCCATAGACTATGCTCTCAATTCTAGACATGACTCATTTGTCATATTTTCGGATTCAAGGTCAACCCTTCAGGCAATTGCATCTTGTACTAAGGACTCTCACGAGATCCAGGGCCGCATCGTTAATAAGTTCATGCAATAAATCATTCACGCTGATCTGGGTGCCTGGTCATTGTCGTATCTACGGCAATGAGCAGGCTGACTTACTTGCAAAGTCGGCTGTAGAGCTCGGTGAGACTTGGGACGTTCCTCGTGATCTACGGTCGAGTCTCTCTCTCGGAAAAAAATCAATAAATCTTCTGTGGCAATGTCAGTGGACCAGACTAAATATTCGAACGTGTCAGCCGTACCTGGGCGACTGGGACACTGCCAACCGTAACAGCCGCCTTGAAGAAAAAGTGTTGGCTCGTTTACGGCTTAATGTCACCATGCTTACGCACATGAAACCTTACATGGAAAGATGATTCCCACCGCACTGCGACATCTGTGATGCGGTGTTATCTATCAGTCATATCATCCTGCGCTGTCGGCGATTTACTCGTGAACGCGCTTCACTTATAAATTACTGCGGCGCAGCAGAAGTCCCCTTCACCCTTTCCACCATCCTGGGTGATGGGGACATTGTTATGATTGATAATAATTGATGGCTTTCTTGAGAGAGACCGGACTGATCAGAGTGATGTGACTTTTTTACTGTATGGTTATGATTTTTATCAACTGTAGATATGTATATATTGTACTATTAATTAGGGTTGACAGTTGTCATATTTGAAATAGTTCCTCCTTCCACTGATCTATTTCTAATATAGATGTCCCCTACATTAAACCCCGTTCCTCGACTGACAGTCACCAGCTGATGAGTGCAAGTGTGCAATATAGAAAGGTATTGGGCACTTCCAGTCGATGGTGGTCTGTTGGGCGAGGTCCTTCACTTTTTGTACATATTACGTAAATATATTATAACATCTTGCTTAAGTTACTCTAATTAGGGCCGACAGCTGACGTATATGGATATGTTCCTGACTCGTCTAGTTCTCTTTCATACATTGATGTCCTCCTATATTAGGATGTGCCTCAACTGACAGTCACCAGGTGATGAATGCAGGTATCTAATGTAGAGAGGCATTACATATCTGCAATCGATGGTGTTCTCTTGGTCGAGGTATTTTCATTTTTCTCATTACTGTAGGTTTAGCTATTTGTCTTTTTAGGATTTAGTATAGGTTAGCGATTTGTCTGTTAGGTTATTAGTTTTAGGGACTTTAGGTTGTAGGCATTTTTTTTTTCCTATTAGATGATGTAAGGTTTAAAACAAATGACAATAATAAAAATACAAATAAAATGACAAAAAAATACAATAAAAAATTATATATATATATATATATATATATATATATATATATATATATATATATATATATATATATATATGTGTGTGTGTGTGTGTGTGTGTGTGTGTGTGTGTGTGTGTGTGTGTGTATGTATGTATGTATGAACGTGTGTATGTATATATGCATTGATGTGTGTTTGTATGAATGTATGTATGTATATATATATATATATATATATATATATATATATATATATATATATATATATATATATATAGTATATCTGCCTATGTATGTACATATATATATATATTTGCCTTAATGACCAGGAGCTTCGGCCCCAATGGTCGATAGGCCAAAAAAAAAAAAAGACCGCCACTTCTCTTCGACATTGCAGGTTTGTGCTGAACTCTCATCCTCCCCCCTCCCCATTATCCATCGTGTAATGAGTCCTCATAAATGTGAGTTAAATTGGTGATATTTCTCCTCATCCCATTTGTACTGAATAATGAGACAGACACTTCTCTTCGACACTGCAGATCATTGTGCGCTCAAGCCACTGCTTAGCCGGCGTCTCACACTAAATCACCCCCCACTCCTCTTAGTTCATGTAGTCTAATTAAGAATCTATCGGCAGGTCCATTTGATAATTGTCCATTTGATTACTGATCTATTTGAAAATTATATTCATTTGTACTGTACATGATTTTTGTGTTATACGTGCTAAATCGTAGGAATATATAAGTGGTAATCTTTACTTCTTCCCAGTGAGTCCAACTGTGACCACGGAATCAATATATCCAGGTGTATCAGTATTCTTGAGGATTAATTTAGGCTTATAAAAATTCATAACTCTGGAGTTACAGACCGTGATTATATTTTATCTGCTTTGATCGTTCCCAGTTTGTAGAGTAATCTGTCTCAGTTCTTAATGCTTAGTAAATTTTAGGTTGTCATTTTGAAATTCGAGTTTTGTTATCCTCCAGGGTATAGTGCAGACGAGATTGAGTGGCCCGCAAAGCGTGCTTAAAATCTAACGGCTCACGCACTCTTAAAAAATGCACGCTACCACATTCCCATAAACTCTAATAAGATTACACTACCTCATTTCCCATAAATTCTCCAATAAGATCACCCTACCCATTTTCCATAATTTCTAAATTCCGTCATTACAACCGGTGGCTCTAAAAATTCTTGCATTACAAAAGAACCTAAATACTGTAAAAACTTTTACCCTCATTCACACCGATGATCCTGCATCGCTGCCTGTTGTGTCACTGAGTATATAATTTTATTATTCAGTTATACTACCCCATTACATTAACCAGGGACAGATCGACAGTTCTTCAACCATTAATGTACAGCTTTAAGAAATCACCACAGCAGTATGGTATTAACCACAAAGAAATGTATTGGAAAATGTGATAAGTCGTAGTATTGTCTATTAATAATAATGCCATTTGGCTAAGATAAAGGAAATAACCAACAAAATTATTAAAATGCCGCTAGATGAAGTGAACTTCAGCTGTAGATCAGAACTCGTTGCGTTTTTCCCTTAATTTCGTTTCGTTTCGTTTATAAAGGCTCCAACATGCTTATGCGTCAGCCTTGGTCACTTTATGGCGGTTCTCCATTCTGCTCGATCTCTGGCAGCTTCCCTGTTCAGTCCCTTATCTCTGAGGTCATATTCTATGACCTCGTCCCAGGTCTTTCTCCTGTTTTCCTTCTTCATCTCATTTACTACTTTAAATATCATATTCTTCCTTTCAACGCTGTTTAGATTATCCAGTCTTTCATATCCTTCGTAATATACCTTATGCTCCGGGAAATGAGGTCGGTTACACTTCTAAAAACTTTTCCGGCCACATATAGCATTAAATCAATCCAAATAAAAATCAGAGGTCGATTTTAAAAAAAACGCCGAAAATGTTGAGCCTGTAAAGTAAATATTGTCCCTCCAAAGCCCTCCCTCATTTATTTCTAAATTTCCCTTGATAATTTGGTGTCTAATAATTTTGAGTAACTTTTATAAATCGGATAAACCCCTATGCATTGAAAACCTTTTTATTCTTACTGGAAACCGATGATCATTCATAGATTATGGGAGACATACGGAAAGTTTTAATTATGGTGATATCTAACTTTCAGTTCTCTAAATCCCTCCTAAAGAAAATATAAATCGTCGAGAGACAACAAGGATAACTTACACAATACTTCATTTGATTCTAGGAGTTAATATCAGATCTTATTACTGTACCGAGACTTAACCCTCTCATCATCGGGAAAGTTCTACTATCTACTGTATTCCAGCTGCCGAGTCGTAGAAGCTTGAGTGTTAATACTTTCACAATTAAATCATTCATGGTTGGGACAACTCTACAGTAGTATTCTACTTCAGCTGCCATCAGACGACTCACTGAGTCACAGCCGCCCGAGCCTCAGGGCAATATAATGTTTGGTTAGTGAAACAAGAAAGAAATGATGGATGCAAAAACGTATATACAGGTAATTCCCACTCATGACTCTGATATGGTTCTGCAGAAAGAACTCGAGAATGAATGCTCTGCACTTGTATTTCTTGTCCCTCCTGCAGAAAAGATATAACCTACGATAATTTTCTCCTCGTAAAATATGTTTTTGTGGGAGGAACAGGAGACATGGGAGGAATCAGCTACTTTCTTTCCTTGCTTTTTCTCAAAAAAAAAAAAAAAAAAAAAATACTATGGAGCTCTCCGTCCTGTGTTTCAGAATCTATAGAACAGTTGAATCTCACTATTTTTTTGGTGATTTGAGTACTGCACAAACATGGCAAAAACATGACCACTGTAAACACATTAAAAGTCCGAAATGCTTTATTAGGCAATCTTCCATTTCAGTTGCGTATATTTATTAATACCACTAATACAGTACTATATGCTGGTTGCTACTAGTGCTATTAAAACCACTTAATATTTACTACTACTACAAGTGCCGCTACTATTTTTTACACTTACTAATGAATCTATTACAGCCACTTTTTACTGATATTAGCTACAATTACTACGGTACAGCTACAACGAATATTATAATAAAAAAATATAATATCGGTCGCTCTTTTATATGATGCCCTGACAAATGCGTTTTTCGATATGAGACTTGAGAATACTGAAATCCCTTTAGTGAGCCAAATTTTAGATGTATTTGCAGAATTCGTAACACCTCTTCCTTAGTTACTTATTTTCTATATTAGAACTCTACATTTTTCGTATATTATCAACATTCTCTTCATTATGGACATGGAGTAGTTTACAACAGTAAGATTCAAGGGAATAATGAACTGTACGAGGTAAAGAGCCCCAGAAAAGGTGTTACAAAGCTTAGGCCAAGGAGAATATGGCCATTAAAAAAAAAAAAAATGGCACTCATATTTGTACAATCACAAATCTGGTCATCACCATCATCATCATCATCAGCAGCAGCAGCAGCAGCTTGAGTCGACCCAGTGCAGTACAAAGGCCTGTCCTACCTTTCTCTGCACTAACCTACTGCCTGTTACCTTGCTACAACTGATCCCGGCAAATCTCCGAATTTCATATCTCCATTTTGCTATCTGTCTGTATTTTACACTCACTCCATCTCTGGGTTGCTACTCGTGTACTTTGGTATTTAGTATGAACAACATAATTCTGAGGTAGCTAATTTTCTTGCAATAGCACAGAAGTGTTTGTTCACATGATATTTTATGTAATTACTTCCATCTGTTAGCGCTCCTTTTCCACTAATGGCATTCACCTTTCTTCCTTTATCATGTCATCAGCCCAGTTTCCTTTTTTCTTCTTCTTCAATCTCCAGGTTGTGTTCAGGCCCGTGAGACAATCTGTACTCTAAGGTTGAAGCAGAGGACGGGAAGGTTGGTGGCACGGTCCGTTAGTCTGAACACCAGTGGATACCTCCTCTGAAACAAACCAGCGAAATCTTTAGTACATTTTTTCACTGCATATAAGCAAACCATAATTTTCAGTGACTTTTTTTCACACTATATAGGTATTAGTCTGTATAATGACAAGTGAAAGACTGAATCTTCTCCCCAGAGGGAGACTGATGACCAGAATTAGCCTTTCCCGAAGCAGGCCAAGAAAGGATCAAGAAAGGTTGGCTTTAGTGACATCAGTGAACGAAAAAATCGATGCACTGTCAAGAGTCTATTCATGTTACCACTATGAACCGACAGAGTATAACTGAACCGACAGGGTGTAAATGAACCGACATAGGATGTTAACATGTGTTACCAGATGACGTACAAACCACCAGCACCCACTATCAATTTTCATTACTCTTGGGGTATCGAATCCCTGACTAGAAGCATATAAATGAGTCATCGTTGCTCGCCTTTTACACCACCTGTTTTCAACAGGTATATCTCTCTGGAATATTATATATTACTCCCCGAATTCACACCCAAGTGGTGCGCCTGTGAAGCAGGTGTATATCTAGAGGGGATACGAACAAACAACGAGTCACCTCCATGTCTATCGCTGAATTACCGTTACTGTCAATGTCAGTTTTTGCTGTCAGTAAATTCACATATTTTCTTTTATTAACCTATTTTAATTTCTCGCTATTTCAGCAAGGTTTGCACAGCAAATCCAGATATTGGGAAAAGGAGAGCAAGCACCTAGAAGATATCATCATTATCATTATCATAATCATAATTTTGTTTCACACAAATTCACAGGGGTGTTTCGGTTTCAGAAACAGGAAATGGAAAGCACACACACACACACACACACACACACACACACACACACACACACACACACACACAAAGAAAAACTGTCATCATCACTACCATCATCCTCAACCTATTCCTCGGGATTAGTCAGAGTTAGTAATAAGACAATGAAAACACGAATAGTTATCAGTAGATTGTCCAGTGACGAGCCATCCATCTCTCATCTAAGTCTTGGAAATTCTCGATTCCATTTAGAACAGGGTCCATACTGGGTTAATTCTTTGAATCCCGTGACATTTAATGTTGTTACTTCTAGATGATTTTGTTCAACTAATGAGTATCTTTAATCTGACGAATTAGATAACAGCCTTCATTACCCACCGCAATACGAGAATTTCAAAACTGAATACACTCGTCTTGGGATTTTATGAAAAATTATAAACAAAGATTATCATGGAAGGGGTTAACAGAACGATATCCGCCAGGATTTGCCTAAGAACCAGAACCTGATTGAAATCTTATTTTTTAGGAAAATAATTTTTTCAAGTTTACCTTTTTAACGCCGAACATGATGAAACTGGTCAGAATTAAAATACCGTTACGAATTATCAGAACGGTTTTACCGAATTAGCCTACGAGATCTATAAAACCGGAACCACCCAAAACCCGATTTTCAACACCGGATCTTAGTCCTGCTTCCATCCATTGGTTCCTAAACTTAACCTCTGGAATCCGACTACACGAATTGCATTATTTTGTGTATCACCAGCTGATTTCGCACAGCTTGGACTTTTTGAACTGGGGGATAAGATATCGCCTTCGACATCCCTTTCATTGAAACAGGTTTCCCAGAAGCGAAAAAAAAATTACTGGATTGAACAGGACGGAAGCTACTCCCTAAGCCGAATGTAATAAACTGTCAATACAAAAAACGCCACTCAAGTTTCCTAAGTCTTGAAAGAGTTATCAGCAGCACTGAATGCGCAACTATTGTGACAGAATCGGCTTCTGTGTATTTTAACAAAATATCTTACGAATGTGTGATTCGATTTGGTTCAAATTTAGCACATATATATTGTGTGGTCATACAAGGAAATTTTTCGATTTTAGTGCACGTCGATTAAAGGCAATGGTCACGGGGCTTGCTTAAACTTCAAGCTCTGCTTCGATGAGCTCCATTAGCTCCCTCTCTGGCAAATTTTTAAACCTATAACCCTTTTAAAATGACGAAGTATTTTTCCACCTTACTACTGCTACTCGATGATATATTCAGCTTAGGAGAAATGTCTGGTTTTGGGGAAGTTAAGTATGGTCTGTGTTATCTCTGACTAGAAGGGTGCTTTCCCGAATTGAAAAAAGAAAATCATCAAACAATGAGAACAACAACAATAAGAACAAAGTCACTGGCTTGCATGTGTTATGGCAAACCACACCAAAGCTTGATACAATCGTTTACCAACAGAAAAAAATTTTATAGGTACGATTCCTCACGTCCTGAAAGGATAAAAAATTTCCATTCACGTTAACTATTTTAATCAGATGAAGTACGTTTTTTTATTATCTTTCTGCCTTATGATGGTTTTAGTCAGCTTAGGAGATACTTTTCAAGCTGGAGTGGTTGGATATAACGCTAGCCTTAATTTACGTCTTCATTACTAGACGGGATCCTCACAAATTTGAGTAAGATTATTCGCAGTAGCAAAAATAAATAAATAAATAAATAAAACACGTAACAGGCGTCCACACTGAAAGTGTGGAACATGTTCGAGCGAGTGACCGGGCAAGTCAGGCAGTGCCGAATACTGTCTCATGTGGCTCATCATCTTCCTCTGATTTCCTGACCTGAATATACTAAAAAGAACTTACTAACACCAAAAATATTCCCTCACACTTCCTAAAACCAAAACTCCTCTTGTATTAATTTTAGGTCTAGGGCTTGGGACCTAGCAGGTTAATAATGACTTTGCTTTTTGTTCACACACAAAAATTACTTTCACCAAATCCCTCGGTGCACTCCGATTCGAATCAGAGATCAGAAGTTCAGAGTTTCTTTCGTCGATCAGTGTATTGTATTAGTTTGACTCGGATTCAGTCAAAAATTTCAAAAAAAAAAAAAAAAAAGCCAAACAGAAAGTACTATTTTGTAAAGGTAAAACCTGGTTGCTCTCAGCAATCGTCGGAAGATACTGTTGTGCTACTCATGCAACCTTGGACCGTTACTTCTTGAGCAGCCGGCTGTTACGCTAATCTTCCTTATAAAGAATCATTTCCTCGATTTACGGAAAAACTATTAGGAATTACGGGTTGTCTATGAAATGTAAATAATTGAGGATTTTTCTGTAATTTCCAAATGATGTCCATCTTTCTTGTAACTTCAAATTTCGCTGAGGTATTCAAAAGTTCGCTACTGTACTAAAGAGTTTTCCTCCCGACTCCTGCCCCCATTTCTCGCTGATGTGATAAATTTTTCGCTCGAGGAGGCAGTGGCTCAACTGGTAGAGAGGTGACCTGTAGTCCTAACGGAACCGGGTTTAAATCCCGCTGGGGCAGGAAACAGTTTAAGGATTTGAATTTCATAAAAATCAGACTTACTGATCTACCAGAAGACCCACCGACATGTAAAATTACCCCCGCTACTACCAATACACGAGACCTGTATGAGACAGCCCTAGCATGTTTTTAATATGGACGGTGGGTGTTAGCGCCGAAGTGGTGACATGTAGAGGTGTGCGGTACGTAGGACTACTGGGCCTTGTAAGCAGCCTGTGAAGCCTATGCCCAGTGTCGGACACACACACAAAAAAATAGGTCGGGAGTCCAAACTGTGACTAAATTTGGTGTTCTCGCTCGCTTCGCTCGGTTGAACAACAAATAAACAAATATAGTAAAATAAACCATAAATTCTTTATCAAACTGAAGGGATTAACTTCGAGGACAGTCGAGAATTTCGAAGGCTTGTCACGATGAGTCTGTGGATGTACTCTTATGGCTCAAGTTCATTGTTGTTTTACTTTTATAATTTCCCACTCTATTTCATGGATCCTCTCACCTCGCTGAATGGGTAAAGATTATGATTAAACTTTAAGAGGACACAGATTATTTTGATCAAGGACATTGACCAATTTGCAGAATAACCAAGTCTCCACGGCGGTTTACCTTTATTAGAAACCATTTAGTTTCCTTATCCTTTCATTTCATTATTTACTTCCGTGTGGTCGGGACGTGCAAGGTCGTTATAAGAGTGAAAATGAAAGATTAAGCATGCAGACTTATTTGAAAATTAAGCTCAAGACTTGTAAATATGTACCAAGGTTCTATCTATCTATCTATCTATTGCCAGACGCCTCAATCCCGTTCGGGGAGGCCACAAACAAATCGCTTCCACGTCGCCCTGTCCCCCGCCATTTCACTGCCCTGCTCCCAACTCGCACACCCCTCTCTCATATACCTCTCCACCCCATCCCTCCATCTCATCCTCGGCCTCCCCCTCCCTCTTCCCCCCTCCACCTCACTCACATACACTCTCTTCGTCTGTCTTTCACCCTTCATCCTCTCCACATGGCCAAACCACCTCAGTGTATTCCTCCTAACGCTTCCTATCACATCCACATCCACACCACAACGCTCCTTTATATTCTCATTTGTCAGCCTGTCTCTCCATGTGACTCCAGAGGCTCCTCTTAAATAACTCATTTCCACTGCTCTCACTCTTGACTTGTGTCCTTCCAGCAACGTCCAAGCTTCACTTCCATACGTTAGAGTTGGTATCACAATACTGTCATGTAGTAACTTTTTCACTTCCATGCTCACTTCCCTGCTTCTTATCACTGCTTTCAAGGAACCAGCAACCTTTCTTCCCTGCTGTACCCTTTCAAGCACTTCACCCTCCAAACCTCCATCCTTACTCATCACACTACCCAGGTACTTAAACGTACTCACATTTTCCAATTCCTCACCATCCAACCTCGCTGTACATTCACTGACTTCACCTCTCTCAAAGACCATCAGTTTACTCTTCCCTACATTCAACTTTAGATTCCGTTTCTTACACACTCTCCCAAACTCATCCACCAAGCCTTGCAGCTCTCCTTCGTCTTCACTCAACAACACAGTATCATCTGCAAACAAGAGTACAGGGAGTTTCCAAACACTATCCTCTCTCACCAGGGCCACTCCAACATCCACTACCCTACCTTGTACCTCTTTTATTACCCCATCCATGTACAGACTGAACAACCATGGAGACATGACACATCCCTGTTTCAACCCAACCTTCAAAGAGAAAAATTCACTTAGTTCACCATCCACACGCACTGCAGCCTCAGCACCATCATACATATTCTTCACAGCATTCAACAACTTCCCATCTACTCCATATATTCTTAACACTTTCCACAATCCTTGTCTATCCACCCTGTCATATGCTTTCTCCAAATCCATGAAAGCCGCATACAACTTCTTTCCCTTCTCTAGAAACTTTTCCACTAAAGATCTAAGAATGAGTATCTGATCTACACAATCTCTTCCCTTCCTAAAGCCTCCCTGTTCTTCTCCAACTAATTCCTCTGTTCTTTCTCTACCTCTGTCAGTAAGTATCCTACCATACACTTTTCCTATTATACTAAGAGGACAGATGCCCCTATGATACCATTTTATATATATATATATATATATATATATATATATATATATATATATATATATATATATATATATATATATATATATATATATATATTACTCTAAGTGCCGCCTATAACAACTACAGTAATTTCCTAGGTAACTGACCCTCATCCAGTAAGTGGGTACGTGGAGTGGGTATGTGAGGGTGGCAATGGAGTTCGTAGACAGCGGGCAGGACACCTGGCGGGACGTGCAGGCGTTACGGTTCTGTCCTGTCAGTGGCATCTCAACCCAAGTCTTCCACGCCACGCTGCTCTCAACGTCACGCGACTCTCGCTCTAAGGGAAAATAAGAGATGATGACAAAGGAAAGGGAATGAATACATTGAGGCTGTGAACATAACATCTTCACATGAATCACAGTTCATCCCTGACAGTCAGCGAACTGGCTAGCATGTATGTAAAGAGCATAAATAAATAAATAAATAAAATAAATAAGGTAGATGCGCAGTTTTTCCTTGGCATTCAGAGAAAACATAGATGATGCATACCCAATTCTGCTACATGCATGCCGACTTGAAAGAATTACGAAATGATATTACCGCGTCATAAATGAATCTAGTATCCCGAAATAAAAGTCACATGAACGGAATGGTGGCATGTGTAAATGAAATATTTTACAGAGGGCATAAGGAATGTAATATCCCAAAATACACAGTGAGTAGTAGTAATAGTAGTAACAGTAGTAGTAGTAGTAGTAGTAGTAGTAGTAGCAGTAGTAGTAGTAGTAGTAGTAGTAGCAGTAGTAATAGTAGCAACAGTAGTAGTAGTAGTAGTAGTAGTAATAGCAGCAGCAGCGGCAGCAGCAGCAGCAGTAGTAGTAGTAGTAGTAGTAGCAGCAGCAGCAGCAGTAGTAGTTGTAGTAGTAGTAGAAATTAGCGGATGGGAGTCCATTCTACAACATGCACTATAATATCAAAACGATATTTGCCCTACTTCCATTTTGTATAAGTTTTGTAGGGGAGACTGACCGCCTTACAAATGGTGGCAAATTTTATATAGTGGAAGACATTACCATGAAACCAGACGAAACTGACCTGAGAAGCTTCGTTGAGATTCATGTGCTCACTTTCCCCTAGTTCGGGTGGTGGTTATTTTTGGAAGTGGGTTGACCCTACATGAATCATTTGGGGGGTCAGAGTCCCCAGCTATCACATTAAGGATGATAGTCCATGTACAAGGATATCGAAGCCATATCTCCCCTTTTTTCACTATTTTTTATAATTGTTCGTTTAGTAAAAGGGGTCTGACCCTCCAAACATCATAGCAGGAAAAGTGTTTTTTTTTTTTTTTTTTTTTTTGCGAGGAAGAAGGAACCAAAGGTCATGAGCCCGCAATAACAATTCCCTCCAAGAGAAAAACAAAATACAATAGAGAGCCAAATTCAAGATCCGATCCTTTCGAGATGCCTGGACACACTGCGTTTGAAAGACCGGAGATCATAGGCAGCAGGAAATACAGACAGAGGGAGACAGTTCCAGAGTTGCCCTGTTGCAGAAATGAAGGACTGGGAGTAACGGTTAACTCTTGCATTAGAGAGTTGGACAGAAAGGGGATGAGAGTTTGCTGCTAGACGGGTGCTACGCGCCCGTCTTAGAGGTGGAGGAATGCATGCAGACAGTTCAGAGAAGCAGTGACCATTAGAGTAGCGATAGAAAAGAGATAAATATGCAACAGTGCTGCGAGGAGACAGAGGTTGAAGGGAGTCAGTAAGAGGAGGAGAGTTAATGAGACGAAAAGCCTTTGACTCCACCCTATTGAGAAGAGCTGTATGTGGGGAGCCTCCTCACACGAGAATTGTACTCAACACAGGGTCGGATAAAACCCTTGTATAGAGTCAACAATTGTGCAGAGGTAAAGAAAGAATGGAGTCGGCTTAGCACACCCAATCTCTTGGAAGCAGATTTTACAAGAGATGTAATATGATCTTTCCAAGATAAGTCCCGAGTAAATGAAACCCCAAGCATGTTCAAGGATGATGAAGGATTAAGCTGAATAATATTAAACATTAGTGGGTACAGTATAGCTGTGGAAGATTTTGTCAGGTTGATAGGTGTAAGAACTGAGTCTTAGATGCATTAAAAACAACCAAATTATTTTTACCCAGTCAGAGATACGAGCCAAGTCAGACATTAGGTGTGCCATAGCCTCATCCCTTGTCTGTTGAAGTAACTGCTAAGATGGGTGTTGCGGGAACCGAATGGAAAGATGAAGGGTGGGGTCATCAGCGTATGAGTGGATAGGGTTAGATGTACAGCTTAGAAGGTCATTGATGAATAAAAGGAAGAGAGTTGGTGATAGGACAGAGCCCTGAGGAACACCACTGTTAATAGATCTAGGAGATGAACGATGGCAGTCTACAACAGCGGCTACAGAACGACCAGAAAGGAAGCTAGCGATAAAGGCACAGATAGAAGGATAGAAACCGTAAGAGGGTAGTTTGGAAATTAAAGATTTATGCCAGATTCGATCGAAAGCCTTTGAAATGTCAAGTGCAATGGCAAAGCTTTCGCCAAAGTCCCGAAAGGAGGATGACCAGGAGTCTGAAAGGTAAGTGAGAAGATCGCCAGTGGAGCGTCCCTGACGGAACCCGTACTGACGATCAAAAAGAAGGTGTGATAGGAAAGATGACTTAAAATTTTTCTATTGAAAATTAACTCGAAAAGTTTTGAAATACAGGACGTTAAAGCAATTGGACGATAGTTCGAGGGTTGGCAGTGGTCACCCTTCTTTGGGACTGGCTGAATGAGAGCAAACTTCCAGCAAGAAGGAAAGGTACAAGTTGACAGACAAAGCCGAAAGAGTTTGCCTAGGCAGGGTGTAAGCACAGTTCTTGAGAACAACAGTGGATGACTTCGGAGTAACCAGACGAACTGGCCTGGGAAGTTATCTTCAAATCCATCATACAGCCTAGGTGTGAACACACACACACACACACACACACACACACACACACACACACAGATTGAGTCTTGTGCAACTAGGGCGAGATGACGAAAATGACACCACCATGCTTCGCAGAACTGATAAACAAATAAATAAATAAATAAATATTACCAATATTCTCAAAGAAATGTAGGATGGTCTTTACACAGCCGCAATACACTGACACAAGGACTGATCAAGATTTCAGTGCAAATTACCATGATTAATGAACGTACAAGAACACAGGACATTCTGAGGGTGGGAACATGGAATGTGAGAGGAGTGAATGATGAAGTGAAAGAGAGAGAGATTGTTCAGGTGCTTGAGGATCCAAAAGTGGATATATGTGGATTGACTGAAACTAAATGGGAAGGTGAAAGGATGAGAGAATGGGAATATGGTGTAGGTATATGTGCGGGAGTCAGTGAGAATGAGAGGGCAAAAGAGGGAGTATGTCTGATGATAAGCAAGAAGTGGAAGGAGAATATAAGAGAGTATGGAACAGTGGGTGCAAGGATTGTATGGGTGAGGATGAAAGTAGGTATACAAGCATGGGCGATTGTATGTGTGTATGCTCCAACAGAGGATCGAGTGGCAAGAGTGAAAGATGAGTTTTGGGCGAGAGTAGAAGCATGTATGGACAAGTTTGAGAGGAGCGAGAGAGTGCTGTTGATTGGAGACATGAATGGCAAAGTTGGGAATGTACGAGTGGACGGAGTGGTTGGTCAGTGGGGTGTGCCAGCTGAAGTAGATGGGAATGGTAGTGCTTTGGTGGACATCTGTGCTGGTAAGGGGTTGGCAATAGCCAACACCTACTTTCGTCATAAGATGATCCACCGGTATACATGGAGAGTAATGAGGAGGATGGATGGTGAACTTGTTGAACGAAAGGCAATGATAGACTACGTGTGTGTGGATGAGCGAATGAGAAGACAAGTGTTGGATGCAAGAGTGTGGAGAGTGTGGGGGAATGGAGTCTCGGACCATCACTTAGTGATGGCCAAGATAGAGCTGCAAAGAAAGTGGTTGAGGAGACGAAGGGGAAGACAGGAGGAAGCAGCTCCTGTGAGAAGAGTGGAGAAACTGCAAGATAGTGAGAAAATGACAGAATATAAGAGCATAGTGGAAGAAAGATTGGGAAGGTATGAGCTAGAGCAGATGGAAGGGGTGGAAGACGTATGTAAGATATTCACGGAAGAGATAGGTGCAGCGTGTGAGGCGGTTTGTGGAGTGAGGAGGAGATGCAAGGGTGTGCAAGGGACAGCATGGTGGAATGATGAGGTGAAACGAGCTGTGGAACAAAAGAAGAAGGCATATGGTGAATGGTTGGCGAGTAGAGGTAGGGGAGAAGATGAGAGAGAGAAGAGAGAGGTATATGTGAGCAGGAGAAGGGAGGTTAAGAGACTGGTGAAGGAGAGTAAGAAGAAAGTGGATGAAGAGTTTGGGAGGAATCTGAGTGTGAAATGGAGGGAAAGTAAGAAATTGTTTTGGAAGGAGGTAAAGAAAGTAAGGCAGTGTGAAAGGGGAAATAGTAGGGGAGTGAAAGATAGGAATACCGGTAATAGATTGTTGGTGGAGAAGAGAGAGAAATTGAGGAGATGGAAGGAGCACTTTGAGGATTTGTTGAATGTAGAGAGTGAGAGCAGTGTGAGTATAAGTGGTTGGGGAATGGCTGGGAGAAGAAGAGATGAGAGGAGGGAGGAAGAGATCAGTAGGTCGGAAGCAGAGGAAGCGATGAAGAAGATTAAGCTGGAAAAGGCCCCAGGAATTGATGGAGTGTGTGGTGAAATGCTTAGGTATGGGGGTGAGATTGTTGTGGAGTGGATATGGAAGTTGTGTAGATTGGCTTGGGAAGAGGGAAGGGTTCCAGAGGACTGGAAATCAGGTATAATTGTTCCTCTGTACAAAGGAAAAGGGGAGAGAGAAGTATGTGGTAACCATAGGGGTATTTGCCTTCTTAGTGTGACTGGTAAAATATATGGTAGAATAGTCATTGATAGGGTTAGGCATATGACAGAGGAGCTAGTTGGAGAAGAACAAGGGGGATTTAGGAAGGGAAAAGGGTGTGTAGATCAGATATTTGTTCTAAGATGTTTAGTGGAGAAGTATCTAGAGAAGGGAAGGAATGTGTATGCTGCCTTCATGGACTTGGAGAAAGCTTATGACAGAATAGATAGGCAAGGTATGAGGAAGGTATTAAGAATATATGGAGTGGAGGAGAAATTGTTGAGTGCTGTGAAGAGTATGTACGAAGGAGCTAGGGCTACGGTGCGAGTGGATGGTGAGCTGAGTGAGTTCTTTGATCTCAATGTGGGACTGAAACAGGGGTGTGTGATGTCTCCATGGCTGTTTAATATATATGGATGGGGTTGTAAAGGAGATGCAAGGTAGGGCAGTGGATGTGGGGGTGGCCCTAATGAATGAGGGTGAGATTTGGAAGCTTCCGGTGTTGCTGTTTGCTGATGATACAGTATTGTTGAGTGAAGATGAATGGGAGTTGCAAGGTTTGGTGAATGAATTTGGGACAGTGTGTAGGAGGAGGAAGCTGAAAGTTAATGTAAACAAAAGTAAAGTTATGGTGTTTGAGAGGAATGAACTCACAGAGTGTGCAGTGAGGTTGGATGGTGAGGATATGGAGAATGTGAGTGCATTCAAGTACTTGGGTAGTGTGATGAGTAAGGATGGAACTTTGGGGGATGAAGTACGTGAAAGGGTACAGCAGGGAAGAAAGGTTGTTGGTACACTGAAAGCCGTGATGAGAAATAGGGAGGTGAGTATGGAAGTTAAGAAGGCACTGCATGATGGTATTGTGATCCCTACCCTGACGTATGGAAGCGAGGCATGGACCTTGCAAGAGGGGAACAAGTCAAGAGTGAGAGCAGTGGAAATGAGTTACTTGAGAGGAGCATGTGGAGTGACGTGGAGGGACAGGTTGACGAATGAAGAAGTGAAGGAACGTTGTGGGGTAGATGTGGATGTGGTTGAAAAGATTAGGAGAAATACACTGAGGTGGTTTGGACATGTGGAGAGAATGGAGAATGAAAGACTGACTAAGAGGGTGTATGTAGGTGAGGTGGAGGGAGGGAGAGGGAGGGGTAGACCGAGGATGAGGTGGAGGGATGGAGTTGAGAGGTATATGAGGGAGGGGGGAGTGAGTTGGGGGGAGGGTAGTCAATTGGTGGGTGACAGAGTGACTTGGAGGCGTTTTGTCTGCGGTCACCCTTTGCGGGATTAGGGCGTCGGGCTATAGATAGATAGATAGATAGAATAGGTTTTTGACCCCATAAACCTTTTCAAACGCCTTAAAAAAAAGAAAAAGAAAAACAGAAAATACAGCACCGTCTCAATCACGGTGCGAGGGTCACGGCTGTGCTAGAGTGATGTGTGCTTGATTGTGTGGCTGAAGTCGTCATCTCTCTCTCTCTCGTTGCGGGATAGATGTGATGTTATATAATTCTTCTCGGGCAAGACTGAAGAACACTGACGCTTTTATGGTGTTGAGCTAAAGAAGAATGTGCCCGTATGACGGAAAAAAAAAAATGGGATGGAAGTCGATAGCACTACTGAGAAGAATTCAGGAGATGGAAACAAATGAACTGTGATGGAAAGATAGGAAAAAGAAGTGGACAGTAGCGTTATAGGGGGAAAAATGGAGATGGAAACAAGTAAGACGGAGGAAGAAAGCATAAGAGGAGAAGGGACACAGGATATGAAAAACTGTATGCGAAGATCGAAAGATACAACCATATCTATATCTACCCATCAATTTATCCATCTATACATTATACCATGCAGCACCTACAGAAATTATACACCAGTGCAAAATGAAATTTACCACAATTCACTAATTCTAAGGTACTGTACATCTGATACATCGACACTACAGTATATACATATATAGTAGATAGATAGCTAGTTTGATAGGAAATTAGATGCAGTCTGATTTAATCTAATCAACAGGAACAGCGTAAATCAATAGCAATTGTCGTGCTAGGTCATTAGAAAATAATAATATTAAAAAAAAGTAATGCTCAAACTGTGACAACATGAACAAGATTATTATATATCTCCAGTACTAATTTTACCGTAAATTATTTAATTTTTCGGTAACAAGTGTAGGATAAATAAAATCGTTTGATCTTAGCTGTACTGTACTGTCACTCATAGGAGTTCATGTTGGTCTCTATGAGTGTGGATGAATCCTATCTGCATCCCCAACTCAACCGTTAGTTGGTACAGTGACGGCACACAGGATCACACACGGCTGAACTGTTCGTGTGTGAGCCGTTACTTGGCCAGATTCGTCGCCCAGAAATGAGCGAGAATTTGACTGGATTCACAAACCCTTATACAGACCCCCGCAAACTTCTCTGACAGTACGTCCTAGGGGTAAAGGTGGTAATAATTTATGAATGCCGTACCTGGTGTGAAATGTGCCTGTACGCTGTATGTGGCTCCCTTCACCATCACGCACATGCCCCTCACCACGCTGCTACAGTTGACACTCACGCTGCTTGGGGATACGGCTCCTCCTGTGCACCAACACACGGTATGATATTAATCTATCTATCTATAGCCCGACGCCCTAATCCCGCAAAGGGTGACCGCAGACAAAACGCCTCCAAGTCACTCTGTCACCCACCATTTGACTACCCTCCCCCCAACTCACCCCCCCCTCCCTCATATACCTCTCAACTCCATCCCTCCACCTCATCCTCGGTCTACCCCTCCCTCTCCCTCCCTCCACCTCACCTACATACACCCTCTTAGTCAGTCTTTCATTCTCCATTCTCTCCACATGTCCAAACCACCTCAGTGTATTTCTCCTAATCTTTTCAACCACATCCACATCTACCCCACAACGTTCCTTCACTTCTTCATTCGTCAACCTGTCCCTCCACGTCACTCCACATGCTCCTCTCAAGTAACTCATTTCCACTGCTCTCACTCTTGACTTGTTCCCCTCTTGCAAGGTCCACGCCTCGCTTCCATACGTCAGGGTAGGGATCACAATGATATTAATACACGGGGAAAATAATAGTCTGTTGTAGGATGCATTTTTAATAAACATACAGGTAATAGCATTTGAGCATCCCCATTAACGTGATGTCCGTTGCGTTAAGGTACTTGCGGAATATTTCTGTGAACAGTATCCACAGCAATAGAACGAGGAGTAAAATATGAATACGTAAGAGGGAAGCAATGAGATATTATGGGATCCAAGCACTATACTTTGGAAAACATTATAGACATATACCATTAGCAAAACAACTTACATCTATGTTATTTCTTTATACATATTAAGGATCATATCGCACGGACGCAGTTTTACCCTACAAACGAGGGGATATTTTATTTTCACTTTATTCATGCTATCTCCTGGCGATTCTGTTCAGCCTGGGACTTGCTTTTTGATCTATAAGTATACATTATGAGATGAAATTATGGTTGATGGGATGGGCAGGAGCGACGAGACTATACCCTGAAGAAATAGTCGCTTTAGGGTCAATGGTTTGTGTGCAGTGGAAGCTTATTTCAGTTTCCTTAAGCACCAACGGAATAAGTTTCTGCTGCTCTCGTTTTCCTGGCGACTTCTTACGCAGCTGAAAATGGACATCACCCAGCTTCATGGCATTAAATGTCAGACTGCAACGATGTAGGCAAGCCTCATTTTCAAACTGTCAATTATAAAGTTCATCATCAGCGTAAACATGCTTGATTTCACTACCTCGCTACTGAATATGCTCTGTAATGTGGAATATAGATTAACTACATCGATTACTCTATATCATAAATAACCAAGCGAATTTAAGGGCATACGCCTCATTTCAATACTCTTCACTCCGATGACACATTTAAACTTGCTGCAGCCAGACGATTATGCAGCATTCAGCTTAGGAGGGGCCTCTAAATATGGAAGGGATTATTGAAGGCTTTATCTAGTCTCACTAGTTCCAAAGTCTCCCCGAACTTGAATAAAGTTGTTTGGAGATAACAAATATAAAACAAAAAATTTTCCATACTTGTGGAAGGGTTGGGAATACGAAGCTGCCGTCAATTTACCGAAAGTTTGATATTCATACTCGGATGAACTTGTTTAATATGGCAGTGTTAATGTAATACTTACTCGCTATTGATATCGCTTAGGAAAAGGGTATCATTAAAAAAAAAAAATCCACAGGGAACTGACATGATTTATAAATATAACACAAAAAATAAATATAAAAGGACTCTCTCTCTCTCTCTCTCTGCCAAACCAACTTTGGTCATATGAGATTACTGATGTGTTCTGGCTAACATCAAACGTCATTAAAGAACTTAGAATCGGCTCCTATTCCTGTAACATCCAAGGGCTAACTGCCCACATCCTCTCGCATTTCTTTCTTTATAACCTTGCACCAAGCAGGCTTAAACTGGTAATGTCAGGGAATCATTTATCCTCCCAAGTTTGAAGATTATTTAAAGCTAGGGAAATACATCCAGCAACTCAAATGAACGAATGTTTGTTTCCGATGGTACTAAACGACTTTTCCGCATTGTATTCACCAAATTTCAAGGAGACAATTATTTCCTTGAGTGTGATTATTTAGCCTTTGTCCCATATAACCGTCTATTTCCACTGCCACCCACACTCATCTTACTAAAGTCAACCTGTATTTACTGAAAGGGAAAGTAAAACAGCCAAGCTGTCTTACGTCCTGGAGGAGTTATTGAGGCAAGTGTTATCTGGTGGAGAAATATGACTGCTAGGGGTCATTGTCGTGTCTAAGATTAACAGATTTATGGTCAACTCCCTGTCGTAAAAATGTGTAAAATCCCCTCTCCTCTAAAAAAAAAAAAAATAAATAAAAAAAAAATAGTTACAAGACGGAAAGTATAATGAGCTTTGTTTTTGTAGGAAGGTCAAGAATAGAGGAGTACTAAATTTCCATATGCCTCTTGTTCATGCAGTAATGTACCATGTTTACGACAAAAAACACATCGTAAGTCAGTTTCTGAATCTGAAGCAGTCAGGAGGTGGGATGAGAGATGTCTGTATCAGGACTTTCTCAGACCCACAATCAGTTCGTACTCGTATTTGTTTTGGCATGAACGACAAGGAGGATGTAGATTTTTCTCATGTTTTTTGCTCTTTCTGCTCAAACATCCAACCAGATGGGACCTGTTAGGGTTTACATCCAAGGGAGGGGTTGGGAGTTTATTGTTCACTTCACGCCAATCAGGGACGAGCGCGGCTGGTCACCCTAGCCTTAAATGTCGAGACTGAGTAGCCTAGCCATGGCCCCCTTTAGCTCCTGATTAGGCAAAAAGAATTAGGTGATAGATGGTATGATTAAATTTACGGTCACACTCTGTCCTGATCGTAAGGCTTCTTAAGCTCTTACACACCTGTTTAACCGTTCACCTCACTGGCGTATTTTCTGTTTTAACTTTGCTATTTCCAGATGATAATATTCAATTTCGGAAAGCTTACTCATAAGGAAGGGGCTACTGAAGACTATATATAGCCCCTCAATTTTGAAAAATCTATCATTCGCTGAATATAACTGTCCGGGAACAAAATGAACAAAATCAGTGACATACTTTGAGTGATGAGATCTCGCTAACTGTCATAATGCATAACAAATTGCCCATGACATTGCACCTTGGCTTCAGTGATGAATTTGTTCCACTGTTGCGGCAGGGAACAGGTTAAGGATTTCAGTTACGTTAAAGCAGGCTACTGACATACCATAACCCACCTATACACAATAAAAGAAAATCCTTATTAATACCAACACACCAGTTAGGTATGAGACAGCCCTAGCATGAATTCAATATGAACGGTGGGTGTTAGCACCGAAATGACTGAGAGGATGTGTATGGTACGCAGGAGGAAGAAGACTGCTGGGCCTCAGGGAATGGACTATGAAGCTTATGGCCAGAGTCGTACGCATCAGAATAAATTACCATATGCATAATGTTCTACAGCAGTTGGCTGTTAGCTAGACGACGTATTCTCCATTTCATGTTTCCTGATTGAAGATTTTACTCACTTTGGGGGAGACTTAAGGAATAAGATGTGGCTTTTACTGACTCCTTCACTACAGGTCTCCACTATGATAAATAAATCGTCTGAAATGTGCATGAATAAACCAACATATGTCTGTTGATTCAAGGACTAAACCTTTAGAATGGGATTACTTAAAGAAAAAAAGGAAAGTAATTTTTCCAGTGATAATCGTAAGTCTTTAGTCAATCTTCCCAGCATGCAAGTTCGTAATCACCTTAACTTGCCATGTAGTACGAAACTGTATTCCTTGTATTCCCTTTAACTGAACTTGGTCTAAAATTGCTGTACTCTCCATTTTCATTGCCGAGATGTATGAAAACTTTAACAATAGAATATGATGCTTGTTACGGAAAAAAAAAAAAAAAAAAAAAGGCTATGAAAAGGATATAGTCACAGTATTGTCTTTTTGTGCCACTGAGTTGTGTGAAATAAAGCTACAAAAGGGGACGACAATATGTATCAAGATGAACTAAAGAATGTATATAACACTAACCTGTGCTGCAACTAGTAAAAGGAACATCAACAGCGAGAGTAGTAGCGGTTAGACAGCAAGCAACTGCAACGTATAGGACCATTGATGCCATGATGCAGGGTTGGTGTTAAGCGATGAGGGACGGTGGGACCAGCCAGAGCACACACTATACACAACCTTCCTCACCACTGTCTGGCACTTGAATAACCCGCTGTCCCGTCTGCCCATTCATAAGCTTTCTCAGCCTCTCCTCAGCATCCGGCCGCAGAGTTGCCAAATCCCACGATTCTGATATTGTTAAACTTGCTCTCAGTCCAATAACTGCGGGACCTGAAAGTGACCATTGCGGCTAGTATTCCAGAGGAAGATTGGGAATGAGCAATAATACAGTCTGCTTTAATGAATACAGTATCGCGGTTTTTTTTTTTTTCTTAGAGAAGAGCTAGTGTTAACAAATGCAAAAAGTTAGAAAGTGGTTACATCTCCAAACTATATGAACAGTGTATAAAATGTCTGAAACATCTACCGGGTATATTTATTGTTGTTTGACGTTGCAAATCGCTACTAGGTGAATGAACATACTTATTGGAATAAAAGAGGCTACCTTGGCAACTCTGTTCAGGACCAGCTGTCTGGTAAGGGGCTGGCAATATCTGGCATTCCCATCTCTCTGAATAATAAACAAACCCGCTAGAAGACGCTAATCTCGGCTGTTTTAAACGGCTGTTAACATAAGCTGCAGTTATTTCACAAACATATGTTGTCTAGGGGTGTGAGAAAGTTTCATTGATCACTGAAGTAGGAGTAATATAAATTTAAGTGATGCATAATGGGAGAAGGAAGTGGAAATGACGCCCGACTTCCGCAACCCACACGACCTTCACACATCCCTCCCCTCTTCCCCTCCTCTCCGTTTGACTCGTAGCTAATTTTTGTAAAAACAGTAATACTTAATGTACATTCACCAAGCTCCGTGGAGGCCAAGCGGGGAAAAGAAAGGGAGGAGACAGTAAGTCGTTTTTTTTTTTTTTTTTTTTTTTTTCCTGGACAACAGCGATGAAAAAGTCCCAATAGATGCGTCATGCTTGAACTTCCTTGTAAATTTCCATCTGGTTCCTTGCAGTTCTCGGAAGTGAGTTGCTTTAACACAGAATGCTATGGGAAATAACGCTTTCACCACGGTAACGTCTATATTGTTATTTTTGTCGCCCCCAAATGATTTTGTTCAGTTTAGGAAAAGCCTGGGGGTAGGGGGGTTTCAAGAATACTCCCCCAGTATCCCTGCTTGTCGTACGAGGCGACTAAAAGGGTTGGTGGTGGGTTAGTGCCCCACCCCGTAAAAAGAACTAACTAAAAAAGCAAATAAAGCGCCTCGGACCCGGACGGACGTTGATGACTAAGGAACGGACAAAGGACATTCTGAGAGTAGGAACGTGGAATGTGAGAGGAGTGAATGATGAAGTGAAAGAGAGAGAGATTGTCCAGGTGCTTGAGGATGCAAAAGTGGATATATGTGGATTGACTGAAACTAAATGGGAAGGTGAAAGGATGAGAGAATGGGAATAAGGTGTAGGTATATGTGCGGGAGTCAGTGAGAATGAGAGGGCAAGAGAGGGAGTATGTCTGATGATAAGCAAGAAGTGGAAGGAGAATATAAGAGAGTATGGAACAGTGGGTGCAAGGATTGTATGGGTGAGGATGAAAGTAGGTATACAAGCATGGGCGATTGTATGTGTATATGCTCCAACAGAGGATCGAGTGGCAAGAGTGAAAGATGAGTTTTGGGCGAGAGTAGAAGCATGTATGGACAAGTTTGAGAGGAGCGAGAGAGTGCTGTTGATTGGAGACATGAATGGCAAAGTCGGGAATGTACGAGTGGATGGAGTGGTTGGTCAGTGGGGTGTGCCAGCGGAAGTAGATGGGAATGGTAGTGCTTTGGTGGACATCTGTGCTGGTAAGGGGTTGGCAATAGCCAACACCTACTTTCGTCATAAGATGATCCACCGGTATACATGGAGAGTAATGAGGAGGATGGATGGTGAACTTGTTGAACGAAAGGCAATGATAGACTACGTGTGTGTGGATGAGCGAATGAGAAGACAAGTGTTGGATGCAAGGGTGTGGAGAGGGTGGGGGAATGGAGTCTCGGACCATCACTTAGTGATGGCCAAGGTAGAGCTGCAAAGAAAGTGGTTGAGGAGGCGAAGGGGAAGACAGGAGGAAGCAGCTCCTGTGAGAAGAGTGGAGAAATTGCAAGATAGTGAGAAGAGGACAGAGTATAAGAGCATAGTGGAAGAAAGATTGGGAAGGTATGAGCTAGAGCAGATGGAAGGGGTGGAAGACGTATGTAAGATATTCACGGAAGAGATAAGCACAGCGTGTGAGGCGGTTCGTGGAGTGAGGAGGAGATGCAAGGGTGTGCAAGGGACAGCATGGTGGAATGATGAGGTGAAACGAGCTGTGGAACAAAAGAAGAAGGCATATGGTGAATGGTTGGCGAGTAGAGGTAGGGGAGAAGATGAGAGAGAGAAGAGAGAAGTATATGTGAGCAGGAGAAGGGAGGTTAAGAGACTGGTGAAGGAGAGTAAGAAGAAAGTGGATGAAGAGTTTGGGAGGAATCTGAGTGTGAAATGGAGGGAGAGTAAGAAATTGTTTTGGAAGGAGGTAAAGAAAGTAAGGCAGTGTGAAAGGGGAAATAGTAGGGGAGTGAAAGATAGGAATAATAGATTGTTGGTGGAGAAGAGAGAGAAATTGAGGAGATGGAAGGAGCACTTTGAGGATTTGTTGAATGTGGAGAGTGAGAGCAGTGTGAGTATAAGTGGTTGGGGAATGGCTGGGAGAAGAAGAGATGAGAGGAGGGAGGAAGAGATCAGTAGGTCGGAAGTAGTGGAAGCGATGAAGAAGATTAAGCTGGGAAAGGCCCCAGGAATTGATGGAGTGTGTGGTGAAATGCTTAGGTATGGGGGTGAGATTGTTGTGGAGTGGATATGGAAGTTGTGTAGATTGGCTTGGGAAGAGGGAAGGGTTCCAGAGGACTGGAAATCAGGTATAATTGTTCCTCTGTACAAAGGAAAAGGGGAGAGAGAAGTATGTGGTAACCATAGGGGTATTTGCCTTCTTAGTGTGACTGGTAAAATATATGGTAGAATACTCATTGATAGGGTTAGGCATATGACAGAGGAGCTAGTTGGAGAAGAACAAGGGGGATTTAGGAAGGGAAAAGGGTGTGTAGATCAGATATTTGTTCTAAGATGTTTAGTGGAGAAGTATCTAGAGAAGGGAAGGAAAGTGTACGCTGCCTTCATGGACTTGGAGAAAGCTTATGACAGAATAGATAGGAAAGGTATGTGGAAGGTATTAAGAATATATGGAGTGGAGGGGAAATTGTTGAGTGCTGTGAAGAGTATGTACGAGGGAGCTAGGGCTACGGTGCGAGTGGATGGTGAGCTGAGTGAGTTCTTTGATCTCAATGTGGGACTGAAACAGGGGTGTGTAATGTCTCCTTGGCTGTTTAATATATATATGGATGGGGTCGTAAAGGAGGTACAAGGTAGGGCAGTGGATGTGGGGGTGGCCTTAATGAATGAGGGTGAGATTTGGAAGCTTCCGGTGTTGCTGTTTGCTGATGATACAGTATTGTTGAGTGAAGATGAATGGGAGTTGCAAGGTTTGGTGAATGAATTTGGGACAGTGTGTAGGAGGAGGAAGCTGAAAGTTAATGTAAACAAAAGTAAAGTTATGGTGTTTGAGAGGAATGAAGTCACAGAGTGTGCAGTGAGGTTGGATGGTGAGGATATGGAGAATGTGAGTGCATTCAAGTACTTGGGTAGTGTGATGAGTAAGGATGGAACTTTGGGGGATGAAGTACGTGAAAGGGTACAGCAGGGAAGGAAGGTTGTTGGCACACTGAAAGCAGTGATGAGAAATAGGGAGGTGAGTATGGAAGTTAAGAAGTCACTGCATGATGGTATTGTGATCCCTACCCTGACGTATGGAAGCGAGGCGTGGACCTTGCAAGAGGGGAACAAGTCAAGAGTGAGAGCAGTGGAAATGAGTTACTTGAGAGGAGCATGTGGAGTGACATGGAGGGACAGGTTGACGAATGAAGAAGTGAAGGAACGTTGTGGGGTAGATGTGGATGTGGTTGAAAAGATTAGGAGAAATACACTGAGGTGGTTTGGACATGTGGAGAGGATGGAGAATGAAAGACTGACTAAGAGGGTGTATGTAGGTGAGGTGGAGGGAGGGAGAGGGAGGGGTAGACCGAGGATGAGGTGGAGGGATGGAGTTGAGAGGTATATGAGGGAGGGGGGGGTGAGTTGGGGGGAGGGGAGTCAAATGGTGGGTGACAGAGTGACTTGGAGGCGTTTTGTCTGCGGCCACCCTTTGC
>NC_137011.1:12168978-12193978 GCF_032717465.1 Coenobita brevimanus
GAGAGAGAGAGAGAGAGGATATGAATGACGCTGACGGTGAATGTGTGCGTGAGGTTATGAGAGTAAAAGGATGTGTGTGTGTGTGTGTGTGTGTTTGTGTGTGTGTGTGTGTGTGTGTGTGTGTGTGTGTGTGTGTGTGTGTGTGTGTCATCATCATCATCATCATCATTTGTGTGACGATTTCTGTTCCTTGAGGTATTAGCAGTTGTTTATTAAATGCCACTATGTTTCTTCACCTCCTTCACAACGATGTGTCTTTTCTAAGTTAGAATTAAATCTTAAAATCACATCTTCACATGCAATCGCCCTGGTTGTTAATGCCCACATTTCATACTGAGTACATACTAGGGCTGTCTCATTCAGGGGTGGTGTGATGGTATTAGCAGAGGTGTTTTTGATATGTCGGTGGGCAGTATGGAAGATCTGTTAATCCTCGACTCCAAAGTATCTGCTTTCAGTTTTATTTTGGTTAACTTCAAACGACTTTACTAAGCTCAGGAGAAACTTGGATCACCAACATTATAAAAAAAAATATGTATATATCATATTTAAAATTCGTTTCGAGGATAAAGAATTATGTGTTGTCTGCAACTTACGACCTAGTTTTATTCAGGTTACAGGGAGGCACCGCAGGAAAAGGTTTAAGCCTACATTTAAGAAATAGGCGGGTAGTTCCCCAGAGTGTTCCCAGTCCCTTGCCTGGGATCGACCTTGCGTCGTTATAAACAGCTGTTCGACACTGTACCACTTGACTACACCGTCTGGTGACAGCAGGCGTAAAGTTTTATAAAACAGGGCGTCAGTCTACCGAATTCACTAATGTCATTAATATTTACTTCGTAACTTGACCCCCTCGGGCTCTTGTGACTTGCTCTCGGTTGAATAAGCTCGTCTGGAGGAAGCGAGCGGAGAATACTGGAGTTTTCACGATCATCAGAAGGAAAGGGGTAATAGTAGTAACTCTCACATTCCAGTGACTCATCCGTGGCAGAATAAAATTGATGTTAAATGCAATTAGAGTTGTTCCGACCACAAACGGGTTAACGGAGACAGTAATGTACAGTAATAACACTCTCGAGCTTCAATGAATCACTCTAATTTTAGTGCAATCGTTTCGTGTTAACTAGAATATAATTGAAGACATGACTATGAAATTGTTAACCCTTTCACAGTGATGACGTCCTTTTTTGTCTGTTCTTGATGTTGCCATACTCAGGGAGGACCTCGAACTGTGAGGGTATTAGGGAATGCTATAGGATACCACATCAGCTTGAAAAGTCTATCGTAAGGTGAATAAAAACGTCGAAAGATAGGAAAAATAGAAGAAATACGTAAACGCATTGAAAATGTTCATCTCCTTTTTTTATTTTCAATTTCTGGATGTTTTCCACAAAGCAACCATCCGCCTCTCAAGCTAATATACAAGCCATCTCCATCAGCCATCAGCCTGAACGAATAAAACTCCCCAAATTAATATCTATTTATCTATCTATCTATATCTATATCTCTCTATCTATCTAACTATCTATATCTATTTATCTATCTATTCTATCTATCTATCTATCTATCTATCTATCTATCTATATATATATATATATATATATATATATATATATATATATATATATATATATATATATATATATATATATATATATATATATATCTTCAGTCCTTGGTTCGGTTCATTAAGATTTCTCTGTACTGTAAGTATTAAGGAGTTTGTAATTTTATAGATACTGTCTCAGTAACTTACGCTGTCTTACTGATGCCTTCCGATGACTGACTGCATGCAGATCAGGAGAAATTCTTCGAACTAAAAGAGTTCGCTGTATTAGTAATGCATTCACAACGAGGGAGCTCTCTCAAGTTTAATTAATTCATCTGGCAGGTGCAAGAATAAAAAATAATGACGTCATCGGATTGAAGAACTTTTAAAAAGTGTCGGTGTTATAAATTTCCAGGCAGTTACTAAATATAACTTTTAAATATTGATTTATTTGTTTTAACTTCTTGATCATATTTTTCACAAGTTAACTGCTGCCCCAGCAGGATATTATGGAAGTGAACTCTCATGGTCGGGTTTCTCTAGTATTTTCTTCCAGCTAACACCAAACAAGTTTTTATCAGCTGAAAATGAGTTATAGAAGCTTGGGTGTTAGTACTAATACCATCAATACTGGCACCATTAATCCTTTCATGATGGCGCCTTCTCTAATATTTCGTTTTAGCTGACACCAGACAATTATACTTCAACTGTAGATGGGTCAAAATCAACTGGGAGTGTTAGAAATTGTGTAATTATATATTAAGTAACAATTTAATTTTCATAATTGATTGTTTTTCTTTTTCTGTTTTTAGTTCCTCATCATTTTTATTACACACTGACCCTCTGCATCACCAGGATATTATAACCGCATTACGATGACGTATTACTTTAATCCATTCTTTCTACATTCTTACTATTTAATGGAATTTCAGAGAGACTTCCCGTGCCGCAGGATTTATTGAAGGTTATATCATAACCTTCAAGTCTTAAGTTTTTCGTAAGATGAATATAATCGTCTGAACGATAAAAACAAATGTATTGCAAGGATTAAAAGGTTTTGTCCATGTCTTTCTTCCCCCACTAAGTCACCAAATTCCGTTTTTTTTTAGACTTCTGGCCCCGCTTGCTTCTTTAAGAAAGAACTAAAGAACAAAAGCCAGTAAGATTGTTCCCTCCAAGAAAAAAACAAAACCAAGACAACGGAGAGCCAAATTCAAGATCCGTTCATTTAAAGATGCCTGGACACATTGCATTCGAAAGACTGGAGGTCATAGCCAGTAGGAAATGCAGACAGAGGAAGTCTGGTCTTAGCTGACCTGTTGCATACATGACGAACTGGGAGTAACGGTTAACTCTTGCATTAGAGGGTTGGACAGAAGACTGGAAGAGGGATGAAAGTTTGTTGCTAGACGAGCACTACGCGCCCGCTGTTGTGGTGGAGGAATGCAAGCAGACAATGGGCCAGTGCACTGAGTGGTCCTGACATCTGGTGGGAGTCTGTGAACTTCTCCCAGATGCAGCAGTTGCGGGTGTGATGGTTACAGCTACCAATATTTGATGTTATTCTGCCCAAAGCCAGCTAAAAGTGAGTGTTGTTACGTTGAACATCAGGTGTAAACCAACAAACTAAGGGTTCTGCAATATTCATGGACTTATAAAGAAGATCTATTGGGAAGAAAATAGTATTCAAACGTATGTTCTACTCCTGCGTATCAGGTGATTTCTAGGGATGTATAAAATCTATCAATATACCTAGGCTGCTTCCCCCAAGGAAAGGGAGGTAGCCGAGACAGGACGACACACTCCCCATTTACTCATCCATTCAAACACATTCATTCGCATCTTAGCCCCAAGGGGAGAACGGACAGATCCTCACCGCACCACACCGCACAAGAGTCAACTGCGCAATGCAATCAGTGACATCCGCAGCAGGGCCCGACAGCAGAGCTGGTTTACCCCTGCCACATCATAACAGACCCATCCCCTTACCCGCACCTGACCTGACTAGCTGATCCGACCAAATGCGGGAGAATATCCCTTCAGGGCTGCGTCATCACTTATTCATTCACAATTTCTCTCCATTTATTTCTGTCACGCACAGCCACTCTTCCTTGCTCAACAGACATCCCTCTCGCATCCAGTGCTCTCTTCACACTGTCCATCCATCCTATTCGTGGTCTTCCTCTCAGCCTTACACCTCTCACATCAGATCTAGTTATCTTTTTCACCAATCGCTCATTATCCATTCTCTCCATATGCCCAAACCATCGCAACACCCTCTGCTCAACTCTACCAGCCATCTCCCGAACAACTCCAGTTCTCCTTCGCACTTCATCATTTCGCACTCGATCCCTACGCGTCACTCCACACATACTCCTCAGACACCTCATCTCCATTACATTCAAACTTTTCCTCTCTGCTACACCCATATTCCATGTTTCAACCCCATATAATGCAGTCGGTACCACAACACCCTCATACAACCTTCTCTTTACATCCATTCTAAGCGAACGGCATTTAAACACTTTTTTCATTCCTCCCAGCATCTTTCCTACTTCATTTATTCTAAACTTCACTTCTGCATCTATTCTTCCATCCACAGCAACATGTGACCCTAGATATTTAAAACACTCTACAGTTAATAATTCGAATAAGGGTAATAGGATTTCTATTTCTTAAAAAACAATGATAAAAGATATGGATAAATTCGCCATGCGACATTTCCACTCGGTACTCGGCTCTTCCACACGTACGATTGTAAACAAACACAAGACTGGCGAGATGCGTCGGTGATGGGATGACTTGGTTCCTTGACATTGACAGTAAGAACAGTTAGCAAAATGACAAACTTTGTTTGCGCTGTGGCTGACTGCAAATCAAATTCAACTTTCAACACAGACCAGCACCCATTCATGAAACACGTGAAAGGGCGGGCCAGGTTTCCATCAAAGATGGACGCCAAACGTCGTAGGCTGTGGGAGACGCCATGTAGAAGAGGTGATGAGTGGAGAGCAACCAGGAAAACATGTCGTACATTGCCCCGGCAGCAAATTTTAAAATATGGCAAAATTTGTGCATGAAAGCATTTCTTCATATGTTTACCATGTTATAGTCTTACACCAATTATATGGGATGTTTACTGAATAGTAAATTGTATGTAGAAGTTAATTCCATGGAGATGATTTCTGTTTTACGAATTTATTTATTTTTTCTAATTCCACTTACACACTAATAACATATTGTCAAAGGCATTTGAAAAATTTTTTGATTTGAGGAAACTATATGAAAGTGCATAGAAAAAATTATCTTTGAAACCCGCAAAACGATTTTATGGGAGAAGTTCACAGACTCCCACCAGATGGCAGGACCACTCAGTACACTGGCCCATTCAGAGGAACAGTGACCATTGAAGCAGAGACAGGAAAGAGAGAATGATGCAATAGTGCGACGAAGAAACAGAGGTTGAAGGGAACTGGTAGGAGGAGAGTTAATGAGACGAAAAGCCTTTGACTCCACCTTGTTGACAAGAGCTGTATGTGGGGAAGTTCCCCACACATTAGATTTGTACTCTACACAGGGGCGATTAAATCCGTGTATAGAGTCAACAACTGTCCAGGGGTAAAGACAGTACGGAGTCGGCTTAGCACACCTGATCTCTTGGGAGCAGATTTGGCAAGTGAGGTAATAGGATCTTTCCAAGATAAATTTCGAATGAATGAAACCACGAGCATGTTTAAAGATAATGCAGGATTTAGTTGGATATTGTAAAAAATTAGAGGATTTTGACAGGTTGCAAGATATAAGAACTGAGTTTTCAAGTATTAAAAACAAGATTGCTTTGACCACAATCAGACATACAAGCCAATTCAGACATTAGGTGGGCCATAGCCTTATCCCATATTTGTTGAAGTAACTACTGAGATGCACGCTGTGGGAGGCAAATGGGACGGTGAAGGGTGGAGTCATCAGCGTTTGAGTGGATAGGGTAAGATGTACAGCTTAGAAGGTCATTGATGAATGGAAGGAAGAGTTGGTGATAGGAGAGAACTCTGAGGAACACCACTACTGATAGCTCTAGAAGAAGAACGATGGCAGTCTACAACAGCGGCTAGAGAACGATGAGAAAGGAAGCTAGAGATGAAGGCACATATACAAGGATTGAAACCGCAAGAGGGCAGTTTGGAAGTTAAAGTTTAATGTCAGACTCGATCGAAACCCTTTGACATGTCAGGTGCAATGGTAAAGCTTTCACCAAAGTCCCGAAAGGAGGATAACTAGGAGTCTGGAAGGTAAGTGAGAAGATCGCCAGAGAGGCGTCCTTGGCAGAACCCTTCCCGGCGATCAGAAAGGTGGTTTTGTTAGGAAAGGTGTTTTTTTTTTTATTATGAATTGATTCATTTATTTTAAAATACGCGATGTTAAGGCAATTGTGCTATAGTTAGAGGGTTGGGAATGCTCACCCTTCTTTGGGAGAGACTGAATGAGAGCAAACTTCCAGCAAGATGGAAAGGTAGTAGTTGACACACAAAGGCGAAAGAGCTTGCCTAGGCAGGGAATAAGCACAGAAGCACAGTTTTTGAGGGCAACAGGAGGGACCCCATCAAGCCCATATGACTTGTTAGTATCGAGGTCATTGATGGAAGAAAAAGCATCAGTTGAAATTTTAATGTTAGTCATGAGGAAGTCAGAGGGAGGAAGTCGTGGAGGAACAACATCGGAATCGTCTAAGTTGGAAATGGAAAAGAAAGTCTGAACGAAGAGGTCTGCTTTATCAGTAGAAGAAACAGGTACAAAACCATCAGAGTGGAAAAGAGGAGGGAAGGATGATGAAGTAAAGTTGTTTGAAAGGTTTTTGGCAAGGTGGGAGCTGGAGCGGGAAGACTTTGAGTTGGAGAGTTCAGAGCATTTATTACGAATGAAATATTTTTTACCAGAGTGAAGAACAGACTTAGCACTTTTCCCGGGCGGAAACATGAAAGAGATGAGAGTCAGGGATGCATTGGCTCTGGTACCTTTCGTAGGCACTCTCCGTGTTGCGGAAAGCAGTAGAACAAGCGTGATGAAACCAAGATTTTATTGCATTATAGTCATAGGATAAGAGAAAGGAATGTATGCTTCGCTGCCCGACAAAGTAATCTCCGTAATGAGTGAGGAACACTCAGATTGCTCTCAGCCATGGAAGCAATAATCATTCCAGGGAAAATCAAAGGAGGACTTCCTTAGGGCCTCCCGATCAGCAGCCCCGAAGTTCTAAAGCTGCCGCTTCTTAGGAGGGTTCACAGGCCTTAGTCGTGCGATAGAACAGGTTATTGTGATAAGGTCATGATCGGAGGAGCACGATGGAAAGAAAAGATTAACAACGTAAGCAGAAGGATTTGTGGTAAGAAAGAGGTCAAGTATGTTGGAACTCTCCAAGGTGTTAAGGGATGCAGGTAGGGTGCTGTACAAACTGTTCTAGGACATTAAGAATAGAAAAGATGTAGGCTTGTTCACCAGGTGGATTAGTGACAGGAGAAGAGAGACAAAGGAAGTGGTGAACATTGAAATCACCTAGAATGAAGGTTTCAGAGAAAGGAGAAGTTGATAGGATTTGTTCCAGCTTAGAAGTAAGATAGTCCAAGAATTCTTCATAGTCAGTAAAGTTTGGGGATAAGTAAACAACACAGATTTATTTAGTCAGAGAATGACAGGATAAGCTAAGCCAGAGAATAAAGAATTAAGAAGATTCACGTTCAGGAACATGAGAAGAAGATATGTTGTTGAGTAAATATACGCAACAGCCACATTTGGCTCTGAAATGAATATAGGTAAAGTTGGAGGATGCAGTGAAGGGTTTGCTATCAGTTGTCTCAGACAGCTGAGTCTCTGTGAGGAAGAGAAGATTAGGTTTAGAGGAGGAGAGGTGGTGTTCAACCGAAAGAAAGTTAGAGACAAGGCTCCGAATGTTGCAGCAATGAAGAAGTGTGTCAGACAGTGGTTCCAGGAATCAAACTTGGTCGTCACGGGAGAGGGATGGATGGTGAGGGCTTTTATGGATCCCCTCCCCCGGTCGAGGGACTCCAATGCTTTAGTTGCGATGACAATGAAAAAAAAAAAATAAAGGAAGTGTAGTATGTATTGTGCATGTAGTTTGGTGTTGACAGTTAGAGGAACTTGTATTGGAGGGCATGCTCGCCTACTCTCTGTGCTACTGAAACAATGAAATAGTTCAGCAATGAAGGACGGTCAGAGGCTAGTCCCGAGGGCTAATAAAACGGCATCTCCACTTCTCCCTGTCATCAGCTTTCAATCCACCTTGGGAGTACCTCCCTGTTCGGTTGGTGCTACAGTTTTATCAAGATATATTAAGCCACCTGCCCAAATGAGTGAATGAATGAAAATGGAGAAAAAAATGCAGTTTCTTATAACTTCAGGGAATACCTCACTGGGGCTGCCATACTGGGGTGTAGGAGGCGGGTGGAGGTTGGAGGAGGAGAGGGAAGGGAAGGAGCGTTGCTTAGTTCATTCACTACAAGCTTCGTTGAAGACGTAGTTCTTTTCAGTGAATCAGCGGAGAAACTTCAGGTTTTTTTAGCTGATTTGAAGAGTGAAACTCCGACGGTGATCAGACTTCAGTAAAAATATAAGATGAAGAACTAGAATGTAATGAACAATTTTTATACCTTGGGCTGATACTTCAGACAGGTTCTGTCAATGAAATCAAGTGAGGAATAGGTCTGGGATAGAAGGCTTTTGGTATGCATAGTCATATCATGATGGGAAGAAACTTGTGTCTGCGTTAAAAATGAAAAAATAAAAAACTACGGATGTACAGTCAGTATGTTTTTGTTCTAATTTATGGACTGGAAAATTGGGATTGTATTCTCGTCGGATAAAGGGCTTTCTTGAAACCCCTCCTTGCCAATTTCTTTATTCATGTGTTGGTTTAATAATTTCTTGTATATTATTTATGTAATTTATTTCAGCATTAAAAAGGGTATAAGTAACACACAGGATAACAATGAGACAGAATATGGATGATAAAATTTGAATGAAGGGATGCAACAAAGATCCGTTAGCCGAAGAGAATATGGTCATTAGTTTAAGAATATTCGTGCAAAGAAAATTTTTTTCAAGAAAGGATTGGAATGGATTATGTTAAATCCTATGATGATGTATATTTCATTATATCCCTGCTATCTCCAGACGAGCTTATTCATCTCAGCTGAGATTTTTCGAACTGGACGGGATAAATGGTACATGCTTCCTTAACCCATTCTCTTTTACAGGCTCTTTTGTCCCTTCAGTCCGATGCTATCTCCAGACGACTTAATTCACTTTCGGGCAGACTCTTAGAACTGGCGGTGCTACATACAGCCTACATTTATTCTCTCAATATATTAAATCTTATCTGAGCCGATCAAAATTCTTTTGAGGTAGACAGAATAAAATGAAAAAGACGTCATCGAACCGAAGCTGAGTAAAATTGTCTGTTGGCAGCAAGAACAAAGAATATAAAATAAAACGAGTCATCGAAATGCAAATCTTCTTCTCAGACACTAAACATATTCAATACTGTCTTCACCCTGCTCACTGCTGACTGTACAAGGGCATTATTCACCCCTGTATGAGTACTGTTCTCATGTGCAGCATGAGGCCATCACATACGAGTACAAAACAACTTTTCTGAACAAGATGGAGGCGAAGACTTTTCGTCTAACCATTTTCTGCTTGTATCCCTTTCCTACTACAGCGGGACCACAGCACTCGTCTAACAACATATTCTCGTCTCTGTTTTATCAAGCTCTCCAATGCAAGAGTTAACTAACAGTTTCAGCACATCATGTATGTGGCCGGTCAACTCTGGAACTGTCTTCCTTAATATCCATTTCCCTTTACCAATGACCACCAGTCTTTTAAAAGCGATGTGTCTCGGTATCTAGAAATGAACGAATCTTGTTAAATTTTTCATGGAAAAGGTAACTTTTTAACAACTTCCAACTCTTGGCTCTTTTTTTTTTTTTTTTCGTATAAAAATAAACATGCAGAGAATAAATTACGGCGTACTGAATAAGGTAATAGACCAAACAGAGAGAACAAGGTAGGGAGAACATGCCGGTTAAATAGGGAAAACAAAACCGTAAATAGCAAGGATAAAATTGCAAGTAGCGACACTAAGTGACAAAAAACGAATACAAAATAAAAAGGCGTGAATAAGTTAATACTAAGTAGGAATAAGGATATAAATACCGTGTACAAGGTTGTAAATAGACTAAAGACATTTAATGCCGAACACAAGACAGCTTATCGTTAGGAGGGTACTGACTCTCGAAAAGTATGATGACACACTCTTAGCTGAATAACACCGCATTTCGTTAGTCGGAAGAGAATAATTACATTATCCATCACTAGAGGGTCAAATTAATTGGCAGCAAGTTTCCTCAAGTTCCTATAGTGTATAGTCTGGCGACAGCCGAGATAGAATAACGGAGCTGCGCGTACAGTGAGAAGATTAATAGCATAAAAATGCTTTAAACAGCGAAAATAAATAGGCAGTTACCTAGATCGAAGCAGAAAATAAACATAAAAAGTTATCAATCACTTTAGTCCGAGAGTGTATTTCTGATCTTATTACCTCCGCCAAGGTTATGCTTTCACCCCTGTCCGTTTGTTTGTTGGTTGGTTGGTTGGTTTGTGAGCAAGATTGCACAATAACTACTGGACGGATTTCCACGAAACTTGGTAGAAGAATGGGCCTTGACCCAGAATAGACGTTCATTAAATTTTATTAAGATAAAGGTGCGGATCCAGGATTTTTTTTGTTTCACCTTACTTAACACTGCGAGATAGGGGGGTTTTCGGCATTTTTGTAAATTTTTCAGTGAATATTGTATGGATCTTGATGAACAAAAATCAGGCATATTTAGGATGTTGGTAGCTACGAATGTGTAAAGTTTGGCGCGGATCCATATAAAATTCCGGATCTAGCGGATTTACATATGCTTTTATAGGGGGGGAGTCTTTTTCCTGATGCCGTACAGTAACAAATAGGACTTGACTGAATCAAAAGGAACTGCATGTTGGGCCTTGGCGCAGGTATGCGCTCTACTGAGTGCCATTCTAGTTCTTGCTGTTATCCAGACAATTGTATTCAGCATGTGAGGGCGCCTTAGTAAACGACGTGTTAAGAAGAGATAAGACTATATCTAAGACCTCCAGTTCGAAAAGCTTTTAACTTGGAAACAATTATTTTCTAGCAGCCAAGAAAAACATATTAATATATTAAAAAAATAAACCTCAGGCTGAAGAGGCTTAAATAACGTAAAGTGCTGGTGTACTACTAATTATTATTATTCCGGCCTGAGAGTCTCGTGATGATTCCAGGAGAACTGGAGACTGAGCAAGGAATCTGACGGGCTCAGGTCATGTGTCCCGGCATGGACCATTGCTGTCTATCTACTGTATATACCTAGGCTGCTTCCCCCAAGGAAAGGAAGGTTGCCGACACAATTGCTTTAAAAAAATAAAAAATAAATAAAATCCAGATCTGCTTAGTGGGGTCACTGTAAGAAACAGTAGATGGTGACTAGTGACTCTCCTTAGGACAGCTGCAGAGTTCTGGTTATTATTATGCACTCCTCAGAGTCTCACAGCGATTCCAGGGGAACTGGAGACTGCGCAAGGAATCTGAAGGGCCCAAGTTATGAGTCCTGGCATGGGCCATTTGCTGATAGAAAGAAAAATATCCAGTTCTCCGCAATGTCAAGATCAGTGTAAAAAACAGAAGCACTCATGCCTTCTTTGACACCTTTGTCAGATCCCTAGTTGATGTTACACAAAAAGTTACCTCAGGGTCTTCAGATTTTTTCTATATCAAACATACCTTACCAAACAGAGAAGCTTCCTTAGTATGGCTACTCAATGTAAGAAAGGAAAAAATTACCCTTATTCAGGCCTCAGAGTCTCCCGACGATTCCAGGAGAACCGGATACTATGCAAGGAATCTGAAGGGCCCAGATTATGTGTCCTGGCATGGACCATTGCTGATAGAAAAAAAAGCCAAATCACCTCGATGGGGTCAAGGTCACTATGAAACAGTAGGTGGAAGCTAGTGACTGTCTGTAGGACAATTGCAGAGTTCTAGTTGTTATTAATCTCCACCTGCTACATAGGTGCAGACTATTATTTTCCCTGGTATTATTATTATTCTAGCCTCAGTGTCTTGCAACGATTCCAGGAGAACCAGAGACTGTTCAAGGAATCTGAAGGGTCAAGGTTATATGTCCCGGCATGGGCCACTGCTAATGGAAAATGAAAATCCAAATCTCCCCAATGGGGTCAAGGTCATTGTTAGAAACAGCAGCAGACACATGGGTTCTTTGACTCCTTTGTCAGATCCCTTGTTGATGTTACACAAGAAGTTACCTTAGGGTCTTCAGATAGTTTGTATTACACATACCTTACCACATACTGAGAGTAAGAGAGGGAGGAGTGGAGAGGACAATCAGGTATGATGGAGGTCACATCTCCTGCTACTGCCTGGGACCCATTGAGGGGGGCAAGAAGCAGATCCCAGTCTCTGGGGTATGGTTTCATCAAGCGTCAGGATACTGGCCTTGATGTTTTTGTGCACTGCCAGGCTGTCCTTGCACCAAACCCACAGCATCTTCAGTGCTCCCTTGGTGGTGGTGAGACGGTGGAGTTTTGTCTCTTTGAGACTCCAAAGGGTCATAAGGCTTGGCCCGTAACTGGGCCGGGAGGCATGGCCGTGCGGGATCTGCCCATGGACAGCGACATCTCACGGCCCAGGGATGCTAGGCTAGGGTTCCTGAGAGTTCTAGGGAAATAAGCACCATCGCTGAAATGTGCACTGTGATGGCAAAAGCTTTTTGCGGGGGTGACAAGGAGGCATTGCACGTTCTTCTTCCTGAGATCTTTGAGGAGAGCAGTCTGCCTTGCCTTGTCATCCCTGAGAGCTTCGCCCACGATGTGCGTTCTGCTCCTCACAGTAGGGAGCATCGGGCCCAGTCTGCCACCCCCTCACAACACCGCTGAAGAGACTAAGGCTGGATGCTCCTGTCAACCGGAAAATTGCCACACAGAACACCAACTTGGCTCTGGACTTGACCACGATCCAGGCTGCTGTTGAGGCGGTGGCTCAATCGGTAGAGAGTTGGCCTGCAGTCCTAACGGACCCGGGTTCAAATTCCGCTGATGCAGGGAACAGTTTAAGGATTTGAATTTCATAAAAATCAGACTGTACTGTTCTACCAGAAGACCCGCCGACATGTCGTAAAAATACTTCCGCTAATACCAATACACCTGTCGTGTATGAGACAGCCCTAGCATGTATTCAGTATGGAAGGTGGGTGTTAGCGCCGAAGTGGTGACATGTAGAGGTGTGCGGTAGGTAAGAGGACTACTGGGCCTTAAAAGCAGACTGTGAAGCCTATGCCCAGAGTCGGTCACATAAAAAAATAAATAAAAAAAAACACCACCAGTGACTGAGGAGGGGCAGGACTCTTCTGCCTCCGTATCCATGGTCAAGGATGCGTTGACCTGCTGTTCGGCTGTGGAGTAGGTCGATGAGTCCTCCCCTCCTCAGGTGAAGGAGGGCAGCCCATCTCGCCTTCCCATTGTGGACTACAAGGATCAGCTAGATGTATCTTCCTACCATCGCCTCCTGACACTCGACACCCACACCCGGTCATATAAGCTCGGAGCCACTACCTAGTCCAACCTCTTAAATCTGCTCCGGGCAGCTGACCTGGGTGAGGGGATTTCACCCATTCTGGTTGTCAAAGAGGAGGAGGTACGTCTAGCTGATCTCCGAGGATTTTACTTCATGCTCACACCCTGCTTAACCCCCTAAATTGTCCGTTATGTACATTGGTTGTGCTTGGTGGTGACTTGATTTCCCAATCCTCTTTGGCCTAATGCTCCACATAGCGGACAATGGCCACAAAGTTGTAATAAAGAAACAATGCTAAAACTTCCTTTTTGTGGCTACACATTAGAAGTGTGTAACTAATTATTATTATTCCGGTTGCAGAGACTCCCAGTGATTCCAGCAGAACTGGAGATTGTGCAAGGAATCTGAGGGGCCCATGTTATGTGTCCTGGCGCGGACCATTGCTGATAGGAAAAAAAATCCAAATCTCCTCAGTGGAGTTAAGGTCACTGTAAGAAACAGTAGATGGAGAATAGTGACTGTCCATAGGAAAGTTACAGAGTTCTAGATAGTAGTAGTACTACTACTACTAGTAGTAGTAGTCCCCATCCATTACATAAGTGAAGACTACTGTTTTTGCTGGTACTATTATTATCATTGCAGCCTCAGAGTCTTGTGACGATTCCAGGAGAACCTGAGACCACGTGAGGAATCTGAAGGGCTCAGGTTATGCATCCTGGCATGGGTCATTGCTGGAAGAAAACAATCCAATTCCTTTATGCACAGTGGAAGGACATGTCAGAGAGTGTCATATCAGTATTATGTCGTGAACAGAGTAAGTTGGTCGTGTCTACTGAAGATTTCAATGGGATCTGTGCAAGAAATCTGAATTGTCCAGGTTATGTATCCTGGTATGGTCCATTGCTGATACAGAAAAGTCCAAATCTCCCTAGTGAGGTCAAGGTCATTGTAAGAAACACTAGGTGGAGACTAGTCATTGTCCGCAGGACAGTTACAGATTTTAGATATTATTAGTAGTAGTGGTAGTAGTAGAAGTAGTAGTAGTAGTAGTAGTAGTAGTAGTAGTAGTAGAATTACCATCTTTATCATCATCATCATCGTCATTGCCATAGAAATAAAGACATAAATCTAGGATCCGGCTCATGGTCGTTCTTGAGGAAAAGAATAATGGGAAAGGATAAGGAGAACAGTACATACAGTATATACAAAGGAACAGGATAAAAAAATGCCGCTTGAACAAAGAAAGGCCATCATTATCAAGCCAAACGTTTACACTCAGTATGTTTTAAGTATCAGTGGAACCTCCAAGACTGTGCCCATTTAACCATTTGACTATTAGGATTCCTCGCAACCGAACAAAGTGTTCTGGTTTTAGCCTAACTATAATTCGTAGGAGTGAGAGTGACAGAGAAGGGACTACTCGAAACTTTCACAGAATCCCTTACCTGTTAGTCTATCTCTTAGCAGAGCTTAATTCTCTGGTTTTCAGTTGAATATGATACAAAAGTCCAACAACCGCAGCCAAAAAATAAATAAATAAATAAATAAATAAATAAATAAATAAGCAAAATAGATTGAAATTAAAAATAAAATAAAACTTCAATTTGTTGCCTATTCTTTATTTCACTCTTATCTCGAAACAGTTTTATTTAGATTAGGACAGACTTTTCGTATTGAAGGGTTAGATATAACCTTCACCAATTCCTTGTCTAGTAGGATACGCTCCTTATTTAAATAAAATCGTCTGGTGGCAGCTAGAATACACGAGTAATAAAGAAGGAAGTCCTGTAGCTGAATGACTCCTTTCAGAGGGCAGTTTATTATTGCTGTCACTTACGTTACGTAAGATATCTGGCAGTGAAGGGATAAATTAAGCTCATATCTAACCCTCCAATTCTAAAAGTCTATCCTGAGCTGCATATAGTAGTTTATAGACAGCAAGGATAAAAAATAACATCCTCTACTGGGTAACTTCAGAGCTTGTAACCATATCCTGTTAACACTCAAGCTACTGTAGCTCACTCAGCTGAATATAACCCCTTTTGTTAGCTAAACTACAATAGTGGAATTGTTTGGATAATGAGAGAGAGTTAATGCTAACCATATTAGGACTGCCAGGATCATATGATTCACTCTCAGATTAATAAAATCATCTGCAATTCGCTGGAAAAGGATACTAGAGTTTTTCCTATGAAAGGGATAACGAAGGCTATATCTAACCCTTCATTTCGAAGTCTCTCCTGATCTCAAGACGCTGTCTGTAGATAAAAAGAAAATAAAAAATATGCCATGTTAATGTAATCATATCCTGGAAGCATGAAGTATTATTATAGGTTGCTTCCTGGGATAATGAACATGGCCTCTTGTTCGTCACGTCTGGTCTCACCCTAATCATGTTTTAACCACTTCAGTCCTATGACATATTATTTCATCCCTGTTAACATGAGACGATTTTCTTTACATTTGGTTAGAAACTTCTGGGTCTAGAGGAGTAAGATATAACCTTCATTTACAACTCCTCTGAGGGAAGGGGGACTGGGCTAAACTGCATAGAATTGTCAGATGGCAAAAATTTAAAAATATATAAATACATATCCTTCTTGAGCTGAATAAGTTAAGAATGGGGGAAGATTGTGGTGCCTTGTTAGGTATATCCAGCTCAAATGTAAAATTACTCGAGTTCGAGTCTTGAGACTATCAGACTGGTGATCTCTGTTTTTCTCTTTGTCCTTTTCTTTTTTTTTTCTTCGTTACTCCTTGTATTCTTTTCTCTTTATGTTTTCACTTTTCTGCCCCTTACCCCTCCTCCTTCCTTTTCTAGTTTTCTCTGTCTTCTTCACTTCTTTTTCTTCCTCTTGCTCAGCAGTAAAGTCGAGGACCTAGATGTAAAGCACCTACCGCTGGTGATTGTGAATGTGAAGATGGGAACTTAGCATAAATCGTCTGCCTTATAATGACTGTATCGCTGATAGACAGTACCCTAAGTCTTCATATTTCTATTCCTGTCCACTAACTTCAGTAAGGGAGGGACGGGATCAAAAGAGCAAATAACAAAAACCCTTTATTTTTCTGCGTTGAAATGAGCTTATACATTTTTCAGGCCGATGGCGTTGTCATTAAATATTAACTGCGGTGAATTCAGACAACCATTTTTGTATCAGACTTAAAAAAAAAAGGGGGGGGGGTTGATAATGTCTAGGGCGTTTTCTAAGTAAAAAAAAATAACCAGCTGGTACAGTAGCAGCAATAATTTAAAATATATATAGCGTGAGGGTCTCGTGCTGAGGGAATTAATATGAAAATCATTCTGCATACTACAATTTACATTCACCTCCCTCATAAAGTCAAAGTCCTGTCATAGTATAACACAGTGGTTAATCCCTTCATCGCTATGACACATTTATATTTCTTCCTGCTACCTTTCAAACTTTTATTTAGCCTGGGGAAGGCCTCCTGTAGTGAAGGGGTTAAAGGGGGTTTTGTACAACTTTTCCAGCTCGAATAACTGACCTAAGATAGAATAAAAACTTATGGAAATAGCACGAATAAAGCAAAAGCTCCGTCAGTGTAAGGAGGGGGTTAATATGTTTCAGTTGGCTATTTTTTTTTTTTTTTTTCATAATACGACGCGTCATCCCCTTGGTGCAGGTGGCATAATCTCCTTGTAAATTCTTGGTACTTCCAGGCAATTTTTTCATATTAGGGAAACTCCTTAGTAAATATGAGCCAATGCCCGCCTAACGTGAAACTTCTAAACAGAATAGAATATTCTATAATAATTAAGAAACAATATAATTAAGAAACAATACCGGCGAACTATGTTAATGTACAGCAGTCTTCACTGGTCTTCATTTTATGACGCGTGTATAACACACTGGCTTCCTGTCTCTGCCGTCATGATAGTCCCGGATACAACCTTGTTCCTGTTGGCGACGCAGCTGATCTAATTTGAATAAAAATATGCACGTGTGCGGAGTTTTCAGGAACGATTCGAGACTGACATAAATCGATCATAGATCAAGGTCAAAGTTTGGAAGCGGCGTCTCTGTGCTTTTTGAGCACCTTCTCAAGATATGTACTGTACACACTGTACAAATTATAGTATCCAAGCAAACTGAGAAGCAGTACTTATTATTTAACATTTTCCGTATCGGAACAATTATGGTATTTTATTCTCGCTAACGCTAATCGATTTTCTTCATATGAGACTGAGTCATATGCACGCAGTGATTACAATGCCTCTATGGTCATGTGAGCATGAGAAAGTAAACACTATCACTGTAACACCATTAAAAATCTCATGATCAGTTTGAATATTTTTCTCCAGTTATACGCCAAACAATTTTATTCATCTGCAAGTGAGTCATAGAATTCTAAGAGAGCTATCTTAGAAACGAAGCAATTTATGAGCGTACCAGATCTCACCACTCCATGAGAAAATGGGAAACGGGGTTAAGACAATGCTGAAGTTTAGTAGGACACACCAGCAGCTGCCATTACTATCATCTTTCATTCCACGGTCTCAGAGAAGAGAACAAGAAAAAACACAAATATCAGCGTGTGAGACGGCGCCTGAGAAACCTTGAAAACATAACCACAGGCAGGATGGTCGCAGGAGAGAGGATGTAAACACGTGACGTCACCATGCTGCCGGGGCCCGCTCACCCTCCCCTCTGACTCAAGTTTCACGAACTATTGCACACACAGGCCCAGCCCTTCCTACACTAACACACATAGTAAATGGGACGGTAATTACGTCATCACTAATCTTAGCTCTTACAATGAAACGGATTAAGTTATGTTCTGTTAGTTCTACTTTAATTTCGAGGATGAAAAACTCTGTATAAACAATGTATACTGTATCTATCAATCTGTCTATCTATCTATCTATCTATCTATCTATCTATCTACTTCTCTCTCTCTCTCTCTCTCTCTCTCTCTCATATAATCATCAGCCGTTTGAGTATCCACTGCAGAACCGGCCTATCCCGACCGAAGTAGGGACGATACAGCCTATGTATCTCTACCAAGTGGCTTAGGCTGTCTGGTAGAGATTGTATGTGGGGTGAGAAATGTTTGTAAGTGTAACTGTAGTGTTGTAGTGGCTTTGGATGTGTGTGTAGTCTGTAAACCAAGTGTAATCGGCCCGCGCAAGCCGACTGGGTGCAAGCATACTGTCTAGTATGCGACACTGGTTCAACCACAGCACTCCTGGTGTCCGTCAAAGCAGTACATGGCCGGGAGAACGCTCCCAAAGTTTGTTACCCTGGCGGGGCACACATATATATATATATATATATATATATATATATATATTATATGAGGGAGAGAGAGAGAGAGAGAGAGGAGGGGGAGAGGTGAATCCCCCGAGCTAGGACCAATAAACTATACAACTCTGGAGGGCAAGGATTGATCCATAGAGAGATCGCACATCTCTCACCAGAAATACGCTACCCTGGTGTGGGCTAAATCTACCGAACCTAAGCGGGAGAGAGAGAGAGAGAGAGAGAGAGAACTGTACGTACATTCGAGGTAACATGGTTTCATCCTTATTACCAAAACTTTTGTTACTTGCTGATGAGTATAAGTCAGCACAGGGATGAACCCTAATAGTGAAGGGATTCAAGCTGAGAGGCACTTTCCACGTGAGAGATTAGCTATATTTAATGCGTGCTGAACATTTGAGGCAGCGCCAGTTAAGCAAGACTGTCAATAACGAGGAAGTAACGTGCGGTTGACGAGGCATGTCGTAGCAGCCACTGTGATTACCTATGCATATTAATTCTTCTTCCTTGTACTGCTGTCAGTAGTTACAAGTGTTTGCTGGTAGCGTGCTGCGTGGTGGTCCAATACCCTTCGACTCGAGGACGTGCTTTTTCTTTTCTTTTTTTATTTCTACTTTTACACAAAGCAATTTCATTCTGTTTGATGTAGACTTTTCATATTAGAGAGGGATGCATAATTATAGCCTCCAGTATCCTTTTCACTACAAAAAGTTTCCCCCTAGATGAATAAAAAGGCCTAAGCACAGCAGGAATGATATCAATATTCCACTATCGAAGTGAAGGGAGCAAGCTATCAAGTCCATTAATTTTTGTTACTGTTGTAACTTTCTGGTGTATACTGGCAGCATGCTAAAAAGTAGTGCTATACCCTTCATGATGATGATGATGATGATGATGATGATGATGGTGGCGATGACTATCACAATATTAAGAGGAATTTAACAAAGGGTATTCCCGTCTTTTCTATTATCGCAGCCTTGACATTATAACATTAACATTCATACATTAATTCTGTCGAGTGGCTTCCTCTGCTTTTTGTGTTTGAGTAGCTGGCTTTAGCCTGCTCCTTATTCTCCTACTTCTAAGAATCGATATGATAATGTATTTTTACCCTCCACCTGACAAAGTCAGAGGAGGGTGTTGTTACCACAGGGATCAATAGATGTCCGTCCATAGAGTTGGGCGGCAGGGTAGATGGCTGGGCTTAGAGAGTTCGTTTTCCGGGCCAGAACTCAGAAAGTATTTACTATGGAGTCAATAAATTTCACAGAGTTGTGTCTTAAAGTGAACTGATGCCTTTTAATAGAATGCTGTGTCTTAAATAGTTTTGTCGAAAATAATGAAAAAGTAAAAAAAAAAAAACATCAAGAGATTTTAATGCAACTTGCGCAAGGAATCTGCCGGGCCCAGGTTATGTGTCCTCAGAGTGTTCTTCTTGCGCCCACCTTTAAAAGAAAATATTGTGGGGGGGGGGTTATAAGGGTCATCATGCACTTGGCTAGGTGTGCAGGGAGATGGGGTGGGGGGGGGAGTATGTGCTTGATCAGCTGGAAAGATGCCACAGCTTAGCATTGCCTATGTTTTTAAATTCTTCTTCTTCCTACCACACGAATTATTCAGCACTATATAGTCACCTGTTGCTAAAGTGACATAATAAGTTTTGTATCTGCGACATGGCAACTGCAGAAGTCCCTCCTCTGCTAAAAACAATCGTCTCGTAAGAACAAGGAAATCATAATGAAAGGGTCAGTTAATAAATTCAACTTGCCTTTTTTTTCCCTCTCGTCCTTCTTTAACAGTAAAGTCTTTACTTCAACTTGCTTTATATTTCATTTTACTTCTTCAACAGAAAATTCTCGTTTCATTTCATTTCATTCTTGCCACCCCCAGACGATTCTGTCCAGTTTATAATAGATCTCACATAATGAAAGAGTTAATGAAGGGTGGAAATTTCTCCATAACTGAAAAACCCTGTCTGAGGGGCACTGTTTATATTTATCATCTATTATTTTTTTTTTTCCACACCGGAAGCATAGGATCGCAGGTCAAGATTACTTAGTCCCTATAGTTAAGCTTAGTGTGAACAGCTTCCTTCGTTCCTTAGTAGCACTATGTGTGCAACAAACTCCACTTCCCCTCGACTGTAAACCCTCACTGGCTTCATCCAGGTGGAGAACTTGAACCAGCTGCATCCTCACACCTCATGTGGCTAGGCTATACGGTTACCACTCATTTGGTTACAGGAAACCAATTGAATTATAACTAGATATAGAATCAACTGAAGGTAGCACTATATATATATATATATATATATATATATATATATATATATATATATATATATATATATATATATATATATATATATATATATGGAGCCCCTGTGGTACAGTGGTAAAGTGTGCGTTTCGTACCCTGGAGAGCGAGGGTTCGCGCCCCGCCAGGGTAATAAACATTGGAAGCGTTCTCCCGGCCATGTACTGCTTTGACGGACACCAGGGGTGCTGTGGTCGAACTAGTGTTGCATACTGTAAAGTATGTTTGCACCCAGTCGGCTTGCTTGGGCCGATTACACTTGGTTCACAGACTACACACTCATCCAAAGCCACTACAACACTACAATCACACTTACAAGCACTTCTCATCCTACATACAGTCTCTACCAGACAGCCTAAGGTACTTGGTAGAGATACATTGGCTGTATCATCCCTACTTCGGTCGGGATAGGCCGGTCCTGCAGTGGATACTCAACCGACTGATGATGATGCAGAGTTTTGCTGATGTATGTGAGCGTCGTGCCTTGAGAGTAAATGTAGAAGAGCGTAAAGTGATGGTTACTGAGAGAGAAGGTGACTTCCAGTGCGATGTTACAATGAATGGATAGAGACTGGTATTGGTGAGAGCGTTCAAATACCTAGGTACACTGATAGAAAAGAGAGGAAAATGTGCAAAAGAAGTGGAAAGTAGAGTGACAAGGAAGAAAAGTAGCTGGTGCAATGAAGGCCTTGATAAGAAACAGAGGCTTGAGTGTTGCAGCTGCACGAGGCTCACATGAAGGACTGTTAGTACCAACTTTAACAAATGAATGTGAGACTATGGTGTGGCATGAAAATGAAAAGTCAAGAGTAATGGCAGTGGAGATGGGACTGCTGAGGAATGTATGTGGAGTACAGAGGGTGGACAGGATACGAAAAAATGTGATTCGTGAAAGATGTGGAGTGAGGAAGTCGGTGGACACCAGAATCGAAGAGAGTGTACTGAGATAGTATGGTCATGTGGAGAGAATGGATAACAGTAGAGTGGTGAAAAAAGTATATCTGAGCGAATCTGAAGGCGGGAGGAAGCGAGGTGGACCAAGGAGGTGAGGAGATAATGGTGGATGAGTGTGTGAGGAAGATAGATTTGGAAGTCTGTGAGGCTAGGGAACTGACAAGACATAGAGAGAGAGAGAGAGAGAGAGAGATGTACAGTATATATAAATTAGTGATGTAGTGGCTAATTAAGTGCTCGTTTAACTAAGTTTGTTATCTTGGTTGTAAGGGCGCGTCCAGAAGTGTGCCTGAACAGGTGTTGGAAACATGTAAGCAAAACAGTAACGAACACGCTGCAAACATGTTGGGAACAGCAGCGTCCAGATCATGTTGGTAACATCGTGATGAAGTCACGGCTGCCTGGCGTGGACACACTTACCCCATCGCCTCTGCTGCCAGTGTTCGAAGCTGCACTGAAACATGTTTGCATACATCTGTCCAAATACTGCTGCAAACATGTTCCCGAACATGTTGCCTGCCATGTTGCCAACATATATTCGAGACCACATGTGGACGCGCCCTAATATTGTCGGTCTCCCCACCTACTCTCTCTCTCTCTCTCTCTCTCTCGCCACTTCATGCTTTCCATTTTCTCTCCATTCCTTTTGTTCCCTTCCTGTGACTAGTTTTACCTCCTTCCTCCTTTATATACCTCGTCTTCCTCTTCCCCCCATTTCTTTTTCATCCCTTTCTCTTTCTTCGGTTCCATTTTTCTCTCCTTTCCCTTTCCTCTTTGGTTACACAAATGTAAATAAAGCAGTATATAAAACAGAAAAAAGGTTCAAAGCTAAAAAAAATAATTTATACTCTAGGGAACTGCTCAATGTCCGTGAGCATTGTCTACCCTGCTTCGTTTTCTACTTCCCGCTCCCCCGTTTTCGATTTATAGTGTATGATTTTTGTTTGCTTTTCTTCCTCCAGTGATTGCCTGGTTGACTGGTAATTTCATGTTTGCGCTTCTCACACCAGCCGACTCAGCCGTTCACACAACACTTAAGTCTGGGGCTGCAGGACAAAGACCAATCTCTGATATCAGGCAATAAATTGTGCTTTGTGAGCGCGTGTCGAGCGAGCTAGCGTGTGTGCATATGCCTATCCTCATAATTTCGTCTTAGTGTAAACTTTCAACGTTTCTGGTGAGGTAGTTGAACAATAACAAAAGAATAATTGAGCTAAAATATTTACTTTCTCACCCTTTCTCACTGGATTTGCGTATTGCGAGGCGCCGTAGCATTTATCGCATGTGCAATGTTCAGCTCTCTGCTCTCGACTTGCCATGTCAATGAACTGCGTTGATAACCACGTGGCTATTGATTGAATGATAAAACCCAGAAAGGGGGCAATTGCCCTTGCTGATTTCATATCCTAAACACAGAAAAAACCCTGATGTAATATTATGGGCGTAATTTCCGATAACTAATTGTTAGAATTCATCCAAGAGAACATAGTGTTACAACAGGAAATCTTTATAACTCGATTTCATGGTGGAGCATGTCAGTTGAAGCCCTCAGTACATTCCCTTGGAAAGCTGGGATTCCAAAGGGTTTCTTTGGTCTCGTGAATAAATATACAGCTAAAAACAATACACAGTACCTACCACACACCTCCACATGTCACCACTTCGACGCCAACACCCGACATCCATGCTAGATACATGCTAGGTCCAACTTACACAGGACTGGATTATTGGTATTAGCTGGGATGCTTTTATAACATGTCGGTGGGTCATATACTATATCAGTAGTGTATTTCAACAAGGTTCAGATTCATAAACTGTTCCTTGGCCTAGTCGGGATTCGAACTCATGCCTATTAAGACACCAGATCACTCTCTCTCTCTCTCTCTCTCTCTCTCTCTCTCTCTCTCTCTCTCTCTCTCTCTCTCTCTCTCTCTCTCAGTTAATTTAAGATGATTCCAAAGGTCATTCTAAGACACTTCTAAATATTTTATGAACATACACTGGATGCACAATGTTTACAGAGTAAAGAGTATTACCGCCGGCTGACGTGTATAACCGTCATGATTTTGGGCACGGGGCAATGGCAGTTGACGTGTATAGCCGCAAGCATCTTCCTGCCACCCTTTGAACTTTAACTTATCCTTACTCATCGATGGGACCACCTGGAGATGTGGGGATACTTTCATCTGAAAGAGGAAGAGTTGTTGATTCTTATGTATCTTTAATTTTTTCTCTAACTCTTATAGTTTGAAGTAAGGGTATTATTTTCCATCACAGATATCCCCCATAGGGAGGAGCATGCAACAATGGAAAATCCCTGGTGCCTAAGGGTTAAGGTTGCTTGGTGGTAATGGTGATGGTAGTAATGGGAGAAATTATCCATTTTCATCCCCTGTTGCTGACCTCTATTCTACCTTTTTTTTTTTTTTCTGGAAATATGCAAAGTAATACTAACAAAAAGATATAAACTGTCAAACAAATAAATCAGAGAGGTAAAGAGGTCGGCAACAAGGTGTGGAAATGAACTTTCCCATTACCACCACTCAGCTTTAAATATCATTTACTTCATAACTGATTGGAGTTCTGGTCAAGTTCATAGAGCATGTACTGTATATTCTGGAATGATCTCAGGAGTAATCTCATAAAGTTATTACGTCATGTACAGTTGCGAGCAGATGACTCGAGGCCACCTAGTCCACCAGCATGTTGGTCTTTTATCTGGCAACAGTGGTAGCTATGAACTTGACCAAGATTCAGTTGGCTGTTTAGGCGAGACAAACTCAGAGATAAATTGTCAAATTGCTGTTCTAACTAGTCTCCAATCAATATCATGCAATTAAACGTAAGCAATCCCTCTAATATCCGAACGCCCAATATCCGAACATCCCCACTAACCGGACATAATCATCCTGTGATCCAATATTCCTAAAATGGGCCAAGAACCGCAAAAAAATCGAAAAAATCTGACTTTTTTTCCCACCCGTAATTTGAAATTGCTGCCTGGCACCGAACGCTGTTACACCATGGTCCCTTCACCCCTTCCTTCCTCCCCCCTCCCCCTCCCCTGTCAGGGTTGCCATTTGGTATTTTTCATTACCAAGTGTGGGCCAATTTGGTAATGAAAAATTCGTTTGGTAATGAATCAGAATAATGCATTACCAAATGGATTTTTCACATGTATGAGGATACACAGGATGGAGATGGTGGATTGTTTGCTCTCTCTGA
>NC_137011.1:12198978-12291478 GCF_032717465.1 Coenobita brevimanus
GAGATCGCAAGTGGACTGTCCCTGGCGGAATCCATGCTGACGACCAGAATGGAGGTTGTGATAGGATTTTTTTTTTTTTTTTTTTTTTTTTTTGGTTAAGAATAGACTCGAGAGCTTTTAAAACACAGGATGTTAAAGCAATTGGGCGATAGTTAGAGGAATGAGAGTGGTCACCCTCCTTTAGGATATACTGAATGAGAGCAATCTTCCAGCAAGCAGGAACGGTACAAGTTGATGGACAAAGGCGAAAGAGTTTACCTAGGCAGGCTGTAAGCACAGTTCTTGAGGACAACAGGAAGGACTCCATCAGGCCCATTTGCCTTGTTAGTACTGAGCCCAGTGATGGCAGAAAATACATCAACTGAAGAAATTTTAATGATAGCCATGATGAAGTCAGAGGGGTGAAGTGATGGAGAAACAGCATCGGAATTGTCTAAGTTGGAATTGGAAGTAAAAGTCTGTGCGAAGAGTTCTGCTTTATCTGTACAAGAAATAGCTTCAGATCCATCACAGTGAAAAGGAGGAGGGAAGGATGATAAAGTAAAATTGTTAGAAAGGTTTCTGGCAAGGTGCCAGAAGGAGCGGTAATAATTCTAGTTGAAGAGTTCAGAGCATTTAGTACAAATGAAATTATTTTTAGCAGAGCGAAGAAGAGGCTTAGCATGATTCTCGGCAGAAACATAAAAGAGATGAGATTCAGGGGTGGGTAGGCTCCTGCACCTTTTGTAGGCCTTCTTGCTGTGGACAGCATTAGAACAAGCATGATTAAACCAAGTTTTTTCTTTAATTAGTCAAAGGGTATGAGAAAGGAATGTATGCCTTCATGACCGAGAAAATAATTTCCGTAATGCTCATGGCACACTAAGATGGCTCCCACCCATGGAGACAATAATCATTCCACTGAAAATCAAATAAGTACTGCCTCAGAGCCTCCCAATCCGCAACTCAAAAGTGCCACAGACGACGTTTCTTTGTAGGGGCCACAGGTCGTACTGGAGCGATAGGACAGGTTAAGACTGTGACCGGAGGAATTCAACGGAGAAGAAAGATTAACAGTGTAAGCAGAGGGATTAGTTGTAAGGAAGTAGTCAAATATCTGGAACTCTCTCCAAGGCCGTCAGGGATACGGGTAGGGTGCTATAAAAGCTGCACTAGTGTCACGGGGTTTTTAAAATATATCTGGGTTTTTTAAAATAAATGCTAAATATTATTTAATTGATAATGATAATGATATTGAAGAGCAGGGACAATGATTGTCTTGCTACATCAAGCAACGATTACTTTACGTTAGCTTGCTTCACACGATTCTCTAAGAACGAGAATTTATAAACTTTCTCGACAGTACACAGCAGAGACTAATCACTCAATTGCTGTTTATTTGTACTGTAGCCTCTGAAGAAAGTTACTTCACCCCTGACAATAAATAACTAATACTAATAATAGTATCAGGCTCTTGCTGGTGCTTAACTCCTAGGAGGCACAACGGATTTTAAGTTTAATACAAGACTGGCCTAAGTACCAGTTATAGCCAGGAGCTATATGGGAAATAAGCTTAATTATGGAGAATAAAACACGACTTTACTTACATTAAGCTCAAGAAAAAGAACTGTTAAATTTATTAATTACAAAATAAATTTAACCTTACATTTCAAATCAAATTAATGAGATCGCACTCACTCACTCACACAAGAGCTAAATTCTTACGCCTAGGAAAACACCTTAATTAAACTCTTAAGTCTAGGAAAACGAAAAGAAATACTGGTCGATGAATGCTGTGTATCACCAAGGGTGGGAGCACTGGAGATTCCTGTGGTCTAGTGGAGTCTGGGTACTAGCGACCTCTCACACTGCTGGAGCACAGGACCTCTCTCCGTCACAGCAAAAACTGGACTGAATAAATCGTGGGAAACAAAAGCAGAGCACTAGGCCGCATTTTTCTAACGGTCGAGGCAAGCAGGGGCGAACAATAAAGAAACAGTAGTATCGCTCAGTAGAGCACTTAGTGACGTGCATTAAATCGGTCACTTTTGAAACAGTGACGAACGTTTTGAAAAGTATACCACCGAAGTGGAGAGAGAAACGGTTAACTGAGCGATACACAGTGAGTTTTCCACTAATAGTTCGTGGCTTCTCACAAAAGGGAAATGTCGCAAATTTGATTCGTGACATTACGCCCCTACAAAATTAAATTTTTTTTTTATGGGAAAAAATTTGTGGATATATATATATACGTACACATCCTAACTCAGTCACACAAGATTCACACTGTGGTGTGTGTGCTATCCTGCTACATGAGAAAGTCGCAGTCGCCAGTGAGCGAAAAAAAACTCATATTTACGTTAATAGAAGCAAGCTTCAGGGAAAAACTCCGTGACGACGGTGAAAATCCTGTACTCAGGTCAAACTGAGCGAAAAGTCGCTACATTTACATTGACAACTAATTGTTGGGTAGCGTGGTGTATGTAATACACGGTGTAGGTGTGACAGTTGTAGTGTAACTGTACCTACATGTAAAATGACACAGTAAATAATAATATGGCGATGACGAAGACAGAGAAGAGGCGGCAGCATGCGGCAGACAATCAGCTGGCCTGCACAGCAAAACTGTTACACCCATTGCTGTACCTGCAAAACCAATTAAGGGGGAGCATCAAAAGTGTCAATGAGGCAAAATTCTTATTACGTTATAATTACTCTCTCTGCCTAGCAATCAGTACATGCTACGAAAAGAACGCTCTAGCTGAAAAATACAAGTGACAGCCTAAGCTTCGTACATTCGAGGTCGCCATTAATTATAGCACACGATTAGTGTCGGCAAGTTGAGATTCCATGTGCAAACTCGGGTCTTCCATAGCCCCGAACTGCACAGGGGTCCTCAACCTGTCCCTTAACCTACAGTACTTATATTAATATCGGGGAGCTGAGAATCCTTGTGCAAACTCGGGTCTTCCATAGCCTCGAGTCGCCTCTGCGGAGTTCTCACTTCCCCCTTTACCTACAGTACTTAATATCGGGGAGCTGAGAATCCTTGTGCAAACTCGGGTCTTCCATAGCCTCAAGTCGCCTCTGCGGAGTTCTCTCTCGAACTTCCCCCTTAACCTACAGTGCTTATATTAGTATCGGGGAGATGAGAATCCTTGTGCAAACTCGGGTCTTCCATAGCCTCAAGTCGCCTCTGCGGAGTTCTCTCTCGAACTTCCCCCTTAACCTACGGTACTTATATTAGTATCGGGGAGCTGAGAATCCTTGTGTAAACTCGGGTCTTCCATAGCCTCGAGTCGCCTGTGGAGTTCTCACTTCCCCCTTAACCCACAGTACTTATATTAATATCGGGGAGCACTCAGGTCTTCCATAGCCTCGAGTCGCCTCCCCCTTAACCTACAGTACTTATATTAATATCAGGGAGCTGAGAATCCTTGTGCAAACTCGGAACTTCCATAGCCTCGAGTCGCCTCTGCGGAGTTCTCTCTCGAACTTCCCCCTTAACCTACAGTACTTATATTAGTATCGGGGAGCTGAGAATCCTTGTGCAAACTCGGGTCTTCCATAGCCTCGAGTCGCCTCTGCGGAGTTCTCACTTCCCCCTTAACCTATAGTACACGCGTATGTACAGGCCCTGGACATACTGTGTCCTGTGGGGCCAACAAGTGAGATGTCAGGTCTACACTTTTAACTGGGAACCAGGCTGGTCGTTGGATTACTCAAATCTCTGAGGATGCCTATCACGGAACCCAGCATACAGCAACTGCCCATGTTAGTCAGCAGTTAGCAGGCGAGACATCAGGTCTGCACCTACGTTATCACTTCCCTTGATGTATCTCACGACAAAGTTAAACTGCTGTAAATACAGTGTCCAGCGTGTCAATCTTGTATTAGCCGTCTTGGTCGTGCTAAGACTAGTCAGTGGCATATGGTCAGTTTCCAGAGTAAATGATGCCCCAAATAAATAATAATAATATTTTTTAACACCATCAACCACAGCCAAGACTTCTTTCTCAACAGTACTGTAATTCCTCTAGGTGGGTTTTAGCCTACGGCTGTGGTATGCCACTGAGAAAATTCCACCTTCCGATTCCTGCATCAATACGGCACCTACTCCATCTTGTGAAGCATCAATGCGCAGTATGAAAGGTTTGCTGGAATCAGGCAACTGCAAGATAGGCTCCTTGCACAACATATTCTTGAGGGTAGCAAACGATCTCTCTTGCACTTCTCCCCATTCAATGGTGTTTGGAGCATATTTCCGTAGCACTTCGTACAACGGTTGGGCAATGAGAGCAAAGTTGGGGATAAAACTCCTATAATATCCCACTAGGCCAAGGAATGCCCTAACCTGTTTCTTAGTCACGGGTCTCGGGGCTTCTCTAACCTTCCTGATCTTGTCACCCTGACACCTGCAGTGATTGTTGCCAACAATATGACCTAGGAACTCCACCTCACTGAGAGCAATCTTGCATTTGCTAGGCTTCACAGTCATGTTGAAACTCTGGAGTTTACTGAAGACAATTTCCAAGAGTCTGAGGTGCTCCTCCAATGTGGCGGAATGAACGAGGACATCGTCAACGAACATCTCTACTCCTACAATACCATGGAGCACTTGTCTCATGGCATGATTGAATACTGCTGGGGAATTGGTAAGTCCAAATGGGAGGACTTTATACTGGTACAACCCCCCAGGAGTAGCAAAGGCAGCGAATTGACGACTCTCAGGATGAAGGGGAATCTGGAAGAAACCCTTCGCTAGGTCGAGCTTCGTGAAATATCGTGACCCTGCCAGCTTGGAGAAGATGGCAATATGGTCACCCATTGGCTCGGCATCCACTTTGGTGATTGCATTGAGCCTTCTATAGTCGCCACAAATCCTGACTCCACCATCTTTCTTGCGGACTACTACCATCGGACTACAGTAAGGAGATGAGGACTTTTCGATAATGCCTGCAGTCTCCATGTCAGCAATTTCCTTATCTACTGCATCCTGTAGTCGCATGGGAATCGGATATAGCTTAACCTTTATAGGAGCATTGCTGGTCAACTCAATTTTATGACACGCAACCTTTGCAAATCTAGGTTGGTCTGAGAAGACATCAGCATACTGACAGAGCAGTGACCATAAGGCATTTTGGTCTCCTACTGCTAAGTCAGGGTTAAGTAAAACATCTCCGACAGTCTCTTCCTGACGGGACTGAGCGGTTAAGGGCTCGTCATCATGGTCATCAGCTGGGATCACCGCGGAAACCCTGGTTTCTTCCAGTGGCTGGTCACTATCATCAGCTACTCGTAGGCCAGTCTCCTCGGGGTCTGACTCATGATAAGCCTTCAACATGTTAATGTGGAACCTTTTACGAAGATTCCCCATCTGAATTATGTAGCTGAGGTCTGGAATGCGCTCTACTACATCAAATGGACCCTTCCACTGCGCCAACAACTTGTTCTGGGCAGTGGGGAGTAATACCAAGCATTTATCACCTGGATTAAACTTCCGAAGCTTTGCCTTCTTATCGTAATAAGCCTTTTCAACTTCACGCGCCTTGATCAGTTCTTCCTTAGCTAACTCGCACATCGACTGGAGGCGGTCAGCCAAATCAAGGACGTAGGTGTAGGTGGTCTTGACTTCAGGGTCGGGTTCTTCATCGTCCCATAACTCACGAAGGACTTGAAGTGGGCCCCGGACCGACCTTCCATACACCAGTTCAAAGGGTGAGAATTTCAATGAATGCTGTGGGGCTTCTCGATAAGCAAACAGAAGAGGAGCAATGAACCGCGGCCATTCCTTTGGCTGTTCGGCGGTCATGCAACTCAACATCTTCTTGAGAGTTCCATTGAACCTCTCACACAACCCGTTACACATGGGATGATACGGCGCAGTCCGTAAGCCTCGGATGGACAGCAACCTGAACGCTTCGTTCATCATTGCTGAAGTGAACTGCGAACCACGGTCGCTTAAGACCTCCTTAGGGATACCTACACGACAGAACACTTCAATTAATGCCTCAGCAACAGTGACGGCCTCTATATTCTTAAGGGCCACGGCTTCAGGCCACCGTGTGCTGAAATCAACAATAGTGAGGCTATACTTTGATCCATCACTAGCCCTAGGAGAGATTGGCCCAACTATGTCAACTGCTACTCTCTCGAACGGTTCAGAGATTATGGGCATTGGTTTCAATGGCGCAGGACGGACACGTCCCCGGTCCATGGTACACTGACACACATCACAGGAACGTACGAGCCTCGTTATTTTCCGTCCCATTCCTGGCCAGAAAAAGTCAGCATGGATGCGATCAGAGGTCTTCTTTTGACCCATGTGACCTCCCATCGCTGAACAGTGACCTAATTCAAACACTGCTCGGCGATATTTTGCAGGAACGACAAACTGCAGTCGAACCTCACCCTGGGGTGTCTGTGACTCACGGTACAGCCGTCCTCGCTTACGAAGGAACCTGGCTTGTCCTCCCCGTGAATACTTGATCACTTTACCCTCCAGCTTCTTGCGCACTGAGGCAAGTGTCGAGTCAGTCTGTTGCTCTTGGACAACATCTTGACTACGAATCAGATCTTGCGGCGTTGCGACGGTCAACGGAGTGACGCGATTTGGAGCCTTGGCCATGGCTCGTGTTACCGCAGCAGCCGAAGTCTGAGTAGCAACATCTACGGCGCAACTATTTTTGACTCCATGAATGTTGCCTACAATTAGGTCAAATAACGGTTCTGGCATGACAACTGCAAGTGTCGTACCAGTATAAAATGGAGATGCCACCTGGATACATGCCTCAGGGAACAATCTCACTGATCCATCAATAAGTCTAACTTGGATCTGTCGACCTGTATACTCATCAGGCCGAACTAAACTCTGCTTAACAGAGCAACCTGAGGAACCATTGTCCCTCAGAACATTTACAGAAACACCTCCCACAGACACTGGCTGAACAAGAAAGGCAGTGTTGCTGGTGGAAGGGTCTGAGGAGGTAGCAGCCAGTCATTCATGAGACTGCGGAACAACCGGTGCAGCAAACGTGGCGCCCTGGGAACTAGGTGCCTGAGGAGAGTTCATGGTCGGAGGGGGACTTGTAAACTGTCGGGAAGTACCTGTACTGGTAGAGATGGCACCACCGGGTACTTCTTGTTTAATGAAGGCTGCATTTGCCTCCTGCCTCCGATACACTAATTGACCTGACTGAGGGTTACGTGGCTTGTCCTTGTATTGCTGCTGCTGCTTGGGGAACTGCTGCTGGTTGGGGTGCTTGTTGTACCACTTCCAAGCAGGCTGCTGTGTATTTTGCCCCTGGTCCTTCTGCAGTTTGCTTGGACCTTGGCCATTACTCTCAGAACGGCCTCCATGCTGGGATTCAGTCTGAGACAATTTCCCAGATTTGGCAGTATCTTTTCTGCTCCAGGTGTTTTGCTTACGAGTTTGATACCCGTAGGCAGTAAAGAATGCGTCAGCCTTTTCTGCCATTTGGCTGGCATCTTTCACCTGGCAGATCTTAAGCTGTGCTATGAGCTCAGCAGGCCACGAACTCTCTACCTGTGTACGCAGCATTAGGTCAATTATTCCCTCAGGCATGGAAGGAGTTTCATCTTTCTCCATCCACTCATTTAAGTAAGCTGTGAGACGATCAAGAAACAGAACAGCTGTCTCCTTGTCTTGGAGACGAGCTCGCATGAACTGAACTTTGGCGTCGTCTACTGTGAGACCATACACCTTAATGAGTGCAGCTTTCATCATCTCATACGTGAGATTGTCTCCACGAATTCTGTGGAGAATATCGAGGGCAGGGCCCTCAAATAAACTAAGAAATTGGAGCCGCTTAGCTGCCTCATCCAGTTGATACATGTCTGCCATTTCCTCAAAACGAGCTATGTACAGCTCGATTCGCTCGCTTTCCTTATATGAAGGAAGCTTGATGCGTGGGGTCGCCAGGACATGTGTAGGAAGAGCGCTAGTGGAGCTTGGATTAACTGCACCAGATGTGTCTGAAGCCAAGGAATCTCGCTTGAGCTTCAGCACTTCAAGTTCATGTTTTTCGCGTGCTTCTCGCTCGGCACGTTCGTGTTCTCGTTGTTCCCGCTCGTATTCCCGTTGTTCCCGCTCTTTTTCTAACTCGAGCTCGCTTTGTTTCTGCTCGTATTCGCGCTGTTCCCGCTCGCGTTCATGTTGTTCACGCTCGTATTCGCGCTCACGCTCCTCTTGTTCATATGCACGCTCTTCTCGCTCGTATTCGTGCTGAATCTTACACTCTTCACGGGCATCATTCTCACGCTGCTGCTCCTGATTATGCTGTGAGAGTATATGCTCTTTAATTTCGATTGGATCCGAAAGACCCATTTCTCTGGCTTCCTGTAAAAATACAGTGGTAGCCATGGCGCTAATTTATTAAGCAAACGAAACTGAGTACTGACTGCTTCGCAAACGAATGCTAATAACACAAGTAAAGAATACAGACACAAGCTGGTGGTGCCCAGTCTTATCTAGTTAACTGAAAAGAATAAAGCAAAAATGCAAATAACTGAGAAGACTCAATAATTAACGCAATGGGTACGGCGGCTACCCAGGAGCGAATAAAATTGTCTGGCATTACCAAAAATAAAGTACTAAATAGAGTTAAGTACTCTATGGATTAATAAAGCAAAAATTCACTTGCTAAATTAACGGTAAACACCAGTAAACTTGTGCCTATGAATTTAAATCATAAATACCTAAATATGAACGAGTGAGCACTATCTCGTGAATAGCTTTAGAGCTAGGGGTTAATATCCTGGCGAGGTCGCCAATTGTCACGGGGTTTTTATAATATCACGGGGTTTTTAAAATAAATGCTAAATATTACTTAATTGATAATGATAATGATATTGAAGAGCAGGGACAATGATTGTGTTGCTACATCAAGCAATGATTACTTTACGTTAGCTTGTTTCAAACGATTCTCTAAGAACGAGAATTTATAAACTTTCTCGACAGTACACAGCAGAGACTAATCACTCAATTGCTGTTTATTTGTACTGTAGCCTCTGGAGAAAGTTACTTCACCTCTGACAATAAATAACTAATACTAATAATAGTATCAGGCTCTTGCTGGTGCTTAACTCCTAGGAGGCACAACGGATTTTAAGTTTAATACAAGACTGGCCTAAGTACCAGTTATAAATAGCAAACGTTTATGAGAGCTAGGAGCTACATGGGAAATAAGCTTAATTATGGAGAATAAAACACGACTTTACTTACATTAAGCTCAAGAAAAAGAACTGTGAAATTTATTAATTAAAAAATAAATTTAACCTTACATTTCAAATCAAATTAATGAGATCGCACTCACTCACTCACACAAGAGCTAAATTCTTACGCCTAGGAAAACACCTTAATTAAACTCTTAAGTCTAGGAAAACGAAAAGAAATACTGGTCGATGAATGCTGTGTATCATCAAGGGTGGGAGCACCGGAGATTCCTGTGGTCTAGTGGAGTCTGGGTACTAGCGACCTCTCACACTGCTGGAGCACAGGACCTCTTTCCGTCACAGCAAAAACTGGACTGAATAACTCGTGGGAAACAAAAGTGGAGCACTAGGCCGCATTTTTCTAATGGTCGAGGCAAGCAGGGGCGAACAATAAAGAAACAATAGTGTCGCTCAGTAGAGCACTTAGTGACGTGCATTAAATCGGTCACTTTTGAAACAGTGAAGAATGTTTTGAAAAGTATACCACCGAAGTGGAGAGAGAAATGGTTAACTGAGCGATACACAGTGAGTTTTCCACTAATAGTTCGTGGCTTCTCACAAAAGGGAAATGTCGCGAATTTGATTCGTGACTTTACGCCCCTACATTAAATTTTTTCCTTATGGGAAAAAAATTGTGGATATATATATATACGTACTCATCCTAACTCAGTCACAGAAGATTCACACTGTGGTGTGTGTGCTATCCTGCTACATGAGAAAGTCGCAGTCGCCAGTGAGTGATAAAACCTCGTATTTACGTTAATAGAAGCAAGCTTAAGGGAAAAACTCCGTGACGACGGTGAAAATCCTGTACTCAGGTCAAACTGAGCGAAAAGTCGCTACATTTACTCTGACAACTAATTGTTGTGTAGCGTCGTGTATGTAATACGGTGTAGGTGTGACAGTTGTAGTGTAACTGTACCTACATGTAAAATGACACAGTAAATAATAATATGGCGACGACAAAGGCAGAGGAGAAGAGGCGGCAGCGTGCGGCAGACAATCAGCTGGCCTGCTCAACAAAACTGCTACACCCATTGCTGTACCTGTAAAACCAATTAAGGTGGAGCATCAAAAGTGTCAATGAGGCAAAATTCTTATTATGTTACAATTACTCTCTCTGCCTAGCAATCAGTACATGCTACGAAAAGTAAGCTCTAGCTGAAAAATACAAGTGACAGCCTAAGCTTCGTACATTCGAGGTCGCCATTAATTATAGCAAACGATTAGTGTGCAAAATCGGGTCTTCCATAGCCCCGAACTGCACAGGGGTCCTCAACCTGTCCCTTAACCTACAGTACTTATATTGATATCGGGGAGCGAGAATCCTTGTGCAAACTCGGGTCTTCCATAGCCTCGAGTCGCCTCTGCGGAGTTCTCACTTCCCCGTTTACCTACAGTACTTAATATCGGGGAGCTGAGAATCCTTGTGCAAACTCGGATCTTCCAAAGCCTCGAGTCGCCTTTGCGGAGTTCTCTCTCGAACTTCCCCCTTAACCTACAGTACTTATATTAGTATTGGGGAGCTGAGAATCCTTGTGAAAAGTCAGGTCTTCCATAGCCTCGAGTCACCTGTGGAGTTCTCACTTCCCCCTTAACTCACAGTACTTATATTAATATCGGGGAGCACTCAGGTCTTCCATAGCCTCGAGCCTACCCCTTAACCTACAGTACTTATATTAATATCGGGGAGCTGAGAATCCTTGTGCAAACTTGGGTCTTCCATAGCCTCGAGTCACCTCTGCGGAGTTCTCTCTCGAACTTCCCCCTTAACCTACAGTACTTATATTAGTATCGGGGAGCTGATAATCCTTGTGCAAACTATGGTCTTCCATAGCCTCGAGTCGCCTCTGCGGAGTTCTCACTTCCCCCTTAACCTACAGTACACGTGTATGTACAGGCCCTGGACATACTGTGTCCTGTGGGGCCAACAAGTGAGACGTCAGGTCTACACTTTTAACTGGGAACCAGGCTGGTCTTTGGATTCCTCAAATCTCTGAGGATGCCTATCACGGAACCCAGCATACAGCAACTACCCATGTTAGTCAGCAGTTAGCAGGCGAGACATCAGGTCTGCACCTACGTTATCACTTCCCTTGATGTATCTCACGACAAGGTTAAACTGCTGTAAATACAGTGTCCAGCGTTTCAATCTTGCATTAGCCGTCTTGGTCGTGCTAAGACTAATGAGTGGCATACGGTCAGTGTCCAGAGTAAATGATGCCCCAAATAAATAATAATAATATTTTTTAACACCATCAACCACAGCCAAGAGTTCTTTCTCAACAGTACTGTAATTCCTCTCGGCAGGTTTTAGCCTACGGCTGTGGTATGCCACTGGGAAGATTCCACCTTCCGATTCCTTCATCAATACAGCACCTACTCCATCTTGTGAAGCATCAGTGCGCAGTATGAAAGGTTTGCTGGAATCAGGCAACTGCAAGATAGGCTCCTTGCACAACATATTCTTGAGGGTGGCAAACGATCTCTCTTGCGCTTCTCCCCATTCAATGGTGTTTGGAGCATATTTCCGTAGCACTTCGTACAACGGTTGGACAATGAGAGCAAAGTTGGGGATAAAACTCCTATAATATCCCACTAGGCCAAGGAATGCCCTAACCTGTTTCCTGGTCACGGGTCTCGGGGCTTCTCTAACCTTCCTGATCTTGTCACCCTGACACCTGCAGTGATTGTTGCCAACAATATGACCGAGGAACTCCACCTCACTGTGAGCAATCTTGCATTTGCTAGGCTTCACAGTCATGTTGAAACTCTGGAGTCTACTGAAGACAATTTCCAAGAGTCTGAGGTGCTCCTCCAATGTGGCAGAATGAATGGGGACATCGTCAACGAACATCTCTACTCCTACAATACCATGGAGCACTTGTCTCATGGCACGATTGAATACTGCTGGGGAATTGGTTAGTCCAAATGGGTGGACTTTATACTGGTACAACCCCCCAGGAGTAACAAAGGCAGCGAACTGACGACTCTCAGGATGAAGGGGAATCTGGAAGAAACCCTTCGCTAGTCGAGCTTCGTGAAATATCGTGACCCTGCCAGCTTGGAGAAGATGGCAATATGGTCACCCATTGGCTCAGCATCCACTTTGGTGATTGCATTGAGCCTTCTATAGTCGCCACAAATCCTGACTCCACCATCTTTCTTGTGGACTACTACCATCGGACTACAGTAAGGAGATGAGGACTTTTCGATAATGCCTGCAGTCTCCATGTCAGCAATTTCCTTATCTATTGCATCCTGTAGTTGCATGGGAATCAGATATGGCTTAACCTTTATAGGAGCATTGCTGGTTAACTCAGTTTTATGACACGCAACCTTTGCAAGTCTAGGTTGGTCTGAGAAGACATCAGCATACTGACAGAGCAGTGATCATAAGGCATTTTGGTCTCCTACTGCTAAGTCAGGGTTAAGTATAACATCTCCGACAGTCTCTTCCTGACGGGACTGAGCGGTTAATGGCTCATCATCATGGTCATCAGCTGGGATCACCGCGGCTGCCCCGGTTTCTTCCAGTGGCTGGTCACTATCATCAGCTACTCATCGGCCAGTCTCCTCGGGGTCTGACTCATGATAAGCCTTCAACATGTTAATGTGGAACCTTTTACGGAGATTCCCCATCTGAATTATGTAGTTGAGGTCTGAAATGCGCTCTACTACATCAAATGGACCCTTCCACTGCGCCAACAACTTGTTCTGGGCAGTGGGGAGTAATACCAAGCATTTATCGCCTGGATTAAACTTCCGAAGCTTTGCCTTCTTATCGTAATAAGCCTTTTGAACTTCACGCCTCTTGATCAGTTCTTCCTTAGCTAACTCGCACGTCGACTGGAGGCGGTCAGCCAAATCAAGGACGTAGGTGTAGGTGGTCTTGACTTCAGGGTCGGGTTCTTCATCGTCCCATAACTTACGAAGGACTTGAAGTAGGCCCCGTACCGACCTTCCATACACCAGTTCAAAGGGTGAGAATTTCAATGAATGCTGTGGGGCTTCTTGATAAGCAAACAGAAGAGGAGCAATGAACCGCGGCCATTCCTTTGGCTGTTCGGCGATCATGCAACTCAACATCTTCTTGAGAGTTCCATTGAACCTCTCACACAACCCGTTACACATGGGATGATACGGCGGAGTCCGTAAGCCTCGGATGGACAGCAACCTGAACGCTTCGTTCATCATTGCTGAAGTGGACTGTGAACCCCGGTCGCTTAAGACCTCCTTAGGGATACCTACACGACAGAACACTTCAATTAATCCCTCAGCAACAGTGACGACCTGTATATTCTTAAGGGCCACGGCTTCAGGCCACCGTGTGCTGAAATCAACAATAGTGAGGCTATACTTTGATCCATCACTAGCCCTAGGAGAGATTGGCCCAACTATGTCAACTGCTACTCTCTCAAACGGTTCAGAGATTATGGGCATTAGTTTCAATGGTGCAGGACGGACACGTCCCCGGTCCACGGTATACTGACATACATCACAGGAACGTACGAGCCTCGTTATTTCCCGTCCCATTCCTGGCCAGAAAAAGTCAGCATGGATGCGATCAGAGGTCTTCTTTTGACCCATGTGACCTCCCATCGCTGAACAGTGACCTAATTCAAACACTGCTCGGTGATACTTTGCAGGAACGACAAACTGCAGTCGAACCTCACCCTGGGGTGTCTGTGACTCACGGTACAGCCGTCCTCTCTTACGAAGGAACCTGGCTTGTCCTCCCCGTGAATACTTGATCACTTTACCCTCCAGCTTCTTGCGCACTGAAGCAAGTGTCGAGTCAGTCTGTTGCTCTTGGACAAAATCTTGACTACGAATCAGATCTTGCGGCGTTGCAACGGTCAACGGAGTGACGCGATTTGGAGCCTTGGCCATGGCTCGTGTTACCGCAGCAGCCGAAGTCTGAGTAGCAACATCTCCGGCGCAACTATTTTTGACTCCGTGAATGTTGCCTACAATTAGGTCAAGTAAAGGTTCTGGCATGACAACTGCAAGTGTCGTACCAGTATAAAATGAAGATGCCACCTGGATACATGCCTCAGGGAACAGTCTCACTGATCCATCAATAAATCTAACTTGGATCTGTCGAACTGTATACTCATCAGGCCGAACTAAACTCTGCTTAACAGAGCAACCTGAGGAACCATTGTCCCTCAGAACATTTATAGAAACACCTCCCACAGACCCTGACTGAACAAGAAAGGCAGTGTTGCTGGTGGAAGGGTCTGAGAAGGTAGCAGCCAGTCATTCATGAGACTGCGGAACAACCGGTGCAGCAAACGTGGTGCCCTGGGAACTAGGTGCCTGAGGAGAGTTCATGGTCGGAGGGGGACTTGTGAACTGTCGGCAAGTACCTGTACTGGTAGAGATGGCACCACCAGGTACTTGTTGTGGAATGAAGGCTGCATTTGCCTCCTTCCTCCGATACACTAATTGACCTGACTGAGGGTTACGTGGCTTGTCCTTGTATTGCTGCTGCTGCTTGGGGAACTGCTGCTGGTTGGGGTGCTTGTTGTACCACTTCCAAGCAGGCTGCTGTGTATTTTGCCCCTGGTCCTTCTGCAGTTTGCTTGGACCTTGGCCATTACTCTGAGAACGGCCTTCGTGCTGGGATTCAGTCTGAGACAATTTCCCAGATTTGGCAGTATCTTTTCTGCTCCAGGTGTTTTGCTTACGAGTTTGATACCCGTAGGCAGTAAAGAATGCGTCAGCCTTTTCTGCCATTTGGCTGGCATCTTTCACCTGGCAGATCTTAAGCTGTGCTATGAGCTCAGCAGGCCACGACCTCTCTACTTGTGTACGCAGCATTAGGTCAATTATCCCCTCAGGCGTGGAAGGAGTTTCATCTTTCTCCATCCACTCATTTAAGTAAGCTGTGAGACGATCAAGGAAGTGAACAGCTGTCTCCTTGTCTTGGAGACGAGCTCGCATGAAGTGAACTTTGGCGTCGTCTACTGTTAGACCATACGCCTTAATGAGTGCAGCTTTCATCATCTCATACGTGAGATTGTCTCCTCGAATTCTGTGGAGAATATCGAGGGCAGGGCCCTCAAATAAACTAAGAAATTGGAGCCGCTTAGCTGCCTCATCCAGTTGATACATGTCTGCCATTTCCTCAAAACGAGCTATGTACGGCTCGATTCGCTCGCTTTCCTTATATGAAGGAAGCTTGATGCGTGGGGTCGCCAGGACATGTGTAGGAAGAGTGCTAGTGGAGCTTGGATTAACTGCACCAGATGTGTCTGAAACCAAGGAATCTCGCTTGAGCTTCAGCACTTCAAGTTCATGTTTTTCGCGTGCTTTTCGCTCGGCACGTTCGTGTTCTCGTTGTTCCCGCTCGTATTCCCGTTGTTCCCGCTCTTTTTCTAACTCGAGCTCACTTTGTTTCTGCTCGTATTCGCGCTGTTCCCGCTCGCGTTCATGTTGTTCACGCTCGTATTCGCGCTCTTTCTCGCGCTGCTCTTGTTCATATGCACGCTCTTCTCGCTCGTATTCGTGCTGAATCTTACGCTCTTCACGGGCATCATTCTCACGCTGCTGCTCCTGATTATGCTGTGAGAGTATATGCTCTTTAATTTCGGTTGGATCCAAAAGACCCATTTCTTTGGCTTCCTGTAAAAATACAGTGGTAGCCATGGCGCTAATTTATTAAGCAAACGAAACTGAGTACTGACTGCTTCGCAAACGAATGCTAATAACACAAGTAAAGAATACAGACACAAGCTAGTGGTGACCAGTCTTATCTAGTTAACTGAAAAGAATAAAGCAAAAATGCAAATAACTGAGAAGACTCAATAATTAACACAATGGGTACGGCGGCTACCCAGGAGCGAAAAAAACTGTCTGCCGTTACCAAAAATAAAGTACTAAATAGAGTTATGTACTCTATGGATTAATAAAGCAAAAATTCACTTGCTAAATTAACGGTAAACACCAGTAAACTTGTGCCTATAAACTTTAATTATAAATACCTAAATATGAACGAGTGAGCACTATCTCGTGAATAGCTTTAGAGCTAGGAGTTAATATCCTGGCGAGGTCGCCAATTGTCACGGGGTTTTTATAATATCACGGGGTTTTTAAAATAAATGCTAAATATTATTTAATTGATAATGATAATGATATTGAAGAGCAGGGACAATGATTGTCTTGCTACATCAAGCAACGATTACTTTACGTTAGCTTGCTTCACACGATTCTCTAAGAACGAGAATTTATAAACTTTCTCGACAGTACACAGCAGAGACTAATCACTCAATTGCTGTTTATTTGTACTGTAGCCTCTGGAGAAAGTTACTTCACCCCTGACAATAAATAACTAATACTAATAATAGTATCAGGTTCTTGCTGGTGCTTAACTCCTAGGAGGCACAATGGATTTTAAGTTTAATACAAGACTGGCCTAAGTACCAGTTATGAATAGCAAACGTTTATGCAAGCTAGGAGCTATATGGGAAATAAGCTTAATTATGGAGAATAAAACACGACTTTACTTATATTAAACTCAAGAAAAAGAACTGTTAAATTTATTAATTACAAAATAAATTTAACCTTACATTTCAAATCAAATTAATGAGATCGCACTCACTCACTCAAACAAGAGCTAAATTCTTACGCCTAGGAAAACACCTTAATTAAACTTTTAAGTCTAGGAAAACGAAAAGAAATACTAGTCGATGAAAGCTGTGTATCACAAAGGGTGGGAGCACTGGAGATTCCTGTGGTCTAGTGGAGTCTGGGTACTAGCAACCTCTCACACTGCTGGAGCACAGGACCTCTCTCCGTCACAGCAAAAACTGGACTGAATAAGTCGTGGGAAACAAAAGCGGAGCACTAGGCCGCATTTTTCTAAAAGTCGAGGCAAGCAGGGGAGGACAATAAAGAAACAATAGCATCGCTCAGTAGAGCACTTAGTCACGTGCATTAAATCGGTCACTTTTAAAACAGTGACGAATGTTTTGAAAAGTATACCACCGAAGTGGAGAAAGAAACGGTTAACTGAGCGATACACAGTGAGGTTTCCATTAATAGTTCGTGGCTTCTCACAAAAGGGAAATGTCGCGAACTTAATTCATGACATTACGCCCCAACAAAATTAAATTTTTTCCTTATGGGAAAAAATTTGATTATATATATATATATATATATATATATATATATATATATATATATATATATATATATATATATATATATATATATATATACGTACTCATCCTAACTCAGTCACACAAGATTCACACTGTGGTGTGTGTGCTATCCTGCTACAGGAGAAAGTCACAGTCGCCAGTGAGTGAAAAAAAAAAACTCGTATTTACGTTAATAGAAGCAAGCTTGAGGGAAAAACTCCGTGATGACGGTGAAAATCCTGTACTCAGGTCAAACTGAGCGAAAAGATAGTTACATTTACAATGACAACTAATTGTTGTGTAGCGTGGTGTATGTAATACACGGTGTAGGTGTGACAGTTGTAGTGTAACTGGACCTACATGTAAAATGACACAGTAAATAATAATATGGCGACGACGAAGGCAGAGGAGAAGAGGCGGCAGCATGCGGCAGACGATCAGCTGCCCTGCACAACAAAACTCCTGCACCCATTGCTGTACCTGCAAAACCAATTAAGTTGGAGCATCAAAAGTGTCAATGAGGCAAAATTCTTATTACGTTACAATTACTCTCTCTGCCTAGCAATCAGTATATCCTACGAAAAGTACGCTCTAGCTGAAAAATACAAGTGACAGCCTAAGCTTTGTACATTCGAGGTCGCCATTAATTACAGCACACGATTAGTGTCGGCAAGTTGAGAATCAATGTGCAAACTCGGGTCTTCCATAGCCCCGAACTGCACAGGGGTCCTCAACCTGTCCCTTAACCTACAGTACTTATATTAATATCGGGGAGCTGAGAATCCTTGTGCAAACTCGGGTCTTCCATAGCCTCGAGTCGCCTCTGCGGAGTTCTCACTTCCCCCTTTACATACAGTACTTAATATCGGGGAGTTGAGAATCCTTGTGCAAACTCGGGTCTTCCATAGCCTCGAGTCGCCTCTGCGGAGTTCTCTCTCGAACTTCCCCCTTAACCTACAGTACTTATATTAGTCTCGGGGAGCTGAGAATCCTTGTGCAAACTCGGGTCTTCCATAGCCTCGAGTCGCCTCTGCGGAGTTCTCACTTCCCCCTTAACCTACAGTACATGTGTATGTACAGGCCCTGGACATACTGTGTCCTGTCGGGCCAACATGTGAGACGTCAGGTCTACACTTTTAACTGGGAACCAGGCTGCTCCTTCGATTACTCAAATCTCTGAGGATGCCTATCACGGAACCCAGCATACAGCAACTGCCCATGTTAGTCAGCAGTTAGCAGGTGAGACATCAGGCCTACACCTACGTTATCACTTCCCTTGATGTATCTCACGACAAGGTTAAACTGCTTTAAATACAGTTTCCAGCTTGTCAATCTTGCATTAGCCGTCTTGGTCATGCTAAGACTAGTGAGTGGCATATGGTCAGTTTCCAGAGTAAATGATGCCCCAAATAAATAATAATAATATTCTTTAACACCATCAACCACAGCCAAGTGTTCTTTCTCAACAGTACTGTAATTCCTCTCGGCAGGTTCTAGCCTACGGCTGTGGTATGCCACTGGGAAAATTCCAACTTCCGATTCCTGCAACAATACGGCACCTACTCCATCTTGTGAAGCATCAGTGCGCAGTATGAAAGGTTTGCTGGAATTAGGCAACTGCAAGATAGGCTCCTCGCACAACATATTCTTGACGGTGGCAAACGATCTCTCTTGCGTTTCTCCCCATTCAATGGTGTTTAGAGCATATTTCCGTAGCACTTCGTACAACGGTTGGACAATGAGAGCAAAGTTGGGGATAAAACTCCTATAATATCCCACTAGGCCAAGGAATGCCCTAACCTGTTTCTTGGTCACGGGTCTCGGGGCTTCTCTAACCTTCCTGATCTTGTCACCCTGACACCTGCAGTGATTGTTGCCAACAATATGACCTAGGAACTCCACCTCACTGTGAGCAATCTTGCATTTGGTAGGCTTCACAGTCATGTTGAAACTCTGGAGTCTACTGAAGACAATTTCCAAGAGTCTGAGGTGCTCCTCCAATGTGGCGGAATGAACGAGGACATCGTCAACGAACATCTCTACTCCTACAATACCATGGAGCACTTGTCTCATGGCATGATTGAATACTGCTGGGGAATTGGTAAGTCCAAATGGGAGGACTTTATACTGGTACAACCCCCCAGGAGTAACAAAGGCAGCGAACTGACGACTCTCAGGATGAAGGGGAATCTGGAAGAAACCCTTCGCTAGGTCGAGCTTCGTGAAATATCGTGACCCTGCCAGCTTGGAGAAGATGGCAATATGGTCACCCATTGGCTCAGCATCCACTTTGGTGATTGCATTGAACCTTCTATAGTCGCCACAAATCCTGACTCCACCATCTTTCTTGCGGACTACTACCATCGGACTACAGTAAGGAGATGAGGACTTTTCGATAATGCCTGCAGTCTCCATGTCAGCAATTTCCTTATCTACTGCATCCTGTAGTCGCATGGGAATCGGATATGGCTTAACCTTTATAGGAGCATTCCTGGTCAACTCAATTTTATGACACGCAACCTTTGCAAGTCTAGGTTGGTCTGAGAAGACATCAGCATACTGACAGAGCAGTGACCATAAGGCATTTTGGTCTCCTACTGCTAAGTCAGGGTTAAGTAAAACATCTCCGACAGTCTCTTCCTGACGGGACTGAGCGGTTAAGGGCTCGTCATCATGGTCATCAGCTGGGATCACCGCGGCTGCCCCAGTTTCTTCCAGTGGCTGGTCACTATCATCAGCTACTCGTAGGCCAGTCTCCTCGGGGTCTGACTCATGATAAGCCTTCAACATGTTAATGTGGAACCTTTTACGGAGATTCCCCATCTGAATTATGTAGTTGAGGTCTGAAATGCGCTCTACTACATCAAATGGACCCTTCCACTGCGCCAACAACTTGTTCTGGGCAGTGGGGAGTAATACCAAGCATTTATCACCTGGATTAAACTTCCGAAGCTTTGCCTTCTTATCGTAATAAGCCTTTTCAACTTCACACGCCTTGATCAGTTCTTCCTTAGCTAACTCGCATGTCGACTGGAGGCGGTCAGCCAAATAATGGACGTAGGTGTAGGTGGTCTTGACTTCAGGGTCGGGTTCTTCATCGTCCCATAACTCACGAAGGACTTGAAGTGGGCCCCGGACCGAACTTCCATACACCAGTTCAAAGGGTGAGAATTTCAATGAATGCTGTGGGGCTTCTTCATAAGCAAACAGAAGAGGAGCAATGAACCGCGGCCATTCCTTTGGCTGTTCGGCGGTCATGCACCTCAACATCTTCTTGAGAGTTCCATTGAACCTCCCACACAACCCGTTACACATGGGATGATACGGCGTAGTCCGTAAGCCTCGGATGGACAGCAACCTGAACGCTTCGTTCATCATTGCTGAAGTGAACTGCGAACCCCGGTCGCTTAAGACCTCCTTAGGGATACCTACACGACAGAACACTTCAATTAATCCCTCAGCAACAGTGACGACCTCTATATTCTTAAGGGCCACGGCTTCAGGCCACCGTGTGCTGAAATCAACAATAGTGAGGCTATACTTTGATCCATCACTAGCCCTAGGAGAGATTGGTCCAACTATGTCAACTGCTACTCTCTCAAACGGTTCAGAGATTATGGGCATTGGTTTCAATGGTGCAGGACGGACACGTCCCCGGTCCATGGTACACTGACACACATCACAGGAACGTACGAGCCTCGTTATTTCCCGTCCCATTCCTGGCCAGAAAAAGTCAGCATGGATGCGATCAGAGGTCTTCTTTTGACCCATGTGACCTCCCATCGCTGAACAGTGACCTAATTCAAACACTGCTCGGCGATACTTTGCAGGAACGACAAACTGCAGTCGAACCTCACCCTGGGGTGTCTGTGACTCACGGTACAGTCGTCCTCGCTTACGAAGGAACCTGGCTTGTCCTCCCCGTGAATACTTGATCACTTTACCCTCCAGCTTCTTGCGCACTGAGGCAAGTGTCGAGTCAGTCTGTTGTTCTTGGACAACATCTTGACTACGAATCAGATCTTGCGGCGTTGCGACGGTCAACGGAGTGACGCGATTTGGAGCCTTGGCCATTGCTCGTGTTACCGCAGCAGATGAAGTCTGAGTAGCAATATCTACGGCGCAACTATTTTTGACTCCGTGAATGTTGCCTACAATTAGGTCAAATAAAGGTTCTGGCATGACAACTGCAATTGTCGTACCAGTATAAAATGGAGATGCCACCTGGATACATGCCTCAGGGAACAGTCTCACTGATCCATCAATAAGTCTAACTTGGATCTGTCGACCTGTATACTCATCAGGCCAAACTAAACTCTGCTTAACAGAGCAACCTGAAGAACCATTGTCCCTCAGAACATTTATAGAAACACCTCCCACAGACCCTGGCTGAACAAGAAAGGCAGTGTTGCTGGTGGAAGGGTCTGAGAAGGTAGCAGCCAGTCATTCATGAGACTGCGGAACAACCGGTGCAGCAAACGTGGCGCCCTGGGAACTAGGTGCCTGAGGAGAGTTCATGGTCAGAGGGGGACTTGTGAACACTCGGGAAGTACCTGTACTGGTAGAGATGGCACCACCAGGTACTTGTTGTGGAATGAAGGCTGCATTTGCCTCCTGCCTCCGATACACTAATTGACCTGACTGAGGGTTACGTGGCTTGTCCTTGTATTGCTGCTGCTGCTTGGGGAACTGCTGCTGGTTGGGGTGCTTGTTGTACCGCTTCCAAGCTGGCTGCCGTGTATTTTGCCCCTGGTCCTTCTGCAGTTTGCTTGGACCTTGGCCATTACTCTGAGAACGGCCTCCATGCTGGGATTCAGTCTGAGACAATTTCCCAGATTTGGCAGTATCTTTTCTGCTCCAGGTGTTTTGCTTACGAGTTTGATACCCGTAGGCAGTAAAGAATGCGTCAGCCTTTCTGCCATTTGGCTGGCATCTTTCACCTGGCAGATCTTAAGCTGTGCTATGAGCTCAGCAGGCCACGACCTCTCTAGCTGTGTATGCAGCATTAGGTCAATTATCCCCTCAGGCGTGGAAGGAGTTTCATCTTTCTCCATCCACTCATTTAAGTAAGCTGTGAGACGATCAAGGAACTGAACAGCTGTCTCCTTGTCTTGGAGACGAGCTCGCATGAAGTGAACTTTAGCGTCGTCTACTGTTAGACCATACGCCTTAATGAGTGCAGCTTTCATCATCTCATACGTGAGATTGTCTCCTCGAATTCTGTGGAGAATATCGAGGGCAGGGCCCTCAAATAAACTAAGAAATTGGAGCCGCTTAGCTGCCTCATCCAGTTGATACATGTCTGCCATTTCCTCAAAACAAGCTATGTACGGCTCGATTCGCTCGCTTTCCTTGTATGAAGGAAGCTTGATGCGTGGGGTCGCCAGGACATGTGTAGGAAGAGTGCTAGTGGAGCTTGGATTAACTGCACCAGATGTGTCTGAAGCCAAGGAATCTCGCTTGAGCTTCAGCACTTCAAGTTCATGTTTTTCGCGTGCTTCTCGCTCGGCACGTTCGTGTTCTCGTTGTTCCCGCTCGTATTCCCGTTGTTCCCGCTCTTTTTCTAACTCGAGCTCGCTTTGTTTCTGCTCGTATTCGCGCTGTTCCCGCTCGCGTTCATGTTGTTCACGCTCGTATTCGCGCTCTTTCTCACGCTGCTCTTGTTCATATGCACGCTCTTCTCGCTCGTATTCGTGCTGAATCTTACGCTCTTCACGGGCATCATTCTCACGCTGCTGCTCCTGATTATGCTGTGAAGGTATATGCTCTTCAATTTCGGTTGGGTCCGAAAGACCCATTTCTCTGGCTTCCTGTAAAAATACAGTGGTAGCCATGGCGCTAATTTATTAAGCAAACGAAACTGAGTACTGACTGCTTCGCAAACGAATGCTAATAACACAAGTAAAGAATACAGACACAAGCTAGTGGTGCCCAGTCTTATCTAGTTAACTGAAAAGAATAAAGCAAAAATGCAAATAACTGAGAAGACTCAATAATTAACACAATGGGTACGGCGGCTACCCAGGAGCGAATAAAACTGTCTGGCGTTACCAAAAACAAAGTACTAAATAGAGTTAAGTACTCTATGGATTAATAAAGCAAAAATTCACTTGCTAAATTAACGGTAAACACCAGTAAACTTGTGCCTATAAACTTTAATTATAAATACCTAAATATGAACGAGTGAGCACTATCTCGTGAATAGCTTTAGAGCTAGGAGTTAATATCCTGGCGAGGTCGCCAATTGTCACGGGGCTTTTATAATATCACGGGGTTTTTAAAATAAATGCTAAATATTATTTAATTGATAATGATAATGATATTGAAGAGCAGGGACAATGATTGTCTTGCTACATCAAGCAACGATTACTTTACGTTAGCTTGCTTCACACGATTCTCTAAGAACGAGAATTTATAAACTTTCTCGACAGTACACAGCAGAGACTAATCACTCAATTGCTGTTCATTTGTTCTGTAGCCTCTGGAGAAAGTTACTTCACCCCTGACAATAAATAACTAATACTAATAATAGTATCAGGCTCTTGCTGGTGCTTAACTCCTAGAAGGCACAACGGATTTTAAGTTTAATACAAGACTGGCCTAAGTACCAGTTATGAATAGCAAACGTTTATGCAAGCTAGGAGCTATATGGGAAATAAGCTTAATTATGGAGAATAAAACACGACTTTACTTACATTAAGCTCAAGAAAAAGAACTGTTAAATTTATTAATTACAAAATAAATTTAACCTTACATTTCAAATCAAATTAATGAGATCGCACTCACTCACTCAAACAAGAGCTAAATTCTTACGCCTAGGAAAACACCTTAATTAAACTTTTAAGTCTAGGAAAACGAAAAGAAATACTGGTCGATGAATGCTGTGTATCACCAAGGGTGGGAGCACTGGAGATTCCTGTGGTCTAGTGGAGTCTGGGTACTAGCGACTTCTCACACTGCTGGAGCACAGGACCTCTCTCCGTCACAGCAAAAACTGGACTGAATAAGTCGTGGGAAACAAAAGCGGAGCACTAGGCCGCATTTTTCTACCAGTCGAGGCAAGCAGGGGAGAACAATAAAGAAACAATAGTATCGCTCAGTAGAGCACTTAGTGACGTGCATTAAATCGGTCACTTTTAAAACAGTGACGAATGTTTTGAAAAGTATACCACCGAAGTGGAGAGAGAAACGGTTTACTGAGCGATACACAGTGAGTTTTCCACTACTAGTTCATGGCTTCTCACAAAAGGGAAATGTCGCGAATTTAATTCGTGACATTACGCCCCTACAAAATTAAATTTTTTCCTTATGGGAAAAAATTTGTATACATATATATATATATATATATATATATATATATATATATATATATATATATATCTATATATATATATATATATATATATATATATATATATATATATATATATATATATATATATATATATATATATATATATATATATATACGTACTCATCCTAACTCAGTCACACAAGATTCACACTGAGGTGTGTGTGCTATCCAGCTACAGGAGAAAGTCGCAGTCGCCAGTGAGCGAAAAAAAAAACCTCGTATTTACGTTAATAGAAGCAAGCATGAGGGAAAAACTCCGTGATGACGGTGAAAATCCTGTACTCAGGTCAAACTGAGCGAAAAGTAGCTACATTTACACTGACAACTAATTGTTGTGTAGCGTGGTGTATGTAATACACGGTGTAGGTGTGACAGTTGTAGTGTAACTGGACCTACATGTAAAATGACACAGTAAATAATAATATGGCGACGACGAAGGCAGAGGAGAAGAGGCAGCAGCATGCGGCAGACGATCAGCTGGCCTGCACAACAAAACTCCTACACCCATTGCTGTACCTGCAAAACCAATTAAGTTGGAGCATCAAAAGTGTCAATGAGGCAAAATTCTTATTACGTTACAATTACTCTCTCTGCCTAGCAATCAGTATATGCTACGAAAAGTACGCTCTAGCTGAAAAATACAAGTGACAGCCTAAGCTTCGTACATTCGAGGTTGCCATTAATTACAGCACACGATTAGTGTCGGCAAGTTGAGAATCCCTGTGCAAACTCGGGTCTTCCGTAGCCCCGAACTGCACAGGGGTCCTCAACCTGTCCCTTAACCTACAGTACTTATATTAATATCGGGGAGCTGAGAATCCTTGTGCAAACTCGGGTCTTCCATAGCCTCGAGTCGCCTCTGCGGAGTTCTCACTTCCCCCTTTACCTACAGTACTTAATATCGGGGAGCTGAGAATCCTTGTGCAAACTCGGGTCTTCCATAGCCTCGACTCGCCTCTGCGGAGTTCTCTCTCGAACTTCCCCCTTAACCTACAGTGCTTAAATTAGTATCGGGGAGCTGAGAATCCTTGTGCAAACTCGGGTCTTCCATAGCCTCGAGTCGCCTCTGCGGAGTTCTCTCTCGAACTTCCCCCTTAACCTACAGTACTTATATTAGTATCGGGGAGCTGAGAATCCTTGTGCAAACTCGGGTCTTCCATAGCCTCGAGTCGCCTCTGCGGAGTTCTCACTTCCCCCTTAACCTACAGTACACGTGTATGTACAGGCCCTGGACATACTGTGTCCTGTGGGGCCAACAAGTGAGACGTCAGGTCTACACTTTTAACTGGGAACCAGGCTGGTCCTTCAATTACTCAAATCTCTGAGGATGCCTATCACGGAACCCAGCATACAGCAACTGCCCATGTTAGTCAGCAGTTAGCAGGCGAGACATCAGGTCTGCACCTACGTTATCACTTCCCTTGATGTATCTCACGACAAGGTTAAACTGCTGTAAATACAGTGTCCAGCGTGTCAATCTTGCATTAGCCGTCTTGCTCGTGCTAAGACTAGTGAGTGGCATATGGTCAGTTTCCAGAGTAAATGATGCCCCAAATAAATAATAATAATATTTTTTAACACCATCAACCACAGCCAAGAGTTCTTTCTCAACAGTACTGTAATTCCTCTCGGCAGGTTTTAGCCTACGGCTGTTGTATGCCACTGGGAAAATTCCAACTTCCGATTCCTGCATCAATACGGCACCTACTCCATCTTGTGAAGCATCAGTGCGCAGTATGAAAGGTTTGCTGGAATCAGGCAACTGCAAGATAGGCTCCTTGCACAACATATTCTTGAGGGTGGCAAACTATCTCTCTTGCGCTTCTCCCCATTCAATGGTGTTTGGAGCATATTTCCGTAGCACTTCGTACAACGGTTGGACAATGAGAGCAAAGTTGGGGATAAAACTCCTATAATATCCCACTAGGCCAAGGAATGCCCTAACCTGTTTCTTGGTCACGGGTCTCGGGGCTTCTCTAACCTTCCTGATCTTGTCACCCTGACACCTGCAGTGATTGTTGGCAACAGTATGACCGAGGAACTCCACCTCACTGTGAGCAATCTTGCATTTGCTAGGCTTCACAGTCATGTTGAAACTCTGGAGTCTACTGAAGACAATTTCCAAGAGTCTGAGGTGCTCCTCCAATGTGGCGGAATGAACGAGGACATCGTCAACGAACATCTCTACTCCTACAATACCATGGAGCACTTGTCTCATGGCACGATTGAATACTGCTGGGGAATTGGTAAGTCCAAATGGGAGGACTTTATACTGGTACAACCCCCCAGGAGTAGCAAAGGCAGCGAACTGACGACTCTCAGAATGAAGGGGAATCTGGAAGAAACCCTTCGCTAGGTCGAGCTTCGTGAAATATCGTGACCCTGCCAGCTTGGAGAAGATGGCAATATGGTCACCCATTGGCTCAGCATCCACTTTGGTGATTGCATTGAGCCTTCTATAATCGCCACAAATCCTGACTCCACCATCTTTCTTGCGGACTACTACCATCGGACTACAGTAAGGAGATGAGGACTTTTCGATAATGCCTGCAGTCTCCATGTCAGCAATTTCCTTATCTACTGCATCCTGTAGTCGCATGGGAATCGGATATAGCTTAACCTTTATAGGAGCATTGCTGGTCAACTCAATTTTATGACACGCAACCTTTGCAAGTCTAGGTTGGTCTGAGAAGACATCAGCATACTGACAGAGCAGTGACCATAAGGCATTTTGGTCTCCTACTGCTAAGTCAGGGTTAAGTAAAACATCTCTGACAGTCTCTTCCTGACGGGACTGAGCGGTTAAGGGCTCGTCATCATGCTCATCAGCTGGGATCACCGCGCCTGCCCCGGTTTCTTCCAGTGGCTGGTCACTATCATCAGCTACTCGTAGGCCAGTCTCCTCGGGGTCTGACTCATGATAAGCCTTCAACATGTTAATGTGGAACCTTTTACGAAGAGTCTCCATCTGAATTATGTAGTTAAGGTCTGAAATGCGCTCTACTACATCAAATGGACCCTTCCACTGCGCCAACAACTTGTTCTGGGCAGTGGGGAGTAATACCAAGCATTTATCGCCTGGATTAAACTTCCGAAGCTTTACCTTCTTATCGTAATAAGCCTTTTGAACTTCATGCACCTTGATCAGTTCATCCTTAGCTAACTCGCACGTCGACTGGAGGCGGTCAGCCAAATCAAGGATGTAGGTGTAGGTGGTCTTGACTTCAGGATCGGGTTCTTCATCGTCCCATAACTCACGAAGGACTTTAAGTGGGCCCCGGACCGACCTTCCATACACCAGTTCAAAGGGTGAGAATTTCAATGAATGCTGTGGGGCTTCTCGATAAGCAAACAGAAGAGGAGCAATGAACCGCAGCCATTCCTTTGGCTGTTCGGCGGTAATGCACCCCAACATCTTCTTGAGAGTTCCATTGAACCTCTCACACAACCCGTTACACATGGGATGATACGGCGTAGTCCGTAAGCCTTGGATGGACAGCAACCTGAACGCTTCGTTCATCATTGCTGAAGTGAACTGCGAACCCCGGTCGCTTAAGACCTCCTTAGGGATACCTACACGACAGAACACTTCAATTAATGCCTCAGCAACAGTGACGGCCTCTATATTCTTAAGGGCCACGGCTTCAGGCCACCGTGTGCTGAAATCAACAATAGTGAGGCTATACTTTGATCCATCACTAGCCCTAGGAGAGACTGGCCCAACTATGTCAACTGCTACTCTCTCAAACGGTTCAGAGATTATGGGCATTGGTTTCAATGGTGCAGGACGGACACGTCCCCGGTCCGTGGTACACTGACACACATCACAGGAACGTACGAGCCTCGTTATTTCCCGTCCCATTCCTGGCCAGAAAAAGTCAGCATGGATGCGATCAGAGGTCTTCTTTTGACCCATGTGACCTCCCATCGCTGAACAGTGACCTAATTCAAACACTGCTCGGCGATACTTTGCAGGAACGACAAACTGCAGTCGAACCTCACCCTGGGGTGTCTGTGACTCACGGTACAGCCGTCCTCGCTTACGAAGGAACCTGGCTTGTCCTCCCCGTGAATACTTGATCACTTTACCCTCCAGCTTCTTGCGCACTGAGGCAAGTGTCGAGTCAGTCTGTTGCTCTTGGACAACATCTTGACTACGAATCAGATCTTGCGGCGTTGCGACGGTCAACGGAGTGACGCGATTTGGAGCCTTGGCCATGGCTCGTGTTACCGCAGCAGCCGAAGTCTGAGTAGCAACATCTCCGGCGCAACTATTTTTGACTCCGTGAATGTTGCCTACAATTAGGTCAAATAAAGGTTCTGGCATGACAACTGCAATTGTCGTACCAGTATAGAATGGAGATGCCACCTGGATACATGCCTCAGGGAACAATCTCACTGATCCATCAATAAGTCTAACTTGGATCTGTCGACCTGTATACTCATCAGGCCGAACTAAACTCTGCTTAACAGAGCAACCTGAGGAACCATTGTCCCTCAGAACATTTACAGAAACACCTCCCACAGACCCTGGCTGAACAAGAAAGGCAGTGTTGCTGGTGGAAGGGTCTGAGGAGGTAGCAGCCAGTCATTCATGAGACTGCGGAACAACCGGTGCAGCAAACGTGGCGCCCTGGGAACTAGGTGCCTGAGGAGAGTTCATGGTCAGAGGGGGACTTGTGAACTGTTGGGAAGTACCTGTACTGGTAGAGATGGCACCACCGGGTACTTGTTGTTTAATGAAGGCTGCATTTGCCTCCTGCCTCCGATACACTAATTGACCTGACTGAGGGTTACGTGGCTTGTCCTTGTATTGCTGCTGCTGCTTGGGGAACTGCTGGTGGTTGGGGTGCTTGTTGTACCGCTTCCAAGCAGGCTGCTGTGTATTTTGCCCCTAGTCCTTCTGCAGTTTGCTTGGACCTTGGCCATTACTCTGAGAACGGCCTTGGTGCTGGGATTCAGTCTGAGACGATTTCCCAGATTTGGCAGTATCTTTTCTGCTCCAAGTGTTTTGCTTACCAGTTTGATACCCGTAGGCAGTAAAGAATGCATCAGACTTTTCTGCCATTTGGCTGGCATCTTTCACCTGTGCTATGAGCTCAGCAGGCCACGACCTCTCTAGCTGTGTCGCAGCATTAGGTCAATTATCCCCTCAGGCGTGGAAGGAGTTTCATCTTTCTCCATCCACTCATTTAAGTAAGCTGTGAGACGATCAAGGAACTGAACAGCTGTCTCCTTGTCTTGCAGACGAGCTCGCATGAATTGAACTTTGGCGTCGTCTACTGTTAGACCATACGCCTTAATGAGTGCAGCTTTCATCATCTCATACGTGAGATTGTCTCCACGAATTCTGTGGAGAATATCGAGGGCAGGGCCCTCAAATAAACTAAGAAATTGGAGCCACTTAGCTGCCTCATCCAGTTGATACATGTCTGCCATGTCCTCAAAAGGAGCTATGTACGGCTCGATTCGCTCGCTTTCCTTGTATGAAGGAAGCTTGATGCGTGGGGACGCCAGGACATGTGTAGGAAGAGTGCTAGTGGAGCTTGGATTAACTGCACCAGATGTGTCTGAAGCCAAGGAATCTCGCTTGAGCTTCAGCACTTCAAGTTCATGTTTTTCGCGTGCTTCTCGCTCGGCACGTTCGTGTTCTCGTTGTTCCCGCTCGTATTCCCGTTGTTCCCGCTCTTTTTCTAACTCGAGCTCACTTTGTTTCTGCTCGTATTCGCGCTGTTCCCGCTCGCGTTCATGTTGTTCACGCTCGTATTCGCGCTCTTTCTCACGCTGCTCTTGTTCATATGCACGCTCTTCTCGCTCGTATTCGTGCTGAATCTTACGCTCTTCACGGGCATCATTCTCACGCTGCTGCTCCTGATTATGCTGTGAGAGTATATGCTCTTTAATTTCGGTTGGGTCCGAAAGACTCATTTCTTTGGCTTCCTGTAAAAATACAGTGGTAGCCATGGCGCTAATTTATTAAGCAAACGAAACTGAGTACTGACTGCTTCGCAAACGAATGCTAATAACACAAGTAAAGAATACAGACACAAGCTAGTGGTGACCAGTCTTATCTAGTTAACTGAAAAGAATAAAGCAAAAATGCAAATAACTGAGAAGACTCAATAATTAACGCAATGGGTACGGCGGCTACCCAGGAGTGAATAAAACTGTCTGGCGTTACCAAAAATAAAGTACTAGAGTTAAGTACTCTATGTATTAATAAAGCAAAATTTCACTTGCTAAATTAACGGTAAACACCAGTAAACTTGTGCCTATAAACTTTAATTATAAATACCTAAATATGAACGAGTGAGCACTATCTCGTGAATAGCTTTAGAGCTAGGAGTTAATATCCTGGCGAGGTCGCCAATTGTCATGTTTTTTTTATAATATCACGAGGTTTTTAAAATAAATGCTAAATATTATTTAATTGATAATGATGATGATATTGAAGAGCAGGGACAATGACTGTCTTGCTACATCAAGCAACGATTACTTTACGTTAGCTTGCTTCACACGATTCTCTAAGAACGAGAATTTATAAACTTTCTCGACAGTACACAGCAGAGACTAATCACTCAATTGCTGTTTATTTGTACTGTAGCCTCTGAAGAAAGTTACTTCACCCCTGACAATAAATAACTAATACTAATAATAGTATCAGGCTCTTCCTGGTGCTTAACTCCTAGGAGGAACAACGGATTTTATGTTTAATACAAGACTGGCCTGAGTATCAGTTATGAATAGCAAACGTTTATCCAAGCTAGGAGCTATATGGGAAATAAGCTTAATTATGGAGAAAAAACACGACTTTACTTACATTAAGCTCAAGAAAAAGAACTGTTAAATTTATTAATTAAATAATACATTTAACCTTGCATTTCAAATCAAATTAAAGAGATCGCACTCACTCACTCACACAAGAGCTAAATTCTTACGCCTAGGAAAACACCTTAATTAAACTCTTAAGTCTAGGAAAACGAAAAGAAATACTGGTCGATGAATGCTGTCCATCACCAAGGGTGGGAGCACTGGAGATTCCTGTGGTCTAGTGGAGTCTGGGTACTAGCGACCTCTCACACTGCTGGAGCACAGGACCTCTCTCCGTCTCAGCAAAAACTGGACTGAATAAGTCGTGGGAAACAAAAGCGGAGCACTACTCCGCAATTTTCTAACGGTCGAGGCAAGCAGGGGCGAACAATAAAGAAACAATAGTATCGCTCAGTAGAGCACTTAGTGACGTCCATTAAATCGGTCACTTTTGAAACAGTGACGAATGTTTTGAAAAGTATACCACCGAAGTGGAGAGAGAAACGGTTAACTGAGCGATACACAGTGAGTTTTCCACTAATAGTTCGTGGCTTCTCACAAAAGGGAAATGTCGCTAATTTAGTTCGTGACATTACGCCCCTACAAAATTAAATTTTTTCCTTATGGGAAAAAATTTGTATATATATATATATATATATATATATATATATATATATATATACGTACTCATCCTAACTCAGTCACACAAGATTCACACTGTGGTGTGTGTGCTATCCTGCTACAGGAGAAAGTCGCAGTCGCCAGGGAGCGAGAAAAAACTCGTATTTACGTTAATAGAAGCAAGCTTGAGGGAAAAACCCCGTAACGACGGTGAAAATCCTGTACTCAGGTCAAACTGAGCGAAAAGTAGCTACATTTACACTGACAACAAATTGTTGTGTAGCGTGGTGTATGTAATACACGGTGTAGGTGTGACAGTTGTAGTGTAACTGTACCTACATGTAAAATGACACAGTAAATAATAATATGGCGACGATGAAGGCAGAGGAGAAGAGGCGGCAGCGTGCAGCAGACGATCAGCTGGCCTGCACAACAAAACTGCTACACCCATTGCTGTACCTGCAAAACCAATTAAGGTGGAGCATCAAAAGTGTCAATGAGGCAAAATTCTTATTACGTTACAATCACTCTCTCTGCCTAGCAATCAGTATATGCTACGAAAAGTACGCTCTAGCTGAAAAATACAAGTGACAGCCTAAGCTTCGTACATTCGAGGTCGCCATTAATTACAGCACACGATTAGTGTCGGCAAGTTGAGAATCCCTGTGCAAACTCGGGTCTTCCGTAGCCCCGAACTGCACAGGGGTCCTCAACCTGTCCCTTAACCTACAGTACTTATATTAATATCGGGGAGCTGAGAATCCTTGTGCAATCTCGGGTCTTTCATAGCCTCGAGTCGCCTCTGTGGAGTTCTCACTTCCCCCTTTACCTACAGTACTTAATATCGGGGAGCTGAGAATCCTTGTGCAAACTTGGGTATTCCATAGCCTCGAGTCGCCTCTGCGGAGTTCTCTCTCGAACTTCCCCCTTAACCTACAGTGCTTATATTAGTATCTGGGAGCTGAGAATCCTTGTGCAAACTCGGGTCTTCCATAGCCTCGAGTCGCCTCTGCGGAGTTCTCTCTCGAACTTCCCCCTTAACCTACGGTACTTATATTAGTATTGGGGAGCTGAGAATCCTTGTGCAAACTCGGGTCTTCCATAGCCTCGAGTCGCCTGCGGAGTTCTCACTTCCCCCTTAACCCACAGTACTTATATTAATATCGGGGAGCACTCGGGTCTTCCATAGCCTTGAGTCGCCTCCCCCTTAACCTACAGTACTTATATTAATATCGGGGAGCTGAGAATCCTTGTGCAAACTCGGATCTTCCATAGCCTCGAGTCGCCTTTGCGGAGTTCTCTCTCGAACTTCCCCCTTAACCTACAGTACTTATATTAGTATCGGGGAGCTGAGAATACTTGTGCAAACTCGGGTCTTCCATAGCCTCGAGTCGCCTCTGCAGAGTTCTCACTTCCCCCTTAACCTACAGTACACGTGTATGTACAGGCCCTGGACATACTGTGTCCTGTGGGGCCAACAAGTGAGACGTCAGGTCTACACTTTTAACTGGGAACCAGGCTGGTCGTTGGATTACTCAAATCTCTGAGGATGCCTATCACGGAACCCAGCATACAGCAACTGCCCATGTTAGTCAGCAGTTAGCAGGCGAGACATCAGGTCTGCACCTACGTTATCACTTCCCTTGATGTATCTCACGACAAGGTTAAACTGCTGTAAATACAGTGTCCAGCGTGTCAATCTTGCATTAGCCGTCTTGTTCGTGCTAAGACTAATGAGTGGCATATGGTCAGTTTCCAGAGTAAATGATGCCCCAACTAAATAATAATAATATTTTTTAACACCATCAACCACAGCCAAGAGTTCTTTCTCAACAGTACTGTAATTCCTCTCGGCAGGTTTTAGCCTACGGCTGTTGTATGCCACTGGGAAGATTCCACCTTCCGATTCCTGCAACAATACGGCACCTACTCCATCTTGTGAAGCATCAGTGCGCAGTATGAAAGGTTTGCTGGAATCAGGCAACTGCAAGATAGGCTCCTTGCACAACATATTCTTGAGGGTGGCAAACGATCTCTCTTGCTCTTCTCCCCATTCAATGGTGTTTGGAGCATATTTCCGTAGCACTTCGTACAACGGTTGGACAATGAGAGCAAAGTTGGGGATAAAACTCCTATAATATCCCACTAGGCCAAGGAATGCCCTAACCTGTTTCTTGGTCACGGGTCTCGGGGCTTCTCTAACCTTCCTGATCTTGTCACCCTGACAACTGCAGTGATTGTTGCCAACAATATGACCGAGGAACTCCACCTCACTGTGAGCAATCTTGCATTTGCTAGGCTTCACAGTCATGTTGAAACTCTGGAGTCTACTGAAGACAATTTCCAAGAGTCTGAGGTGCTCCTCCAATGTGGCGGAATGAACGAGGACATCGTCAACGAACATCTCTACTCCTACAATACCATGGAGCACTTGTCTCATGGCACGATTGAATACTGCTGGGGAATTGGTAAGTCCAAATGGGAGGACTTTATACTGGTACAACCCCCCAGGAGTAGCAAAGGCAGCGAACTGACGACTCTCAGAATGAAGGGGAATCTGGAAGAAACCCTTCGCTAGGTCGAGCTTCGTGAAATATCGTGACCCTGCCAGCTTGGAGAAGATGGCAATATGGTCACCCATTGGCTCAGCATCCACTTTGGTGATTGCATTGAGCCTTCTATAATCGCCACAAATCCTGACTCCACCATCTTTCTTGCGGACTACTACCATCGGACTACAGTAAGGAGATGAGGACTTTTCGATAATGCCTGCAGTCTCCATGTCAGCAATTTCCTTATCTACTGCATCCTGTAGTCGCATGGGAATCGGATATGGCTTAACCTTTATAGGAGCATTGCTGGTCAACTCAGTTTTATGACACGCAATCTTTGCAAGTCTAGGTTGGTCTAAGACATCAGCATACTGACAGAGCAGTGACCATAAGGCATTTTGGTCTGCTACTGCTAAGTCAGGGTTAAGTAAAACATCTCCGACAGTCTCTTCCTGACGGGACTGAGCGGTTAAGGGCTCGTCATCATGGTCATCAGCTGGGATCACCGCGGCTGCCCTGGTTTCTTCCAGTGGCTGCTCACTATCATCAGCTACTCGTAGGCCAGTCTCCTCGGGGTCTAACTCATGATAAGCCTTCAACATGTTAATGTGGAACCTTTTACGAAGATTCCCCATCTGAATTATGTAGTTGAGGTCTGAAATGCGCTCTACTACATCAAATGGACCCTTCCACTGCGCCAACAACTTGTTCTGGGCAGTGGGGAGTAATACCAAGCATTTATCGCCTGGATTAAACTTCCGAAGCTTTGCCTTCTTATCGTAATAAGCCTTTTGAACTTCATGCGCCTTGATCAGTTCTTCCTTAGCTAACTCGCACGTCGACTGGAGGCGGTCAGCCAAATCAAGGACGTAGGTGTAGGTGGTCTTGACTTCTGGGTCGGGTTCTTCATCGTCCCATAACTCACGAAGGACTTGAAGTGGGCCCCGGACCGACCTTCCATACACCAGTTCAAAGGGTGAGAATTTCAATGAATGCTGTGGGGCTTCTCGATAAGCAAACAGAAGAGGAGCAATGAACCACAGCCATTCCTTTGGCTGTTCGGCGGTCATGCGCCTCAACATCTTCTTGAGAGTTCCGTTGAACCTCTCACACAACCTGTTACACATGGGATGATACGGCGTAGTCCGTAAGCCTCGGATGGACAGCAACCTGAACGCTTCGTTCATCATTGCTGAAGTGAACTGCGAACCCCGGTCGCTTAAGACCTCCTTAGGGATACCTACACGACAGAACACTTCAATTAATGCCTCAGCAACAGTGACGGCCTCTATATTCTTAAGGGCCACGGCTTCAGGCCACCGTTTGCTGAAATCAACAATAGTGAGGATATACTTTGATCCATCACTAGCCCTAGGAGAGATTGGCCCAACTATGTCAACTGCTACTCTCTCAAACGGTTCAGAGATTATGGGCATTGGTTTCAATGGCGCAGGATGGACACGTCCCCGGTCCGTGGTACACTGACACACATCACAGGAACGTACGAGCCTCGTTATTTCCCGTCCCATTCCTGGCCAGAAAAAGTCAGCATGGATGCGATCAGAGGTCTTCTTTTGACCCATGTGACCTCCCATCGCTGAACAGTGACCTAATTCAAACACTGCTCGGTGATACTTTGCAGGAACGACAAACTGCAGTCGAACTTCACCCTGGGGTGTCTGTGACTCACGGTACAGCCGTCCTCGCTTACGAAGGAACCTGGCTTGTCCTCCCCGTGAATACTTGATCACTTTACCCTCCAGCTTCTTGCGCACTGAGGCAAGTGTCGAGTCAGTCTGTTGCTCTTGGACAACATCTTGACTACGAATCAGATCTTGCGGCGTTGCGACGGTCAACGGAGTGACGCGATTTGGAGCCTTGGCCATGGCTCGTGATACCGCAGCAGCCGAAGTCTGAGTAGCAACATCTACGGTGCAACTATTTTTGACTCTGTGAATGTTGCCTACAATTAGGTCAAATAAAGGTTCTGGCATGACAACTGCAATTGTCATACCAGTATAAAATGAAGATGCCACCTGGATACATGCCTCAGGAAACAATCTCACTGATCCATCAATAAGTCTAACTTGGATCTGTCGACCTGTATACTCATCAGGCCGAACTAAACTCTGCTTAACAGAGCAACCTGAGGAACCATTGTCCCTCAGAACATTTACAGAAACACCTCCCACAGACCCTGGCTGAACAAGAAAGGCAGTGTTGCTGGTGGAAGGGTCTGAGGAGGTAGCAGCCAGTCATTCATGAAACTGCAGAACAACCGGTGCAGCAAACGTTGCGCCCTGGGAACTAGGTGCCTGAGGAGAGTTCATGGTCGGAGGGGGACTTGTGAACTGTCGGGAAGTACCTGTACTGGTAGAGATGGCACCACCAGGTACTTGTTGTTTAATGAAGGCTGCATTTGCCTCCTGCCTCCGATACACTAATTGACCTGACTGAGGGTTACGTGGCTTGTCCTTGTATTGCTGCTGCTGCTTGGGGAACTGCTGCTGGTTGGGGTGCTTGTTGTACCGCTTCCAAGCAGGCTGCTGTGTATTTTGCCTCTGGTCCTTCTGCAGTTTGCTTGGACCTTGGCCATTACTCTGAGAATGGCTTTGGTGCTGGGATTCAGTCTGAGACGATTTCCCAGATTTGGCAGTATCTTTTCTGCTCCAGGTGTTTTGCTTACGAGTTCGATACCCGTAGGCAGTAAAGAATGCGTCAGCCTTTCCTGCCATTTGGCTGGCATCTTTCACCTGGCAGATCTTAAGCTGTGCTATGAGCTCAGCAGGCCACGACCTCTCTAGCTGTGTAAGCAGCATTAGGTCAATTATCCCCTCAGGCGTGGAAGGAGTTTCATCTTTCTCCATCCACTCATTTAAGTAAGCTGTGAGACGATCAAGGAACTGAACAGCTGTCTCCTTGTCTTGGAGACGAGCTCGCATGAACTGAACTTTGGCGTCGTCTACTGTGAGACCATACGCCTTAATCAGTGCAGCTTTCATCATCTCATACGTGAGATTGTCTCCACGAATTCTGTGGAGAATATCGAGGGCAGGGCCCTCAAATAAACTAAGAAATTGGAGCCACTTAGCTGCCTCATCCAGTTGATACATGTCTGCCATGTCCTCAAAACGAGCTATGTACAGCTCGATTCGCTCGGTTTCCTTGTATGAAGGAAGTTTGATGCGTGGGGACGCCAGGACATGTGTTAGAAGAGTGCTAGTGGAGCTTGGATTAACTGCACCAGATGTGTCTGAAACCAAGGAATCTCGCTTGAGCTTCAGCACTTCAAGTTCATGTTTTTCGCCTGCTTCTCGCTCAGCACGTTCGTGTTCTCGTTGTTCCCGCTCGTATTCCCGTTGTTCCCACTCTTTTTCTAACTCGAGCTCGCTTTGTTTCTGCTCGTATTCGCGCTGTTCCCGCTCGCGTTCATGTTGTTCACGCTCGTATTCGCGCTCTTTCTCACGCTGCTCTTGTTCATATGCACGCTCTTCTCGCTCGTATTCGTGCTGAATCTTACGCTCTTCACGGGCATCATTCTCACGCTGCTGCTCCTGATTATGCTGTGAGAGTATATGCTCTTTAATTTCGGTTGGGTCCGAAAGACCCATTTCTTTGGCTTCCTGTAAAAATACAGTGGTAGCCATGGCGCTAATTTATTAAGCAAACGAAACTGAGTACTGACTGCTTCGCAAACGAATGCTAATAACACAAGTAAAGAATACAGACACAAGCTAGTGGTGACCAGTCTTATCTAGTTAACTGAAAAGAATAAAGCAAAAATGCAAATAACTGAGAAGACTCAATAATTAACACAATGGGTACAGCGGCTACCCAGGAGTGAATAAAATTGTCTGGCGTTACCAAAAATAAAATTCTAGAGTTAAGTACTCTATGGATTAATAAAGCAAAAATTCACTTGCTAAATTAACGGTAAACACCAGTAAACTTGTGCCTATAAACTTTAATTATAAATACCTAAATATGAACGAGTGAGCACTATCTCGTGAATAGCTTTAGAGCTAGGAGTTAATATCCTGGCGAGGTCGCCAATTGTCACGGGGTTTTTATAATATCACTGGGTTTTTAAAATAAATCCTAAATATTATTTAATTGATAATGATAATGATATTGAAGAGCAGCGACAATGATTGTCTTGCTACATCAAGCAACGATTACTTTACATTAGCTTGCTTCACACGATTCTCTAAGAACGAGAATTTATAAACTTTCTCGACAGTACACAGCAGAGACTAATCACTCAATTGCTGTTTATTTGTACTGTAGCCTCTGAAGAAAGTTACTTCACCCCTGACAATAAATAACTAATACTAATAATAGTATCAGGCTCTTGCTGGTGCTCAACTCCTAGGAGGCACAACGGATTTTAAGTTTAATACAAGACTGGCCTAAGTACCAGTTATGAATAGCAAACGTTTATGCAAGCTAGGAGCTATATGGGAAATAAGCTTAATTATGGAGAACAAAACACAACTTTACTTACATTAAGCTCAAGAAAAAGAACTGTTAAATTTATTAATTACAAAATAAATTTAACCTTACATTTCAAATCAAATTAATGAGATCACACTCACTCACTCACACAAGAGCTAAATTCTTACGCCTAGGAAAACACCTTAATTAAACTCTTAAGTCTAGGAAAACGAAAAGAAATACTGGTCGATGAATGCTGTGTATCACCAAGGGTGGGAGCACTGGAGATTCCTGTGGTCTAGTGGAGTCTGGGTACTAGCGACCTCTCACACTGCTGGAGCACAGGACCTCTCTCCATCACAGCAAAAACTGGACTGAATAAGTCGTGGGAAACAAAAGCGGAGCACTAGGCCGCATTTTTCTAATGGTCGAGGCAAGCAGGGGGGAACAATAAAGAAACAATAGTATCGCTCAGTAGAGCACTTAGTGACGTGCATTAAATCGGTCACTTTTGAAACAGTGACGAATGTTTTGAAAAGTATACCACCGAAGTGGAGAGAGAAACGGTTAACTGAGCGATACACAGTGAGTTTTCCACTAATAGTTCGTGGCTTCTCACAAAAGGGAAATGTCGCGAATTTGATTCGTGACATTACGCCCCTACAAAATTAAATTTTTTCCTTATGGGAAAATATTTGTGGATATATATATATATATACGTACACATCCTAACTCAGTCACACAAGATTCACACTGTGATGTGTGTGCTATCCTGCTACAGGAGAAATTCGCAGCCGCCAGTGAGCGAAAAAATCTCGTATTTACGTTAATAGAAGCAAGCTTGAGGGAAAAACTCCGTGACGACGGTGAAAATCCTGTACTCAGGTCAAACTGAGCGAAAAGATGTAGGCTTGTTCACCAAGTAGATCAGTGAAAGCAGAGTAGTGATGGGGGTATAAAAAGACAATGTTTAGCCCTTTCTGTTCGAAAATTCTCTTCTAAGCATAATAAAACTGTTTATACGCAGTTTGAATAAAAGATAAAGAAAGCATTCTGTCTGAAGAGGTTAGCATGTTTGGACTGCTTCTTTGTCGAGTATACAGTTACCACCAAAAATCCTCTTACTTCTCCATTTTCTTTCTCTTGGATCTTCAAAAATCAGGCTCGTAAATGAACAGCAGTGCACACTAATAACACTCACCTAAAGCTCAAAAAAGCCATCAGTGTCGGTTGTTACAGACGGTCCTGACTAATTACTCAGAATCCATTGGAAGAGAAGCGAGAGAGACGATAGAACTTTTGATGCCGACTGTACAGAATGTAGTTTGGCCGCATTTTAGCCTGCATAGTAGATCTCTCACAAACTCTCCCATCGTGATTTCTTTTTCATAATACATCTTCTTTCCCTCTTTTACGTTACCGAAGAGTAAAGTCAGAGAATATCAGTGTATATATAGTTAAAAATATTGGCGTTACGAAGCCTTCAATGCAAATTAAACTACGGCCATAAAAATGAGCCAGCTATTTATCAATTGTTTAAAGCAGAAGTTGTGCATAAGACCGGTTGTTTCTTCATGTATCTTTACTCATGCGTCTATTAAAAATTTCACACCAGAACTACGGTGAAAATCAACCTGAAAATTATGGAAAGTAAAGCGATTTATAATAATTGCACTTTTCAAGGAAGCTTTGTTTATCCTGTTTACTATGAGTCTTAATAAAAACGACCTTGGGTAACCTCAGTAACACCCAGCCTTCTGTTACTGAATAGAGTCTTCTGGCATTACGTGGAATTAACATCACAGGTGGGTTAATGAATCTCATACGTACTACAATTGGCTTGATGTCAAAGTGTAATCTTATCGTATTTACGTTAAAAAATATATATATGTATTTGTTGACCCTCTTAGGGTTGGGACAGCTCCATTATTTTAGAACAACTTGCATCAGACAATTTTATGCGGCTGTGAGTAAGTCGTGGGAAGTTTAGAGTTACTATTTCACTAATAACCCTCTCACGATGGAGAGAAGTTTAGTATTTTATTCCACCTAACAACAGACGTTTTTATTCAGCTGAGAGTGAGTCATAGGAGCCTGTGTGTTAAAACTGTCTCCTTTAACCCTCCCATGGTCGGGACAATTCTATAGTCCTTTTACTTTCACATGGCCTAGATTTTTGTCCTGTTGCAACCTGTAGTACGTTGTTCAGTGGCAGAACAACACAGTGATATGGCTTTACATCTTTTCCATAGCGCTTCTTTGTAACTAAACTAAAGTCAGTCTGTTCTTACATCTCAACATTCATGATGGAGAGATGGGAATTTTAGGCTAAGTTAGAATTGAAAGGGTATAGGGGACTAGGGACCCCCTCCTTTGTTTTTTGGTTCCTAAAAAGAGACAGGCCAGAAAAAGGGATGTGGGATTGAGTTATCCCCGTACCCTGAAGATTGGGTCTATGAATGTGCGTGGATGTAGTAAGATTGAGGCTAAAAGGGAGGAGATTGGGAGAATGTTTGTGAGAAGAAAGTTGAATGTGTTAGCTTTGAGTGAAACGAAGATGAAAGGGAAGGGTGAGTCTATGTTTGGAAGTGTGAATGGGAAGATTGTCAGGTGTTGATAGAGGAAGGGCAAGAGAAGGTGTGGCCTTGTTAGTGAGACCGGAAGTACAGCAGTGTGTGATTGAATGGAAGGAGGTGTCATCGAGACTGATGTGGGTGAAAGAGAAGTTTGAACATGAGTTGAGGGTGTTTGTGAGTGCATATGGGCCTGGTAGTGAAAGGGATGAAGAAGAGAGGGAGTATTTCTGGGATGATGTTGATGAGTGTCTGCAGAGTTTTGGAGCAAATGTGAATATGGTAATGATGGGAGATCTGAATGCTAGAGTGGGAAATGTAGCAGTTAAGTGTAGTTGGTATGCATGGTGTGCCTGGAAGAAGTGAAAATGGGGAACGAATGATAGGGATGTGTGTTGAGCGAGAGATGGTGACTGGAAATACGCTGTTTGAGAAGAAAGATATTTATAAGTATACATGGGTGAGACAGGAGGGTGGAATGGTTGTGGATAAAGCATTGATGGACTATGTGGTTATGTCTAGAAATGTAATAGGAAGATTGTTGGATGTGAGAGTTCTGAGAGGGGAGGGTAGAGGTATGTCTGACCACTACCTGGTGGAGGGAAAGTTAAGAGTAGGTAAGAGATGGGTGAGAGCTAGGACTGTTAGGTGTGGCAGGGAGGTTTTGAAAGTGAGTTGCGTAAAAGAGAGAAAATGACAGAGTATCAGGAGAAATTGAAAGATGAATGGAACGCAGTGAAAGATCAGGAAAATAGCAGTGTGGAGGAGGCATGGCAGTTGTTTAAGAATGCTGTGGTGGGGCATGCAGAAGAGGTGTGTGGTGTGAGACGTGTGGGTGGTGGTGTAAGAAAAGGAAGTGAATGGTGGTGCGAGGAAGTAAGTATGGCTGTGGCTGCGAAGAGACGTGCATATGAAGTGTGGCTGCAGAGGAAGGATGAGGTGTCATATGGGAGGTATAAGGAAAAGAGGAATAGGGCGAGAAGGGCTGTGCGTGATGCTAAAGTGGCAGCAGATGAGAGGTGGGGTAGGCGGCTGACTGAGAATTTTCAGCAGAATAAGAAAATGTTCTGGAAGGAGGTTAAAAGGGTGCGAAAAGGAGAGTCTGGGAAGGAAGAGCGAGTAAAAGCAGAGGATGGAAGGATGTTAATTGAGATGGATGCAGTAAGAAGAGATGGGCAGAGTATTATGAAAGATTGTTAAATGTAGAGGAGGACAGGATGGCTGAGACTGTGGCGGATGGAAGGGTGCAAGGAATAAATGTGTTGGGAGAGTTGAATGATTCTTTGATCACGAAGAAGGAAGTGGAGAAGGCAGTAAAGGAGATGGAAACAGGGAAAGCTGCAGGTATGGATGGGTGTGCTGTGGAATGCCTGAAGGGTGGTGGAGCGACTATTGTTGACTGGTTAGTAAGACTGTTGAATGTGTGCTTTGTGAAAGGTATGGTGCCAATTGACTGGGCAAGTGCTTGCGTGGACCCGTTGTATAAAGGCAAGGGTGATAAGTATGAATGTACTAGCTTTAAAGGTATAAGTCTGTTGAGTGTTGTAGGTAAGGTGTATGGTAGAGTGTTAATTATGAGAGTTAGAGAGGGTACAGAGGGAGTGATTGGTGATTAGCAGTGTGGCTTTAGAAGGAGGGAATGCGTGGGTCAGGTGTTCGCTGTGAGACAAGTGTGTGAAAGGCATTTAGCGAAAGGTAAGGATGTGCTTTGGGCATTCATAGATTTAGAAAAAGCGTATGACAGAATTGATAGGGAAGCTTTGTGGACTGTTTTAATATTCTATGAACTTGATGGTAGGTTACTAAAAGGGGTGAAAAGTGTTTATGTAAATAGTAGAGCGTGTGTAAGAGTGGGAAATGCTGTGAGTGATTGGTTTCCCGTGAGAGTGGGGCTGCGACAGGGATCTGTGATGTCGCCTTAGTTGTTTAATATTTATATGGATGGTGTTGTATGGGAGGTGAATGCAAGAGTTTTAGGTGGAGGTCTGAGTCTGGTGAACGTTGATGGTGGAGAGTGGAATCTGAAGCAGCTGCTGTTTGCAGATGGTACTGCACTGGTGGCTGATTCAGAAGAGAGATTGAGACAGTTGGCAGAGGAGTTTGGAAGGGTGAGTGAAAGTAGGAAATTGAAAGTAAATGAGAATAAGAGTAAAGTGATGAAGTGTACGAGGTTGGTAGATGGTAGGAGGATGAATATAGTTCTGAATGGTAAGTTGCTTGAGGAGGTACAGTGTTTTAAATATTTAGGGTCACATGTTGCTGTGGATGGAAGAATAGATGCAGAAATGAAGTTTAGAATGAATGAAGTAGGTAAGATGCTGGGAGGAAAGAAAAAAGTGTTTAGATGTCATTCGCTTAGAACGGATGTAAAAAGAAGGCTGTATGAGGGTGTTGTGGTACCGACTGCGTTATATGGGGCTGAAACATGGAATATGGGTGTAGCAGAGAGGAAAAGTTTGAATGTAATGGAGATGAGGTGTCTGAGGAGTATGTGTGGAGTGACGCGTATGGATCGAGTGCGAAATGATGGAGTGCGAAGGAGAACTGGAGTTGTTCGGGAGATGGCTGGTAGAGTTGAGTAAAGGGTGTTGCGATGGTTTGGGCATATGGAGAGAATGGATAATGAGCGATTGGTGAAAAAGATAACAAAATCTAATGTGAGAGGTGTAAGGCTGAGAGGGAGACCACGAATAGGATGGATGGACAGTGTGAAGAGAGCGCTGGATGCGAGAGGGATGTCTGTTGAGCAAGGAAGAGTGGCTGTGCATGACAGAAATAAATGGAAAGAAATTGTGAATGAATAAATGATGACGCAGCCCTGAGGGGATGTTCTCCCGCATTTGGTCTGATCAGCTAGTCAGGTCAGGTGCGGGTAAGGGGATGGGTCTATTATGATGTGGCAGGGGTAAACCAGCTCTGCTGTCTGGCCCTGCTGCGGATGTCACTGATTGCACTGCGTAGTTGACCTTTGTGCGGTGTAGTGCTGTGAGGATCTGTCCCTTCTCCCCTTTGGGGCTAAGATGCGAATGAATGTGTTTGAATGGATGAGTAAATGGGGAGTGTGTCGTCCTGTTTCGGCTACCTCCCTTTCCTTGGGGGAAGCAGCCTAGGTATATAGATAGATAGATAGTATTTTATTCCAGTTAGCTACAGCTGATTATATTTACAGTAGGTGAGAGTAAGTCATAATATCTTGAAAATGCTGAGGTTTTGGCCATATTCTAGTGCCAATATCTTTTTACATCTCAGTGGCTACATGAAATAATAATGGCTACATGAAAAACTGTATCAGTATAATTCTAAATCCTTTCCGTACGGTAACTCTTCTTCGTGACTTGCACCATATGCTATCACAATCACGTTACAAATCTCGAAATCCCTTCCTAAGCACCTCCTCGAGACTAGCACCTCATTAATAATGTTGTCTCTTGTTGCAGCTCATTGGCAAAATAAAACGAGACTACGGTTCTGTACCCTTTCCACAATACTCCCTCGTGACTAGCACCATTTCTCTCTCCCTTGCTGCAAGTCAGCATTAAAAATGGAGAGATGGGAGCTTTAGGCCAAGCTGAAGTAGACAATTTAATTACTAGTAATATTCCTAGCTTGAGTCAACATGTTAGCAAAATGCAGTTATGAAAATGAAAATAATATTACTGCTCACAAGAAGATACAGTAAGCTCACCCGCTGTTGCATAAAGCGACTTTAGTGTAATCAATGGGGTAAAGGGTTTTCTCGGTATGTTTACCAAACAAACATTCCTCCTTCACCCCCCTCATTCTCTCGCTCCGTCCCTTCCTCCCCCCCATCCTCTCTCTCTCTCTCTCTCTCTCTCTCTCTCTCTCTCTCTCTCTCTCTCTCTCTCTCTCTCTCTCTCTCTCTCTCTCTCTCTCTCTCTCTCGTACCGACATATGCACTCCTTACCTAAAAATTTTAATTACATATATTTCCCCAGCTTTTTTTCATAGCAGAATTTTATGAAGTTTGTGCATTCTAATATATTTCGTCACACGCAGTCCACGGTCCATATTCTCGTCGGTTTAAGGAGGCTCTGTAACTCCCCTTCCTACGCGATTTATTTCTCTTTTTATACCTTATTGTCCTAGTCGGTGTTATTTAAATCAATTTAATATTGCCATACTCTGCACGAGTACGTGCAAAACGATATTAGTCAGTCGTATCAAAAAATAAATAAGGAAGAGGTGTTAGGGAGCTTCTTTAACCGCCAAGAATACTAGCCCACATCGCGTTTTTTGTTTCTGTTTTTATTTTCTTCCTTTGTTTTATTACTACGGATCTGTTCTTTTTGAGTTAGGAGAGACACCTTGCATTGACGGGATTAATGAAGTTGTGTAAATAACTCCCCCGATTAAAAATTAATATTCTTACCTGAATAAAATCGCCAGGATATATAAAGAATAAAATCAAGCTTACATCATCAAGCTGAAGACTTAAGCTTTAATTCCTATTTGCATACATTACAGCTTCTCTTCCTTGCTGATACATTCGCCTTCAGCATTTTTTAATATTAGTTTATTAATCTTTTTCTCAAACTGAACAGTGTCAATCATTTTCTACCACCTTTTTCTGCGGGCATTTTTTTCTTCTTGATGATTCAAGACGAATGGAATTCATCAAATCTAAAGAAGTCTTTCATGGAGAATAAAAACAACTGAAACAGCAAGAATAAACAAGAAAAACTTCATCAGTGAGAAATGGAAAACCTCAGCTATATTACTCTGGTTAACACCAGACGATTTTACTTGTCACTGGCAAACCTCCCGAAGGCTGGGCGTTAGACTCCTTTCGTTTAATGTTTTGGGATATTAACAATCTTTGTCTCCTGTGAGTCATTATTATCTCAATAAAATCACCTGGCGCTAGTTAGAACATGATGTTAGAGTTGTCCTAACTTCATTTTGCTCTTCATTTCCTAGTTACACACACATTCCACACGTTTTGCTTTGCGTACCTTTCACAACCTCTTAACTTCTTCCTCGTCCTCATTTCGTAAGAGATCTTGTGTGTTCCAGTATTTTTTTCCTCTTTTCACTGGATCATAGCTATAAAGAAACTTAACTTATTTTTACCACACCATGTCTCTATAGTGGTTAGAATATCATTAGCAAATATTTTGTTCTGTTGCATTTCTTCAACCAAAGAGTTTGGTAACTCTATGAGTGAGGATGAAAGTATAAATAGGCAGTCATATATCTAAGGCTAAAGAAAGTTTATCAGTATCGTCCATGACACCTCAGAGGCATTCAGCACCTGTTATGTTTTTCCCTTTATGCTGGCAATTCAGTCTTTCATTAGCTTACTTATTTCACCCAGAACACTACGTCTTATATTCTTGCAATCTGTAAAAGACTTTATTAGCATAGGATATGCTTGTTTCGAACTAGAGGGGTTAGATGTAGCTTTCATCAGCATCTTGGCAAATACCTGGGGCTTTCTTAAACGAGATCAAGCCGACAGGAAAGACAGCATGGGAATAATGAAGGCCAGTTATATGAAAGGGATTAAAGTTTTCCTCCTCCCCCCTGTTTTAACCCCTTCTGAACGAGGATGACATATTTTACTCTTGCATCCACAAAATGATTTGCTCAGATTAGGTGACAACTCTCGTACTGATGAGGCAGAAAGCACTTCATTATCCTTTGTTGTAACATGGCATCGTTTTCATTTTTTTTTTTTTTTTTTTAAGAGACCAACATTGAGCATAAATTTGATAGTTCTCTCCTTAAGCTGTAGCAATCCTCATTATGTACCACACAGCTTCACATGTCACTAATACCCACCATCCACACTAAACACATGCCGCGACTCTCTCATTCAGGACTGATGTAATGGTATCAGCGAATGTGTTTTTTAGGACAGGTCGGTGAATGTAAAAAAAAGTTTTTATTCCCGGAATATTTACGACACAAATCATAATTTATCCTCTCACCCCCCACCTCTCTCTCTCTCTCTCTCTCTCTCTCTCTCTCTCTCTCTCTCTCTCTCGTAGCCACACACTCTTCTCTGTTCTGTCACTTTTGTCTGTTATATTTACCTCCCAGTCGCTTTTCCTGTTAGAATTGTAAGACAGTTGTTCACTGTTATTGTAATTTTTACATTAAAACCCTCAGTAAATTAGAGTATATTGGACAAATAGTGTCATGTAACCCTTTCATACGGATGACGACATTTTATACTCAGGCTGCCATTCAAAAATATATATATATATATATATATATATATATATATATATATATATATATATATATATATATATATATATATATATATATATATATTATTACATAGCCAATGATTTCATCATCCTTTGTGTAATTGTAATGTACAGTATGCTGCATGTTTGATCACGACCGTGTTCTGCCTCAGTCCCCCCTTCTACCGTTATAGTAGAGTAAGTCATTCTTTCTGTTGTTCAGAGCAGGATTGTCAACTCTTTGTCCCCATGGCTTCATTTGCGCGTCCTTCTTACAAGTTGTATCAAGCTCTGCCGGCCCCTATATAATGAGCTCAGTCTCTGCATTATTGCCACTTAGATCTACTCCTCATTTTGTTCACATCTCTGTCCTCCCCTGTACGGTTATTATTGTGAGTGCTCAGGAAGTCTCCAACCATCTAGCAGCTGTGTAATTTGAGTATAACTGTTATTGCATTTTGTTCTTGTACTGTGTAGCATAGGTTGTTGATTTGTGGGCCTAGTGAGGTTTTTGTAATTCATGTAAGGTTCTTGTTGTCAGCCATCATTTTTAATAATATTTTGTATCTGTAATAATTTATCTTGCGTTAACTGAGCATTACCCAGTATATTTTCATTTTATCAGGGCTGACTTAGGTAAATTTAATCTTGCTAATTTCGTGTTAATAGAGGCTATTGCAGTTAACCATATATTTAACCTTTTTTTTTTTTTTTTTTGCCATTATCCTTATGAGTCCTGAATGTTTTGTTGTTAGTTTGAGCATTAAACTTTAACTTGTAATTTTACCTAACTCTTTTGTTTTGAACCTGGAACTTTACGGGACAGTAGTGACTTTTAGTATTCTCACTTAAAGTGTACATTATCTTTAGCTGTTCCGTAACATAAATTTGGAGACCTCTCATCAGGATATTCAGGATATTATCATAAGGATATTGCTTGATATTTTGTGACTGTTACTTATTCATGATGTCTACTATTACTACACTTGATGAGCCAAACATTTTTTGTCAAATGTGCAAACAGTGTGTGATGTAGAAAACAGAACAAAGAATGAACTTAAGCTTGTTGCTCAACAATTGGCAATTGTTGTTCGCTCTCATCATTCTAAAGATCAAATTGTTGACATGATTAATGAAAGCTTGTTTAATGTAACTCCTCCAAATGAGCAAACGCAGATTGAATTAGCTAAGTTACAGCTAGCCCTGCAGGAGGCTCGTGCTAAGGAGGCGGAGTCTCAGGCTAAGGAGGCTGAGTTTCAGGCACGTTCTAAGGAGGCTGAGGCACAAGTTGAAATTGCTAGGATTCAGGCAGACCATGAGTATCGCATGAAACAAGGTGGAACTGGATCATCTAGCTCTGATGATTTTGATGTGGCTAAAAATGTTAAACTTGTCCCTCCTTTTAATAAATCTGATTTAACAAAGTATTTTCAGTTGTTTGAGAGGGTAGCTACAGGTTTTAATTGGCCCAAAAAGTATTGGCCAGTACTCCTTCAAACTGTTCTCACCGGTAAAACTCAAGTAACTTATGCATCTTTGCCTCAGGATCAATCTCATAATTATGATATAGTTAAGAGCTTGATTCTTAAGGCCTATGAGCTTCTTCCTGAAGCTTATAGAGTAAAATTTAGGACAACTTACAAGCAAGATAAGCAATCCCATGTTGAGTATGCAAAAATCAAAGAAGATTTGTTAGATCAGTGGTTAAATTCTAAGAATGTGGATTCTGATTTCGGTAAATTTAAGCAGATGATTTTGCTGGAGAACTTCAAGAGGTGTGTTAATAAAGATGTAAGCCTATATCTTGATGAGAAAAGAATAGATAATTTGTCTGATGCTGCAGTTTTAGCTGATGAATATGTTCTCACTCACAAGAGATATTCTAGAGAAAAAGGGAAAGCTGAGAGTAAGTACGTTGCCTCTACTCAGAGTACAGGTAACAGGAAAGAGAATAAAGATGATGTTTCTCAGGAAGTAAATACCACCTCCACCTCTAGATTTCAGAAAAGTAAATGTACTTATTGTAGTAAGCTTGGTCATACTACGGAGAAATATTTCAGGAGACAGCGTGATGTGAACAAAAAGGAGTCTTTAAATATTCAGTCAATTGGTCTAGTGTCCACCCTTGAGAGTTCCCAGAATTCTTTAACTGAGTTAACTGAACCTGCTTTGAGGGGTAAATTAAATCCTCATGATGAAGCTCCTCTTTTGAGCAGTGACGTGGGTGACACTCTCAAGAGTTCATGTGCTAATTTCCTGTCTGATGGTTTTGTCAGTCCTCTGGACAGTAATGACAGGAAATCAGTTAAAATATATCGTGATACAGGTGCTTGCCAATCCCTTATGCTGACCAGTGTTCTAGGCTCTAATGTTAATTCCTCTGATGAAACTGTAATCTTACAAGGTGTAGGGAATAATTACTTCTCTGTCTCTCTGTGCAGAGTGAATTTAGAGTCTGGTTTTGTTAATGGTTCCATTATGGTTGGGTTGGTTGAGGCACTCCCAATGTCAGGTGTAACTTTCTTACTTGGAAATGATATTGGTGGAAGTCAAGTGTGTCCAGCTCCTCAGTTGTCTAGTGAGCCAGTGGCTGCGACCCAGGATTGTGATGTCCCTGATGTGTTCCCTGCATGTGCTGTCACTAGGGCTAAGTCTAAAGTTACTGGTGACTTAGAGGATAATGATGATGATGATGTTATCCTAGCTGACACTTTTCTTGCTAATTTGGATCACTCACCAGATGAGGCAGTACCCTGTAGTGTTGATAATTTGTCTCGTCAAGAGTTGGTTGAGTTGCAGGTTGCTGACCCTGAGTTGAAAGGTCTAGCTAACTCTGCTTGCAGTGAAGAAGAGTCAGCCGGTGCTTCTACTTGTTATTATATAAAGTCAGGAGTACTTATGAGGAAGTGGAGACCCCCAACAGCATCAGCCGACTGTGAATGGGAGGTTGTACATCAAGTTGTCATCCCTCGTGTTTGTAGGCAGGTTATCATTAGAGTGGCTCATGATTCCAGTTTGGCAGGACACCTTGGACTGAGGAAGACTGTGGCGCGCATTTTGAAACACTTCTACTGGCCAGGTATCTTCAGGGATGTTTCCTGGTATTGTAAGTCTTGTCACACCTGTCAAGTTATGGGGAAGTGTAATCAGACCGAAAAGGTTGCACCTCTAGTTCCCATTCCTCCTTTTGAGGCGCCTTTCACTCGTGTGTTGGTGGATATTGTGGGCCCTCTTCCTAAGACTTCTTCAGGAATTTCTTATATGTTGACCCTGATTGATATGGCTACTCGTTATCCTGAAGCCATTCCACTTAGAAATATCTCAGCAAAGAACGTGGTTAAGGAAATGCTAGGGTTCTTCACAAAGTTTGGTCTGCCCAAGGAGGTACAGTCAGACCAGGGAAGTAATTTCATGTCAAATGTTTTCAAGCAGTCTCTGAAAGAGTTGGGCATCACCCAGATCACATCTTCATCTTACCATCCCCAGATCCAAGGAGCGTTGGAGAGATATCATCAAATACTCAAATCGATGCTCAAGAAATACTGTTTGGAACATCAGAAAGACTGGGATAAAGGTCTTCCATTCGTTGTGTTTGCTGCAAGAGAATCTCCAAATGAATCACTGGGCTTCTCACCTTTTGAACTACTGTTTGGCCATGAAGTAAGAGGACCCCTTAAGTTACTCAAGGAATGCTGGCTGTCGCAGGAAGATGAAGTCAACCTGCTGGAGTATGTGATGAAGTTCAAAGAACGGTTGTCCACTGCTTTACGGCTGGCGAGAGAGAATTTAGGAGCTGCTCAGGAGAAGATGAAGACTTGGTATGATAAGAAGTCCAGGTTACGCCACTTTCAGCCAGATCAGGTTTTGATTCTGCTACCGGTTCATGGGCAACCTCTTCAAGCCAAGTTTAGTGGTCCTTATTTCGTGGAGAAGAAACTCAGTGATGTCAACTATGTCATCGCCACACCAGATCGTAGAAAGAACAAGCAACTATGTCACATCAACATGCTAAAGTTATATCACAGGCGGGACGAAAATAATCCAGTCTGCACTGTAGCTGTTCCACCCGAGTCTGCAAGTGAAGTTCTCCCATGCAGCATGAGCCTGAGTGATAGTTTGGGGAAGAATCCTGATATCATGAATGATCTCCAGACTAAGCTTTCTCATCTACCTCCCAAGGAAAGGCAGGAGTTTTCGGCATTACTGCAGGAGTACCCGCAAGTGTTCCGTGCCACTCCAGGAAGAACCACTGTGTTGATGCATGATGTCAGTGTTGGAGACGCAAAGCCAATTAAACTGCCTCCTTACCGTGTGAACCCAGTGAAAGTTCCTCTCATCCACAAAGAGCTTGGCTACCTGTTGGACCACAAGATGATTCAGCCCTGTCAGAGCGAGTGGAGTTCTCCTGTCACTCTAGTCCCTAAGCCAGGTGGGTCACAGCGGCTTTGCATTGACTACAGACGTGTTAATCAGATAACCAAAACAGACACTTACCCTCTCCCTCGCGTGGAAGATTGCATAGACAAGATCGGAAAGGCTAGATACATAAGTAAGTTTGATTTGTTAAAGGGATACTGGCAAGTACCTATGACTGAACGTGCTAGGGAGATCTCATGTTTTGTAACACTAGGAAAGACTTTTGCATGTTCTGTAATGCCATATGGTATGAGGAATGCACCAGCCACATTTCAGAAGCTCATGAATGTTGTAACAGAAGGTTCGGCAGGGTGTGTTGTTTATATTGATGATGTATTAATCTTCAGTGACAACTGGAAAGATCACCTATGCCATGTCAGTAAATTTCTTGAGCGTTTGGTTCAGGCTAATCTTGTAGCTAATTTATCAAAGTGTGAGTTAGGTCAAGCTTAAGTTCAGTACCTTGGGTACGTAATTGGTGATGGACATGTTGCACCACCAGGAGCTAAGGTTCAGGCTATAAGTGATCTTCCCAGACCTAAAAGTAGGATAGAGCTACAAAGATTTTTGGAAATGGTAGGTTATTACAGGAGATTTGTTCTTAACTTTTCAATTCTTGTATCACCACTTACAGACCTACTGAAAAAGGGAGTTAAATTTGTCTGGACCGATAACTGTGAAACCTCTTTCAACAAACTTAAAGCTATCCTGTTAAGTCAGCCAGTGCTCGCTACTCCAAATTTTGCTAAGCCTTTTAAGATGGCTGTTAATGCAAGTGATACAGGAGCTGGGGCTGTTTTGCTGCAAGAGGATGATCAGGGTATTGAACACTCTGTATCTTATTACAGTAAGAAGTTCACTCCACCTCAAAAGAACTACTCAACTATTGAGAAAGAGCTTTTGGCCTTGATTTTGGGTTTATAGCATTTTTCATTTTATTTGTGTTCTGGTTTTGACCCCATAGTCATTTATTCCGATCATAACCCACTGAAATTCCTTAGTAAGTTTAAAGATAAAAATCAGAGATTGACAAGATGGAGTTTTCTTCTTCAGGAGTATTCATTAGACATACAACATGTCAAGGGGAAAGAAAATGTTATTGCAGATTGCTTATCTAGACTTTAGACAGATTGTTTTAGAGTAATAAGAAATTTCCTTTGTAAATTTCTTTTTTCTTTGTGGGGAGGTGTTACATAGCCTATGATTTCATCATCCTTTGTGTAATTGTAACGTACAGTATGCTGCATGTTTGATCACGAGCGTGTTCTGCCTCAGTCCCCCTTTCTACCGTTATAGTAGAGTAAGTCATTCTTTCTGTTGTTCAGAGCAGGATTGTCAACTCTTTGTCCCCATGGCTTCATTTGCGCGTCCTTCTTACAAGTTGTATCAAGCTCTGCCGGCACCTATATAATGAGCTCAGTCTCTGCATTATTGCCACTTAGATCTACTCCTCATTTTGTTCACATCTCTGTCCTCCCCTGTACGGTTATTATTGTGAGTGCTCAGGAAGTCTCCAACCATCTAGCAGCTGTGTAATTTGAGTATAACTGTTACTGCATTTTGTTCTTGTGCTGTGTAGCATAGGTTGTTGATTTGTGGGCCTAGTGAGGTTTTTGTAATTCATGTAAGGTTCTTGTTGTCAGCCATCATTTTTAATAATATTTTGTATCTGTAATAATTTATCTTGCATTAACTGAGCATTACCCAGTGTATTTTCATTTTATCAGGGCTGACTTAGGTAAATTTAATCTTGCTAATTTCGTGTTAATAGAGGCTATTGCAGTTAACCATTTTTTTAACCTTTTTTTTTTTTTTTTTTGCCATTATCCTTATGAGTCCTGAATGTTTTGTTGTTAGTTTGAGCATTAAACTTTAACTTGTAATTTTACCTAACTCTTTTGTTTTGAACCTGGAACTTTACGGGACAGTAGTGATTTTTAGTATTCTCACTTAAAGTGTACATTATCTTTCTCTGTTCCGTAACAATATATATATATATATATATATATATATATATATATATATATATATATATATATATATATATATATATATATATATATATATATATATATATATATATCAGCCGTTTGAGTGTCCACTGCAGGACCGGCCTATCCCTACCGAAGTGGGGACGATACAGCCAATGTATCTCTACCAAGTGGCTTCGGCTGTCTAGTAGAGATTGTATGTAGGGTAAGAAGTGTTGTAAGTGTAATTGTTGTGTTGGAATGGCTTTGAATGTGTGTGAAGTCTGTGAGCCAAGCCGACTGGGTGTAAGCAGCCTTTAAAGTATGCGACACTGGTTCAACCACAGCACCCCTTGTGTCCGCCAATGAAGTACGTGGCCAGAAGAACGCTCCCAAAGTTTTTACCCTGGCGGGGCGCGAACTTTTGTTCTTCAGTGTACGAAAACGCACACTTTACCACTGTACCACAGAGGCTCCATATATATATATATATATATATATATATATATATATATATATATATATATATATATATATATAGAGACAGACGAATGAGGATATAAAGGAGCGTTGTGGTGTTGATGTGGATGCGATAGGAAGCGTTATGAGGAACACACTGAGGTGGTTTGGCCATGTGGAGAGGATGGAGGGTGAAAGACTGAAGAAGAGAGTGTATGTGAGTGAGGTGGAGGGGGAAAGAGGGAGGGGGAGGCCGAGGATGAGATGGAGGGATGGGGTGGAGAGGTAAATGAGAGAGGGAGGTGTGAGTTGGGAGCAGGGGAGTGAAATGGCAGGGGACAGGGCGACTTGGAGGCGATTTGTTTGTGGCCACCCCAAACGGGATTGAGGCGTCTGGCAATAGATAGATAGATAGATATATTTAAGGTGTTATAAGTGTCTGTGATACATATGAAGTTGATTTATCAGTTGTTCCTTTGACACTAAATATATGAAAAAACTGGCATATTAGAGAACATTCCTGATTATCGAGTGCAATGTGCATCAAACTGATAATCATTTTTTTTTTTTTTCGTAAAACTGGTACTATAAATTCTGCAAAGCTGGCAAAGTAGTTTTGCAGATAGCAGTGTGATTTTGGTAATCATAGGGGCATTTGTCTTCTTAGTATAATAGGAAAAGTGTATGTTAGAATACTTATAGACAGAGTTAGAGAAAGAACAGAGAAATTAGTTGGAGAAGAACAGGGAGGCTTTAGGAAGGGAATAGGTTGTGTAGATCAGATATTCATTCTTAGATCTTTAGTGGAAAAGTTTTTAGAGAAGGGAAAGAATTTGTATGCGGCTTTCATGGATTTGGAGAAAGCATATGAGAGGGTGGATAGACAAGGATTGTGGAAAGTGTTAAGAATATATGGAGTAGATGGGAAGTTGTTGAATGCTGTGAAGAGTATGTACGATGGTGCGAAGGCTGCAGTGCGTGTGGATGGTGAACTAAGTGAATTTCTCTCTTTGAAAGTTGGTTTGAAACAGGGATGTGTCATGTCTCCATGGTTGTTCAATCAGTACATGGATGGGGTAATAAAAGAGGTACAAGGTAGGGTAGTGGATGTTGAAGTGGCCCTGGTGAGAGAGGATAGTGTTTGGAAACTCCCTGTACTGTTGTTTGCAGATGATACTGTGTTGTTGAGTGAAGACGAAGGGGAGCTGCAAGGTTTGGTGGATGAGTTTGAGAGTGTGTAAGAAACGGAATCTAAAGGTGAATGTAGGGAAGAGTAAAGTCATGGTCTTTGAGAGAGGTGAAGTTAGTGAATGTACAGCGAGGTTGGATGGTGAGGAATTGGAAAATATGAGTACGTTTAAGTACTTGGGTAGTGTGATGAGTAAGGATGGAGGTTTGGAGGGTGAAGTGCTTGAAAGGGTACAGCAGGGAAAAAAGGTTGCTGGCTCTTTGAAAGCAGTGATAAGAAACAGGGAAGTGAGCATGGAAGCGAAAAAGTTACTACATGACAGTATTGTGATACCAACTCTAACGTACGGAAGTGAAGCTTGGACATTGTTGGAAGGACACAAGTCAAGAGTGAGAGCAGTGGAAATGAGTTATTTAAGAGGAGCCTGTGGAGTCACGTGGAGAGACAGGCTGACGAATGAGGATATAAAGGAGCGTTGTGGTGTGGATGTGGATGTGATAGGAAGCGTTATGAGGAACACACTGAGGTGGTTTGGCCATGTGGAGAGGATGGAGGGTGAAAGACTGACGAAGAGAGTGTATGTGAGTGAGGTGGAGGGGGGAAGAGGGAGGGGGAGGCCGAGGATGAGATGGAGGGATGGGGTGGAGAGGTATATGAGAGAGGGGGGTGTGAGTTGGGAGCAGGGCAGGGAAATGGCGGGGGACAGGGCGACTTGGAGGCGATTTGTTTGTGGCCACCCCAAACGGGATTGAGGCGTCTGGCAATAGATAGATAGATAGATAGAATTTCCACCATTTAAATGAGAACTTAAAAACGAAGAATGTAAAAATGCTAAATATAACGAGGACCACCTGGGCTTCTGACACACGTTACACATTGTTGTTGTTGTTGTTGTGTTTTGTCATACATTACGGCCTTTTGAAAATCCATTCGTCAGTTCATTAGAAAAAAAAAAAATCTTGTTCGTACTGTACATGCACATTCCGTTCTTATCTTTTTTTTTTTTTTTTTTTTGTGCTGTACTAAATCATGTTCTCTAATAAACAAGCTAGCAATCTTAATCCTTTAATCTCGGCTGATGACTTGCCTATGTTATTGTGATTAACGCCAAACAGTTTCATTTGCCACTGGGAAACCCGAGGTCTGAGGGTTAATCTCTCTTTCTGTTTGTAGTTTTGGGCGTTCAGTATTTCCCTTTCCTCTCCAGTTCCTTGATACACACGAATTCCACACCTTTTTAATTTCTCTCACTTCCTCTTACTTCACAACTTCCTCTTCACCTGCTCCTCCTCCTCATCGTCATCATTGTGTAAGTGGTCTTACATATTTCAATATTTCCTTCCTCTTCTTCTCTTTGAAATGTTGCTACACGGTTATAGAACTTCTTGTTTTCCCTTTATGTCGATTGGCCTCTTCTTTTCCAGCATTAACCTAACCGCTTCACTCCAATTATTATATGTTATGATTTTTTGCTATCAGCAGACAATATTCAACTATCGATGAAAGGTTAGTGAACGTTATACTTAACTCCTAACAAAAAAAAAAAAAAAATTGTTAGCTGGATCAATTTGTCAAGAGTCTGGATGAATATAACAATACTGTATCAAAAGTGGTCACAGAGCACACCGACGGCGCACCGTAGCTATGATCTTCCCTCGTGACCTTGACCTTTCATCGATCTGTACCAGAATCGATTTCGTTTCTTCCCAAGCCCACAATTTAAATTATTTATTTATTTTTTTATTCTGATCGGGTCAGGTATTTATGGGATATTCATGAGATATTTTCTCCTCTTTCAAGATATTTTTAAGGTAATTACTGAAGCTGTCTTGAAAGAATAGGGGAAAGCTAGAGCTCGGCACTTCACCTTTTAATTTCCCCTGAAGATGTGAACAGACGAAAGCGCTCGGGACATTTCGTGTTTCCTTTTCATTGTGGATATCAGCATAGCTACGAATCACGCGTTGTTCAGCGATTGATTTTGTGTGTGTGTGTGTGTGTGTGTGTGTGTGTGTGTGTGTGTGTGTGTGTGTGTGTGTGTGTGTGTGTGTGTGTGTGTGTGTGTGTGTGTGTGTGTGTGTGTGTGTGTGTGTGTGTGTGTATAACTTTCGCTCTGTTGAGCACCGCCTCTCCTCCTCTAAACCTCACCTTCTTTTTCTAACGGAGACTCAACTGTCTGAGGCAACTGACAGCAAACCCTTTTCTGTATCCTCCTACTTTCTCTATACTCATTTCAAAGCCAAAGGTGGCTGTTGTGTATATATACGCAACGACTTATCTTGCTCTCGTGTTCCTGAACTTGATTCTTCTGAATTCTCCACACTCTGGCTTCGGCTTTCCTGTCATTTTCTGACTAAATATATCTGTGCTGTTTACTTATCCCCTAATTCTACTGACTATCAAAAATTCTTCGACTATCTTACTTCTACGATGGAACACATTCTATCCATTTCTCCTTTCTCTGAAATCTCCATTCTTGGAGATTTCAATGTTCACCACCACCTTTGGCTCTCCTCTCCTTTCACGGATCCACCTGGTGAACAAGCCTACATCTTTTTTATCCTTAATGACCTAGAGCAGCTTGTACAGCACCCTACCCGTATCCCTGACCGCCTTGGAGAGAGCTCCAACATACTTGACCTCTTCCTCACAACTAATCCTTCTGCTTACTCTGTTAATCTTTTCTCTCCGTTGGGCTCCTCCCATCACAACCTTATTACCTTAACCTGTCCTATCACTCCGGTACGGCCTGTGGACCCTCCAGGGAAACGTCGTCTGTGGCATTTTGGAGCCGCAGACTGGGAGGCCCTCAGGCAGTACTTCTTTGCTTTTCCCTGGAATGATTATTGCTTCCATGGCCGTGAGCCATCTGAGTGTGCCTTGCGCATTACGGAGGTTATTCTCTCGGACATGGAAGCATACATTCCTTTCTCATATCCTTTGACTAACGCAAGAAAGCCTTGGTTTAATCACGCTTGTTCTAATGCTGTCCGCGACAAGGAGAGGGCCTACAAAAGGTACCGGAGCCAACCCACCACTGAATCACATCATCTTTACGTTTCTGCCCGGAATCGTGCTAAGTCTGTTCTTCGCTCTACTAAAAATAATTTCATCCATACTAAATGCTCCCAACTCTCCAACTCGAATTCTTCCCGCTCCTTCTGGCATCTTGCCAAAAATCTTTCTAACAACTTTACCTCATCATCCTTCCCTCCTCTTTTCTACTCTGATGGTTCTGTAGCTATTTCTTCTACTGATAAAGCAGATCTCTTCGCACAGACTTTCTCCTCCAATTCCACCTTAGACGATTCCGGTGCTGTTCCTCCATCACTTCCCCCCTCTGACTTCCTCATGGCTGACATTAAAATTTCTTCAGTTGATGTATTTTCTGCCATCACTGGCCTCAGTACTAACAAGGCATATAGGCCTGATGGGGTCCCTTCTGTTGTTCTCAAGAACTGTGCTTCTGTGCTTACACCCTGCCTAGGCAAACTCTTTCGTCTTTGTCTGTCAACTTGTACCTTTCCTTCTTGCTGGAAGTTTGCTCTCATTCAGCCTGTCCCAAAGAAGGGTGTTCACTCCCAACGCTCCAACTATCGTCCAATTGCTTTAACGTCCTGTATTTCAAAAGTTTTCGAGTCAATTCTTAATAGAAAAATTTTAAGGCGTCTTTCCTATCACAACCTTCTTTTCGATCGTCAGTATGGGTTCCGTCAGGGACGCTCCACTGGCGATCTTCTCACCTACCTTTCAGACTCCTGGTCATCCTCCTTTCGGGACTTTGGCGAAAGCTTTGCCATTGCACTTGACATCTCAAAGGCTTTCGATCGAGTCTGACATAAATCTTTAATTTCCAAACTGCCCTCCTACGGTTTCTATCCTTCTATCTGTGCCTTCATCGCTAGCTTCCTTTCTGGTCGTTTTATAGCCGCTGTTGTAGACGGCCATCGTTCTTGTCCTAGATCTATCAACAGTGGTGTTCCTCAGGGCTCTGTCCTATCACCAACTCTCTTCCTTTTATTCATCAATGATCTTCTAAGCTGTACATCTAACCCTATCCACTCATACGCTGATGACTCCACCCTTCACCTTTCCATTCGGTTCCCGCAACGCCCATCTCAACAGTTACTTCAATAAACAAGGGATGAGGCTATGGCACACCTAATGTCTGACTTGGCTCGTATCTCTGACAGGGGTAAAAATAATATGGTTGTCTTTAATGCATCTAAGACTCAGTTCTTACACCTATCAACCCGACAAAATCTTCCACAGGTATACCCACTAATGTTTAATAATATTCAGCTTAATCCTGCATCATCCTTGAACATGCTTGGGGTTTCATTTACTCGGGACTTATCTTGGAAAGATCATATTACATCTCTTGTAAAATCTGCTTCCAAGAGATTGGGTGTGCTAAGCCGACTCCACTCTTTCTTTACCCCTGCGCAATTGTTGACTCTATACAGGGGTTTTATCCGCCCCTGTGTGGAGTACAACTCTCATGTGTGGGGAGGCTCCCCACATACAGCTCTTCTCAATAGGGTGGAGTCAAAGGCTTTTCGTCTCATTAACTCTCCTCCTCTTACTGACTCCCTTCAACCTCTGTCTCTTCGCTGCACTGTTGCATCTTTATCTCTTTTCTATCGCTACTTTAATGGTCACTGCTCCTCTGAACTGTCTGCTTGCATTCTTCTACCTCTACGACGGGCGCGTAGCACCCGTCTGGCAGCAAACTACCATCCTTTTTCTGTCCAACTCTCTAATGCAAGAGTTAACCGTTACTCCCAGTCTTTCATTTATGCAACAGGTCAGCTCTGGAACTGTCTCCCTCTGTCTGTATTTCCTGCTGCCTATGATCTCCAGTCTTTCAAACGGTGTGTGTTCAGGCATCTCAAAATGATCGGATCTTGAATTTGGCTCTATATTGTATTTTGTTTTTCTCTTGGAGGGAACTGTTACTGCAGGCTCATGGCCTTTAGTTCCTTCTTCCTCGCATAAAATATATATATATATATAGATATATATATATATATATATATATATATATATATATATATATATATATTCTTATCCTACTATATACTCCTAAACTGTTACAAACTACCCTCTTTCCCTTCAGCTACCCCAAGCTTATTCCAGAATAAACCTTACCCTAATACATTCCACCCTTTGCTACCAGGAAATTACATCCACTCACAACAGAACCAAAAAAAATAAAATAAATAAAAGTAAACGTCGCTAGCAAAGTACGACCAAAGTTTAAAAAATAAATAAATATATATCTGGTTTCTTTTCGGCAGTGAAAGAAAGTTAATGTGAAGACATTCAAAAACCCTCTATACGGAAGGGTACAACGTAATAACATCCAGTCACAGGTTCAACACATCGGTAGAGAAGTTAAATTCATCACTGATATGGAAGAGATATAAAGAACAGTTCAATAATACAAGCATGCATATAGACAAGGAAACAAATTATTAGCATCTTCTCACCACTCTCACTTCATTTCACCCTCCCTGCATTTCACATCCTTATGAGACTTCAATCACAAATTGTTGCTAATGATTTCTTATTAACGGGACATTGCATAAATTATTAACCTTGTTTATTCTTCTGTAAATGTCAGTGTGAATAACATGTAGTTATACGTAACTATGTGTAGCTATGAGAAGGCCTACGTGACTGATTTCGCTGATTTAGGTCTCGCCACTACCTGGGTTTTGATTATGTAGCATCTTTTGAAAGCTAGACCTGGGAGCGTGCCCGGCTCTCTGCCAGTTTAAACCAGGGCATTATGCAGGGCACAACTGTTACAACTAGTCAAGAATAAAGACGAAAAACTAGCGAGGATTTTGAGCTTATTCTTCCCTACAATCATTGTTTCATAAAACTCATCCTACGCTGCTTTACTTTGTAGCTTATTCCACTTAAGCCTTCCTCCACCCTTCCTACTCTTATCTCTTGCTGTCTACAAAAGAAGTTATAGTTTCTCAAAACGATTCCAATGTTCCATTACTGACATAGCCCACAATTTTTAAAGTGTGTGTGTGTGTGTGTGTGTGTGTGTGTGTGTGTGTGTGTTTTATTCATCCATGTACTCACATATCAGACGTTTCAGATCGACAGAGCACACACACACACACACACACACACACACACACACACACACACACACACACATACACACTATTAGGAATGGATAAGGGCATATTCTCATACCCTGTACACGCATATTTTAACAAAGAATAAATAGCCACTCACGGCGTGAAAATATGGTCATTAGGAAAAACGAATAACAGGACATTATCTTCCTTAAAGACTGCAAGACGGTCTACAAACATAATAATCCCCCTCTCCCTCTTCGTACATATATATATAGATAGATAGATAGATATAGATATAGATATAGATATATAGATATATATGTATGTATGTATGTATACTACTCATCCCACAAGTGAAGTTCATTCAAATCTAGTATTTTTTTAAAATATTTTGTCAGTAAAAATAGCAGCAATGAAAGAAACGCATTCGGGAGCCGAATGCTAATCACCCGCCAGAATATGCTATTGGCCAAGTCCAAGATTTACGCCATATTATGATACCCTGATGGTGTCATGTTGATAGCTCAAGCCGTTCATGAGATATAGGTTTATGGTGCTAAAGGCGTGTAATAAAAACTAGTTGACCTTTGGCTGTAATTTTAGCGACCTTGACCTTGACCCCGAGTGCCCATTCTCGAACTCGGCCAAGATTTTGGCCATATCTTGATACCCTGAAGGTTTCATGGTGATAGCTCAAGCCGTCCGTGAGATATAATGGGAGCAGATACACACACACACACAAACAAACACACACACACACACACACACACACACACACACACACACACACACACACACACACAGGCAGGAAAAAACAGAGGCTGGCGATAACACCATCGCTCCCCCTTTTAAAGACGGCCGATAATAATTGTTAACCCTATAAACCCTGAGTCGCACGAGGGAAGAGAGGAATTATGCACTTGTGACGCAGTAGACGATCGCGAGCTTCCTATTATGCAATATGAGTAAAGGGATCCAGAATATGTGTGCCGGAAGTGTGGGAGAGTTGCCGGAATGGAGGTTAATAATATATTCAGGGTTCACCTAAATTAGCTTTGTCCCTATCAACTGCACAACGGTGATTATGGAAGGTAGCTACTAAGGATTTATGTTCTGAAGACGGGCAATTCCGAGATTCATCTCTCTTCTGCCCATTGTGTGACAGTCAGTCCATAAGCAAAGAACTGGTGGTGAGTGGTTTGTGACCTCGTGAAATGTAACGTACAGGTCTATATAGACTGTTCTAGCTGTTTCATTCTCTAATAAAACTTACGAAACGACTTTCATTTAACATTTATTTATCACTGTGAGAGAAGTATCAGGCTTTTATATAACAAACAAATTCTGGTACTTACATTCAGCCTAGCCGGCAACTAGCTAATAATTAGATAATGTGCCATAATTACCGCATAACTGTGGCAATCATGTTTACCCGGAACGGGCGTGTCAGTAAGTTACAGTCGCACAAGAAGTGACAGTCACAGTGTGAAGAATAGCGTGCTGAAACTGAAACTCACTTAGTTGATCACAGCTACGCCTTCAAGGAAAACCGCCATCAGTAAACTAGCTATGTGCTTGCTACCGCCAATTTATGTAAAGAGAGAGTGCTCTATGAGAGAAATGTATAGATCGTTCATGCATTACACGACAAAACCGATGAATGTGTAATTTAGTTTGGTGTTAACGCAAGTCAAAAAGACCGGTAGCTTCTCAATAAAAATTTTCGCACAACACTGGATATACTAGTACAGTAATTTCGGTGTATCAGTGTGGACACTGTGGTTTCTCTTGTGGCACTGTAACTGACAGACGCCCACCGTGGGTATGGATGACTGCCTGTCACGAGTCGGCTCGTGACATCAACTTTGGTGGGAAACCGCGAACTCTAGTGGAATCCCAGTGTTTATCGTTCAGTTTAACCGCTACGTATTCACCCGGACGGGAGTGTTTTCAGAACAATTATTCACTGTGTCATGAATGATCATCTTTGTGCGAGACATTAGCACTTCCGATGAGCGATTTATTATGGGCGTGTTTCGCTCATTCTAGCCATTAGCAATGCGGCTGGACACTTGCCTCTTTCCCACGATTTGAAGTCAGTCAAGGTTTGAGCGCGATGAAAGCAGGTTGGGCCCAGAGCGTAGCAGTGCCGCCGTTGTCCAGTTCCTAAATTTCCACCTAGTGTGATTGGCGAGAGACTTAGCGAGTGCAGTGTCCTTCCAGTAACGACGCCCAGTCATCCGCTTTGTCCACTTTCCTGACCAGTATTTTCTTTTCGTATTTTCCTAGGCTTAAGAGTTAGCTTTTGAGTGAGCGAGTGAGTGCGATCTCCTTATTTTGAATTCATTTTGAAATGTAATGTAAAATTATTTCTTTGTAATCAATAAATTTAACAGTTCTTTTTCTCGAGCTTAATGTAATGTAAACTCGTGTTTTATTTTCCATATTAAGCTTATTCTAGTTGCAGCTCCTAGCTTGTATAAACGCTTTGCTATTCATAACTGGTACTTAGGCCAGTCCATTTTATTAACTAAAATCCGTTGTGCAACCAGGAGTTAATGCATCAGCAAGAATCTGTTATCATTAATAGCATCAGTTATTGATTGTCAGGGGTGAAGTCACTTTCTCCAGAGGCTAACTACTAACAAACAGCAATTGTGAGGAATTAGTCTCTGCTGTGTACTGTTGAGAAAGTTTATAAATTCTCGTCCTTAGAGAATCGGTGAAGCAAGCCAAAATAAAGTAACCATTGCTTGATTTTTAGCGAGACAATTCATTGTCCTGCTATCAGTATTATTGAAAATTATCCTTTAATATTGTCACACATAAAAACCCCGTGACAATTGGCGACCTTGCCAGGATATTAACTCCTAGCTCTAAAGCTATTCACAAGATAATACTCACTCGTTCAAACTTAGGTATTTATCATTAAAGTTTATAGGCACTACCTTACTGGTGATTATTGATTCATTTTTACTAATTTACATAATAGTTTTCACAGTCAGTTGTTTGTTTAATTTTCTTTCTTTACCAATTTAATTAGATAAAACTGGTCACCACTAACCTGTGCCTATATTCTTTATTCTCGATTATTGGCATCTTACTCTGAAAAAATTGCAGTCAGTACTGAGTCGCTAGTTATTTAGATTGAGTTAGCATCATGGCAGCCAACGTCTAAGTACAGAAAGCTAAAGATATGGGCCTTACTGACCCAAAAAAAATCCAAAGCTACGTCCTCTCACGGTTTAATTACGAGCAACAACATGAGAAAGATGCTCGTGAAGAACGTGAAAGAGAATGTGAACGAGCAAAAACAATGCGAGGAACGTGAAAGAGAACGTGAGCAAGAGCGAAAACAACGCGAACTCGGGTTAGTACAAGAGCGAGAACAACGCGAATATGAGAGTGAACAATGAGACAGAGAATGAGAACACGAACGTGCCGATCGAGAAGCACGCGAAAAACATGAATTTGAAGTGCTGAAGCTCAAGCGAGATTCCTTGGCTTCAGACACATCTGGTGCAGCTGGCCCAAGCTCCACGAAAGTTCACCCTGCACATGTTATGGCGACCCCACACATCAAGCTTCCTCCATACAAGGAAGGCGAGCGAATTGAGCCATACAAAGCTCATTTTGAAGACATGGCTCAGCTGTACCAGCTGGATGATGCAGCTAAGTGGCTTTAGTTTCTTAGCCTATTTGAGGGCCCCTGCCCTCGATATTCTCCACAGAATTCGTGGAGACAATCTCACGTATGAGATGATGAAGGCCACACTCGTCAAAGCGTACGGCCTCAAAGTTGACGACGCCTCAAATTTGACGAGGCCAAGAGTCAGTTCATGCGGCGCATTTACAAGATAAAGAGACTGCTGCTCAGTTTCTTGACCGGCTTACTGCTTACTTAGGTGAGTGGATGGAGAAAGATGAAAGTCCTTCCACGTGTGAGGGGATAATCGACCTTAGACCTTATGCTGCGCATGCAGCTAGAAAAATCATGGCCCACTGAACTTATGGCTCAGCTTAAGATCTGCCAGGTAAAGGATGCCAGCCAAATGGTGGAGATGGCTGACTCATTCTTTACTGCATATGGATATCAAACTTGCAAGCAGCATACCTGGAACAGGAAACCTGATAAATCTGGGAAACCGTCTCAAACTGAACCCCAGCAACAAGGCCATTCTCAGAATAATGGCCAAGGTCCAAAACTGCAGAGGAAGGACCAGGGGCAAAACACTCAGAAACCTGAGTGGAAGTGGTACAACAAGTACCCTAGCCAGCAGCAGTATCAGCCATGCAACTGACCATCGGGACTGTCCTTTTCAGCACCAGCAGGAGGCGAACGCAGCCTTCATTCCTCAGCAGCAGCACGGTGGTCACGTCCCTACCAGTACGGGTACTCCCCCACAGTTCTCTAGTCCCACAGCGACAGTGAACCCCCCCTCCACAGATGGCCAATGTTCCATCTCCACAGGCAGTGAGTATGACCCCTCAGGTATCTAGTTCACAGGGCCGCATCATTTATTCAGCATCATTTATTCAGCAGCCTAATCAGTGGCTAGCTGCTTCCTCCACAGGCCCTCCCACAGGTGACAGTGCCTTCCTTGTTCAGGCAGGGTTTGTGGGAGGCATTCCTGTGAAGGTCCTGTCAAGCAAAGTTTAGTTCGGCCCAACGAGTACACGGGTAAGCAGATCCAAGTTAGACTTACTGATGGGTCAGTGAGATTGTTCCCTGAGGCACTTATCCAGGTGGCATCTCCTTTCTACACTGGCTTGACAGCTGTTGTTGTCATGCCAGAACCCTTGTTTGACCTCATTATCGGCAACATACCGGGCGTCAAAAACAGTTGCGTCATAGATGTTGCTACTCAGACTTCGGCTGTTGCAGTAACACGAGCCATTGTTGAGGCTCCAAACTGCGTCACCCCAGTGACCATTGCATCGCCGCAAGATCTGATGTGTACCCAAGATGTTGTTCAAGAACAACACTCTGACCCAACACTTGCTGCCATGCGAAAGAAACAAAAGGGTAGAGTGATAAAGTATTCACGGGGAGGTCAAACCAAGGTCCTTCGTAAACAAGGACAGCTCTACCGTGAGTCATGAACACCCGAGGGTGAGGTTCAACTACAGTTTGTCGCTCCCGCCAAGTACCGCCAAACAGTGTTAGAATGGGGTCATTCTTCAGCCTCAGGAGGTCATATGGGCAAAAGGAAGACCCAGGGCCGTATCCGAGCTGACTTTTTCTGGCTAGGGATGGGACAAGAGATAGATAGCTTTGTGCATTCCTGCAATGTGTGTCCATGTACCACTAATCAGGGACATGTCCTTCCTGCGCCGTTTGAAACCACACCCGTAATCTCTGAGTCAGTTGAGAGACAGGGCAGTGGTGAAGTAGATGCAGACCTGATGTCTCGCCTGCTAACTGCTAACTAACACGGGCAACTGTTGTATGCTGGATTCCGTAAGATAGGCGTTCTCAGAGATTTGAGTAATTCAAGGACCAGCCTGGTTCCCAGTTAAAAGCGTAGACCTGACGTCCTACCCGTTGGCCCCACAGGACACAGTATGTCCAGGGCCTGTACATACATGTACCGTAAGTTAAGCGGGAGGTTCGAGAAACCCGCAGAGACAGTCCAAGGCTGTGTATGAATTACCTTGTGGAGCGTCTCGAGCTGTGGACCTCTCTGAGGATTTCCGGAGAATGCACATTATCCACATGAGTGTTCACACCCACGGTGGGTGTTAAAACGTGACCTGCCCGAGATTGCGTAGCGATTCTCAGCTTCCTGTTATTAGTCGTAAGTGTAGTGTTAGGTTAACCAGTAAACTGCCCATTCTAAGAGATTTGAGCAATTCAAGAACTGACACGTTTCCTGGTTAATAATGTTAGGTTTACTAGTAAACTGCCCGTTCTAAGATTTGAGCAATTCAAGAACTGGCATGTTTCCTAGTTAATAAGCGTTAACCAGCAAACCATAAGGGTTCTAAGAAATTTGTTAATTCAAGAATTACGTTTCCTGGTTAATAATTACATAAGTACTGATTGCTAGGCAGAGAGAGAGAAATGACACTTTTGATGCTCCACCTTAATTCCTTTCGCAGATGCAGCTGGTGGGTGCAGCATTGCCATGCAGATCAGCTGGTCGTCCCTGTCACATGCTGCTTCCCCTTCTCTTCTGCCTCGTCGTCATTATTTACTATAAATTTGTATTACATGATTTTACACGTAGGTACAGTTACACCACAACTGTCACCTACACCGTGTATTACATACATTATGCTACATAACAATTACTTGTTAATGTAAATGCAGCGAACTTTTCGCTCAGTTTGACCTGAGTACAGGATTTTTCACCGTCGTCACGGAGTTTTTCCCTCAAGCTTGCTTCTATTAACGTAAATAAGAGTTTTTTTTCGCTCACTGGCGACTGTGACTTTCTCCTGTAGCAGGATAGCACACACACACCGCAGCGTGAATCTTGTGTGATTAAGTATGTATATTGAAATTATTTTCTGAGAAAAAATTTCACTTTTGATGGGGCGTAATGTCACGAGTCGGCTCGTGACATCAACTTTGGTGGGAAACCGCGAACTCTAGTGGAATCCCAGTGTTTATCGTTCAGTTTAACCACTACGTATTCACCCGGACGGGAGTGTTTTCAGAACAATTTTTCACTGTGTCATAAATGATCATCTTTGTGCGAGACCTTAGCACTTCCGATGAGCGATTTATTATGGGCGTGTTTCGCTCATTCTAGCCATTAGCAATGCGGCTGGACACTTGCCTCTTTCCCATGATTTGAAGTCAGTCAAGGTTTGAGCGCCATGAAAGCAGGTTGGGCCCAGAGCATAGCAGTGCCGCCGTTGTCCAGTTCCTGAATTTCCACCTAGTGTGATTGGCGAGAGACTTGCGAGTGCAGTGTCCTTCCAGTAACGACACCCAGTCATCCGCTTTGTCCACTTTTCTGACCAGTATTTTCTTTTCATATTTTCCTAGGCTTAAGAGTTAGCTTTTGAGTGAGCGAGTGAGTGCGATCTCCTTATTTTGAATTCATTTTGAAATATAACGTAAATTTATTTCTTTGTAATCAATAAATTTAACAGTTCTTTTTCTCGAGCTTAATGTAATGTAAACTCGTGTTTTATTTTCCATATTAAGCTTATTCTAGTTGCAGCTCCTAGCTTGTATAAACGCTTTGCTATTCATAACTGGTACTTAGGCCAGTCCATTTTATTAACTAAAATCCGTTGTGCAACCAGGAGTTAATGCATCAGCAAGAATCTGTTATCATTAATAGCATCAGTTATTGATTGTCAGGGGTGAAGTCACTTTCTCCAGAGGCTAATAGTACTAACAAACAGCAATTGTGAGGAATTAGTCACTGCTGTGTACTGTTGAGAAAGTTTATAAATTCTCGTCTTTAGAGAATCGGTGAAACAAGCTAGAATATAGTAATCATTGCTTGATTTTTAGCGAGACAATTCATTGTCCTGCTATCAGTATTATTGAAAATTATCATTTAATATTGTCACACATAAAAACCCCGTGACACTGTCATCTATTACACATATGGTAATAATGGTATCAGTGACTATACGAGATTTATATGCTTTTTGCTATATTGCATAAAAGCCAATAATCAGTGTTATAAATGCAGGTCTCTCTCTCTCTCTCTCTCTCTCTCTCTCTCTCTCTCTCTCTCTCTCTCTCTCTCTCTCCACACACACACACACACACACACACACACAAAAAAATATATATATATATATATATATATATATATATATATATATATATATATATATATATATATATATATATATATATATATATATATATATATATATATCTGTTCTTACCTAATTGTATCTTTTCAGGAATGAGTCAAGCTCGTACTGTCCCGTGTCTTAAACCATATTTATCGTACATATCCTTAAATTTGTGAATTGTTTTGGCACACACTATTTCATTCGGTTGTGCATTCCATTGATCAATTGCTCTGTTTGGGAAACTGAATTTCCTTACGTCTTTATCACCTCTCTTCTTGTGAAGTTTTTTGCAGTGTCCTCTTGCTGATGCTTCTCCATGTGTTAAGTAATCATTTATGTCCATTTTCTCCTTCCCTGATATGCACTTATATAGCATTATCATGTCACCTCTTTTCCTTCTCTCCTGTAGTGTTGGTAGATTCAGTTTATTTAGTCTTTCTTCGTAGCTTAGGTCCCTTAAGCTTGGTATCCATCTTGTAGCGGCTCTTTGAACTTTTTCAATCTTGTCTATGTGCTTTTTGAGATGAGGACTCCAGACTACTCATGTATATTCCAGGGTTGGTCTAATGAATGATGTTATTATCCTTCTTAGCATGTCTTCGTTTATGTATGTGAATGCTATTCTCATATTTGCAAGCAGTGTATATATGTTCCGTACCTTCTCGCTGATGTGGTCAGCCGGAGATAGTCTGTTATTGATAATCACACCTATGTCTTTCTCTCTTTCTGATGTGTATAGGGTTGTATTTCCTAACTTATAATCCCAATCAGGTCTTTTTCCACTTTTACCAAACTTAATTACACACTTGTCCACATTGAATTCCATTTGCCATGTACTACTCCATTCATGAAGTTTATTTAATTCTTCTTGTAGCTCTTTACAAGAGACTGTGTTAGTAATTCTCCTTTGTATTTTTGCATCATCTGCAAACATATTCAGATAGCTCTAATTTCCAGTGTTACTGTTTATATCATTTATATACACTAAAAACATGATTGGTGCCAGCACTGAACCCTGTGGTACTCCACTAGTCACTTCTTTCCATGATGAGTAGTTTCCTCTTAGTACTGTTCTCATTTCTCATTTTATGAGAAAGTCTTGCATCCAACAAAACAGTTTGCCTCGAATTCCTCCTTGATGGTACAGTTTCCATAAAAGTCTTTGGTGTGGTACTGTGTCAAAAGCTTTCTTGAAATCTAAATAGATACTGTCCACCCATCCTTCCCTTTCCTGTATTGTGTTTGTTACTCTGTCATAGTAGCTCAACAGATTAGTAACATGATTTTCCTTTTTTGAAACCAAACTGTCTTTCTGTTATCATACTGTGTTCTTCTAGATGATTTACCCAAGCTTTTCTTATAAGCTTTTCTAATATCTTGCTTACAACACTGGTCAGTGATACTGGTCGGTAGTTGAGTGGATTTTGTCTATTTCCTTTCTTGAATAAGGGGACAATATTTGCTTTTTTCCAAATATCAGGTAGTTTACCTTGACTCAAGGATTTCTTGAAAATTAAAAATAATGGTTTACTTAACTCCTTTGCACATTCTCGTAGTACCCAACATGAAATTTCATCAGGACCACTTGCTTTTCCTCTGTCTAATCTACTTTACTCCTCCTGTATTACTTTTTCTGCTATTTGTATATCTGGTAGTATGTGTGGACATGCATGTTCCACATGGTCCCTCTCAAAATTTTTTTCTTCTGTAAAAACTAATTGGAAATTCTTATTTAGTGCTTCACAAATACTTTCTCTTGTCTATAAGTGATTCCCTCGTCCGTAATTGATTGTATTATATCTTTTACTTTGGTTTTGCTTCTGATATAGCTGTAAAACAGCTTTGGTTGATCATTACTTTTATGTATTATGTCCTCCTCCAACTGTTTTTGGGCTTCCCTCCTTATTCTTGTATAATCGTTTCTTGCCTGTTTGTAATTATTATACGCCCTTTCACTATTATGTCTTCTGTATCTATTCCACAACAAATCTCTTCCTTCTTTTGATTTTTTACATTCTGTATTGAACCATTTCTGTATTTTCTTATCTGCTTCTTTGTGCTGTGGGATGTACTTCTGGACTCCTATTTCATAAAATTCACAGAATTTTTTATATACAGCATTTAAATCTTTTCCTCTAAGCTCATTTTCCCAATCAACTTCTAAGAAATACTTCTTTAGGTCTTGATAATTTCCCTTTTTATAGTTAGGCTCTTTTTGTAACTGTCATTGCTGTTTTACTATGTCATATGCTATCCTGAAGTTATAATTTAGTACTGCATGATCGCTTTTGCCGAGTGGAGGGTGATATATTAAACTGTCAATATCATTTTCTTGCCTAGGAAATATTAGATCTAGCACTGAAGGTACATCAAGTCCTCTTTTTCTGGTGGTTTCCCTCACATGTTGCGTTAGGAAGAACTCTTGTACGAGATCCAGGAGCTTTTGGTCCCAACAGCTTTCTTGGCTAATTATATCTAGAGTATTCCAATTTATATTTGTATTAAAATCCCCGGTTAGTATAATTCTTTCTGATTTCTCTTCCATTTTATGTAGTAATGATCTTAAACTCTGAATTGTACTCTCTGCCAGGTCCTCATATTCATCTCTTTCCCATGTGTTTGATCTGGGTGGCATGTACAAATTGGCTACAATTACTTTACCTTCAGATGTGTTGATCTCTACTGCAATCAGTTCTACTTGTGATGGTATATCTAGTTTTATTTCATTGACTTTTAGATTTTTCTTAGTTAATATTATAATTCCTCCTTTTTTTAAATTTCTGTCTCTTCTCCATATAATGTATTCCTCTAAGTTTAGTATGTCATTGGATATCCTTGGTGTTAATTTTGTCTCAGTTAGGCATATTATTTGTGGTTCATTTTCTCTGACAATCATTCATCTCTAGTAATTTAGATACCATTCCATCCACATTTGAGTACATCAACTTTATCATCTTGTTTATATACTTGCCATGACATGGTTCTACTACCTTCCTCCTTTTTATTCCATCCTGTTTGTGTACCACTTTCGTACCTGCAATCCTATTACTTTGTAAAAAAAATTTCTTCTTCTCTTCTGATCTTCCCTCATTTTTTGTTTTTCCTTCCTCCCTTTTCTCTTTCAGTAATTCCAGTTCCTCTTGTGTTAGGCATCTTTTTATCCATACATTTTTGAACTCCTCTTTTTCCATAAGATTCTTTGCATTTTTTAGTATCTCTTCCACAGTGTTTACACTCTGGAAAGTCACATTTAGAGGTCTTGTCTTGCTTTTCTCATATTTCCCTAACCTTTTGTGTTCCTCCTGTCTTACTACAGATTTCCTCTGATACTTCTTTCAGCAGGCTCATTACATTTGCCATCTCCTTTTTGACTCTTGTGATCTTGTTTTTTACTTCTTCCTCTTCTATACCAGTGATTACTATAGATTTGTTTATATCTACTGAATCTCTAACTTTGGATTGTTTTGGATTATTCTTTTCACCTCCTTTTTAATGCTTTTTTCCTCCACCCTTGTTTCTAAGTCTTTCTTTACTTTCACCATTTCAGCATACGTGGTTTCCACATCATTTTTATAGCTTTGCACAGCTTCATTCACCTGTGTTATCTTCTCCTCAATATCACTGCTATGGTCTATAAGACTGCTTACTTGCCTAATTGTCTCTGTGTCATTTTTGAACTCTTCCATAACACTCTCGTGATTGACTACTGTACTTGCCAGTTCACTCATTTTCTTCCCAAGTGTACTCATTTCCACTGTTAGTTCACTGATGGTTGTGTCTTTCTTATTTGCCTCCCTTCCTAGTTTTTCTATTTCTTTCTTTTGCAAGTGCATCTGCTTCTTTATTTCATCAATTTCATTTTTGAAAGCCATTTCTAGTTTGTTTACACGTTCAACCGGTCTATTGTGAGTCTCCACTTCAACCAGTTCTTGGTAGAAATCATCATTTTGCTTTTTACCTTTACCCTTTTTCTTTTCCAAATTTGCTTTACTAAAGTATGTATCCATTTTGCAATACTAAAAGTGCAGAGCATGTACTGACAATCCCCGTGTTGTTGTAGTCTAACCAAACCTCAGAGATAACTCAGCGTATTCTTTCGTCTTGGTTCTCTTTCCTGTTTGAACAAGTCTTGTTTAAACTTATTATTTTTTCCTTTTAATAATGAAAAATTATTTAGTCTAACCTGGTACAGAGCTTGAGTCATACAAAGATACTAATTTAGATAATGCCACTGGCCGTGTTGGTTCGGTACGGAGCGCCGATGTCGCACGTCCGCCTCGATTGAATCCCTCTGTGTGTTTGTGTCTGTGTGTGTCTGTATGTGTGTGTGTAAACTTGCTAGTCATCATATTAGTGAAGCTTGGTGGCCAGGTGGGTAGGGTGGGGGTGTTGCTGGGGGGCCAATATGTGGGAGGGATAGGCAGGTTGAAATGAGAGAATGGGATGGGTAGGGTTGGGTGGGCGAGATGAGTGGGGTTGATTGGTTTGTGGGCAGAGTGGAGTGAGCAATGAGGGGGATGGATTGGTAGATAAGGTGGGTGGGTGGGTGAGTGAGTAGGGTTGATAATGTGAAAAGCGATTCGTGGGGATGAGGTTCATGAGGTAGATAGGTAATCGGACTTAGTTCCATGGCCTGACTAGGTCCATGATAGGAATACGTCTATGGGGAATATATCTCTGAGGATATGGACCCTAACAGGAACGTAAGTCCAATGAGAAGAAAATAGATCCTGGAGGGAAATAGGTCTATGGAAGAAAATAGATCCTGGAGGGAAACAGGTCTATGGAAGAAAATAGATCCTGGAGGGAAATAGGTCTATGGAAGAAAATAGATCCATACAGTTCAAGGATGCCCCATAGAAAAAACATAGGTATATAAGGGAAAATTGACCCAGGAGGAAAATAGGTCCAAGAGGTAAAAGAGGTCCTTGGAGGCAAAAATAGGCCGATGGGAAAAATAGGTCACTGGTGGTGAATAGGTCCAAGTAGAAAATAGATCCATGGAGAGAATAAACCAATCTGAAAATAAGTCCATGGTGGAAAATATGGGGAAATAAGTCCATGTGGGAAAACAGATACAGATGAGCCCATGAGCAAAAAAGTCCATTAAGGAAATAGATCCATGAGGTAAAGTAGGTCCATGGAGGAAAAGAGATCCATGGGAAAAAAAAAAAAATTCAGTGGAGGAAGAAGTCTTTACCAGAAAATAAGTGAATGTAGGCTGAAATTTAGGAGGTGTAGCCCGGGTTTGTGTATGAGTTTCTGTCAAAGGTGTGGGATAAATGGTAATTGTATGCCGTTTCTTAACTTTTATTATGATAATGAAACTGGTCAGACAACTATTTATCTGCTTCATAGATTATCTATCTGAAGTAAAGAGTTGACTGTATTACTACCGCATCACTGGTAGCTGGCAGGCCAAGACCCTCAAAACAACTTTTGATGGCATTTTTTGTTCAAAGCTTGCAACCATGCTAGAATGTATCACAATGGTATAAGGTTATAGAAACACCCCGTTGCAAAATGGCATTTGACCTTTAGGGTCAAATTTGGAGGTCAAAAGGTCAAATAAGGACAAATTTTATTTTCCCTCTTGTCGTGTACTTCCAAATAATGTAAGGTTTGGCAAGAAACATTGAGGAATTAGTGAGATGCAAAGGTTTTAAGTAATAGGTAATTGTGAAGGAAATTAGGATTTAAAATGCTCGAGACTCTATTATGGATCGGATTACGCACAAAGTAAAGATCCATTCTTTTAACGTCACTTCTTCCTGGAAATAATTTTCTTCAAGAAGGCACACGATGGTTGAGTATCATTTTCCCTGTGTCCCATTACCTTTGGCAATTAATTTTGCTGTTGAAATCCTTAAGATTTATCCAGACCATGTCCACTGCCTGCGATGTTAAGGCATCCGTCTGCATCACAACCGCATGCAGGTATACATGGTTGCCCCATCCGATGACAAACGCAAGCTTGTGTGCGGCACTTGGTTTTGCATCCACAAGCAACCAACTCCAAACAGGTGCTTGGAAAAGATGGCTTCCGTAACCACACCACTTCTAACCGTTTGTCCATTACCTGCCAACCTCCTGTCTCCTGAGGGCTTGGGAGAACGACGTCTGGTTTGTTTGCCTGCAGCCACACTTTGGCCTGGTGGCTGGCACGTGAAAGATGTAACTAATGTGTTATTCGTTGGTGGCAACATTTCAATTGCCTTTATTTCTTTCTGGAACAAGTCATGTCTGGCCCGATAAACAGCCGAAGTAGAGCAAGGTGCCTTGCACAACATACCTATAAACTCTTCAACTTTGCCTAACGGACCATCCCTACCAACACCTTGCAACAGTTCTGGATGTTGCAGGTACACACTCCAACACGATTTCTTCCTATGGTCAGGGAAGGACGAGACAGTATCGCAGCCAGATATGGCATGGAAGCCAAGCACATTCTCCATTACTACTCAAGGGAGTTTCTCGTTGATGACGTGCACTGGAAAGCATTCCTGCTCCTTGGAGGTGCCGCTCATCATCCACACTTAGCACGTTTGTCCCTGGTAAAGTGAATGAGCAAGAGGAGGACGTCTGTGTCACGACACTTAAAGATTATACTTTCAAATCCAGCATCAATGACTTCAAGGGCATGGAGGACGATTCTTGTGTCCGCCTCCTCGTGGTTTGCTTGTAATGTTAGGATGACTCCCCGTGTTGTCGAATATCCGTCTGTCATTGTGCTTGGTAAGTCTGCCACTTAGGAACATGGCAAGGTCTTCCTTGTTTTCATCTAAAGCGATGAAGTTCTTCCATGCTTGGGGAAGTGGAAGATCCTCCCGGTCGATCACCTTTCGAGTTGGTCTCTTCATCTGCCCAGCTCTTTTGGTCCTCGTGGCTGACTTTATAGATAAATGTCTGTACTGGTCAAACACAACGTCAGTCCTGGAAACCATGCCACTGATCTGTTTCACCAATGTCTTCTCGAAGTTTTTGGCATAGTCACCGAAGGTTTTGCACTTTAGTGGCTTCTCTAGGGACTGAATCAATGCATGGCCATTGATTATGATGCATTTTTCTCTTGCTGTATCTGGTGTTCCTTTGACTTTCTCTACACCAAGATTAGTGGTTAGCAAGGAAAGCATTGCAGACTTCTGGATACTGTTCATCGTTTTATGTGTTTTCCAGACTAGGCGGTACAACTGACAGTTCATGCTCCGATACTTTGTGAAGATCGACTACTCGCTCAGCTTGTGACGCAATGAACAGTCTCCGTATCAGTTGCCTGTCCGCTTTGATTGTCTTGGCGACCCTCTGCTTTCGATCTTGCACAGGTATTTTGTACAGAGTTGCAAACGTTGAGCTGTGGTCTTGAAAAGAAATTAGGGCCAAGATTGGCCTGGAGCCCTCACGTCAGTATCAGTAAAGATAGGCTATCCCAACTTCCTGAAAAAAAGCAATGCGTTAATGAGAACTTCACATTTCTATTCTAAGGTGTTTTATGGAATCTAAAACCCTTGTATCTCATTGTTTCCTCAGTATTTCATGCTAGACCTAATATTATTTGGAAGTACAAGATAAAAGGGAGAAATACAAAATTTGACCTAATTTGACCTTTTGACCATGAAGGTCAAATGCCACTTTGGCAACCGGGTGATTCTAAATGCCTGGACCATAGTGATACTTTCTGGAAAGGTTGCCAGCTTTAAACAAAAAATGCCATCAAAAGTTATTTTTAAGCATATTTCCTGGGGTTGGTCTGCCGACTATGGGCTTCACGGTCGACATTGGCATAACTTATTTTATTACACACACACACACACACACACACACACACACACACGCACGCACTCAAATTCACTCGCTCACACACACACACACACACACACACACACACACACACACACACACAGAAAGACGCTCACTGGCATATGCACACGCGCATATACACACGTGCACATACAGACACACAAGCACACACACTTCCCGTGACGAACCAATATATCATCGTTTAGACTCTCTGTTGCAGGATATTACGGGATTTCTCACCCTCTCCCGCCTTTCCTTTCCCCCTTCTTCCTTTCCTGTAGAGGGGCGGGTATAGGCTAGCTGGACACCCACTCAGCTCGCAGAATTCGTGGTTTCGAATCCCGAGCTGACCATGAGAAGTTTGGGCAAGGTCTTATTTACTCCAGTCTGTTCATACTTTGAACTAAAACAGGGACCTGAATTGTGAATTTGATGGCTGGAAACCATTGTCTGGGAGGAGATTAAAACTTAGCAATAAATGGATGTATGCGTTAATGACCCTTGTATAGTCAGTATGCATTAATCTAAGCCTTCTTCTCCACCTCTTTTTCTTTGACACCTTTCCACTCCTGCGTGCCAGTAACGTAACCTACAGGAAGAGGGGGTATTGGAAGTTCAGTAGCCCCCTGACCTCTCAGTCCTCTCACGATCGGGACAACTCTTGTATGTTAGTTTAGCTAATGTCTATCTATCTATTGCCAGACGCCAAAATCCCGTAAGGGGTGGCCATTTGACTTTGAGTTATTTGTTTTACTGGGAGAGGCACTAACCCTCCACCAACCCACTTGTTGAAACATAGGGAGCACGTATGGTTTGGTTATATGGTTAACACCAAGCGTTGTAAATAGTTTCTTAGCTTACAGGAAACCATTTGGCTTGTCACTCAATGTAAAGCCACCTGGAAAGGAAAGAAATGCAATAAGAAGTGACAAAAATGATGGGAGAAATAGAAAGAGGGGAGGGCAGGCACAGAAAAAGAATGATAAAGGTTAAGGAAGAAGTAGGCGGCACTACATCAAGTGAGTGGATGATGGTCGCCACCACCTACCACTTAGCTAATGTCATATAGTTTTATTCAGCTAAGAAAGAGTCATTTGAGTGTGAGAACATATACTCGTACAATTTCAGTTAGGAACACACACACACACACACACACACACACACACATGTATATATATATATATATATATATATATATATATATATATATATATATATATATATATATATATATATATATATATATATTGTTACATAGCCTATGATTTCATCATCCTTTGTGTAATTTTAACGCACAGTTGCTGCATGTTTGATCACGAGCGTGTTCTGCCTCAGTCCCCCCCTTCTACCGTTATACTACAGTAAGTCGTTCTCTCTGTTATTCAGAGTGGGATTTTCAGCTTTTTGTCCCCATGGCTTCATTTGCGCGTCCTTCTTACAAGTTGTATCAAGCTCTCCTGGCCCCTATATAATGAGCTCAGTCTCTGCATCATTGCCACTTAGATCTGCTCCTCATTTTGTTCACATCTCTGTCCTCCCCTGTACAGTTATTATTATTGTGAGTTTCTCAGGAAGTCTCCAACCATCTAGCAGCTGTGTGTAATTTGAGTATAACTGTTATTGCATTTTTTCCTTGTACTGTATAGCATAAGGTGCTGATTTGTAGGCCTAGTGAGTTTTTTGTAATTTACTTAAAGTTTTACTATCAGCCATCATTAATAATAATTTGTATCTGTAATAATATATCTCGCATTCACTAAGTATTATCCAGTATTGTCATTTTATCAGGGCTGACTTAGATAAATATACTCTTGCTAATTTCGTGTTAATAGAGGCTATTGCAGTTAACCATATATTTAACCTGTTTATTTGCCATTACATTATCCTTATGAGTCCTGAATGTTTTGTTGTTAGTTTGTGCATTAAACTTTAACTTGTAATTTTACCTAACTCTTTTGTTTTGAACCTGGAACTTTACGGGACAGTAGTGACACTTAGTATTCTCACTTAAAGTGTACATTATCTTTCTCTGTTCCGTAACATAAATTTGGCGACCTCATATCAGGATATTCAGGATATTATCATAAGGATATTGCTTGATATTTTGTGACTGTTACTTACTCATGATGTCTACTATTACTACACTTGATGAAGCCAAAGATTTTTTGTCAAATGTGCAAACAGTGTGTGATGTAGAAAACAGAACAAAGAATGAACTTAAGATTGTTGCTCAACAATTGGGATTTGTTGTTCGCTCTCATCAGTCTAAAGATCAAATTGTTGCCATGATTAATGAAAGCTTGTTTAATGTAACTCCTCCAAATGAGCAAACGCAGATTGAATTAGCTAAGTTACAGCTAGCCCTGCAGGAGGCTAAGGCTAAGGAGGCGGAGTCTCGTGTTAAGGAGGCTGAATTTCAGGCCCGTTCTAAGGAGGCTGAGGCACAAGTTGAAATTGCTAGGATTCAGGCAGACCATGAGTATCGCATGAAACAAGGTGGAACTGGATCATCTAGCTCTGATGATTTTGATGTGGCTAAAAATGTTAAACTTGTCCCTCCTTTTAATGAATCTGATTTAACAAAGTATTTTCAGTTGTTTGAGAGGGTAGCTACAGGTTTTAATTGGCCTAAGGAGTATTGGCCAGTACTCCTTCAAACTGTTCTCACAGGTAAAGCTCAAGTAACTTATGCATCTTTGCCTCAGGATCAGTCTGATAATTATGATGTAGTTAAGAGCTTGATTCTTAAGGCCTATGAGCTTGTTCCTGAAGCTTATAGAGTAAAATTTAGGACAACTTACAATCAAGATAAGCAATCCCATGTTGAGTATGCAAAAATCAAAGAAGATTTGTTAGATCAGTGGTTAAATTCTAAGAATGTGGATTCTGATTTTGACAAATTTAAGCAGATGATTTTGCTGGAGGACTTCAAAAGGTGTATTTATAAAGATGTAAGCCTATATCTTGATTAGAAAAGGATAGATAATTTGTCTGATGGTGCAGTTTTAGCTGATGAATATGTTCTCACTCACAAGAGATGTTCTAGAGAAAAAGGGAAAGCTGAGAGTAAGTACGTTGCCTCTACTCAGAGTACAGGTAACAGGAAAGAGAATAAAGATGATGTTTCTCAGGAAGTAAATACCAGCTTCACCTCTAGATTTCAGAAAAGTAAATGTACTTATTGTAGTAAGCTTGGTCATACTACGGAGAGATGTTTCAGAAGACAGCGTGATGTGAACAAAAAGGAGTCTTTAAATATTCAGTCAATTGGTCTAGTGTCCACTCTTGAGAGTTCCCAGAATTCTTTAACTGAGTTAACTGAACCTGCTTTGAGGGGTAACTTAAATTCTCATGATGGAGCTCCTCTTTTGAGCAGTAACGTGGGTGACACTCTCAAGAGTTCATGTGCTAATTTCCTGTCTGATGGTTTTGTCAGTCCTCTGGACAGTAATGACAGGAAATCAGTTAAAATATATCGTGATACAGGTGCTTGCCAATCCCTTATGCTGACCAGTGTTCTAGGCTCTAATGTTAATTCCTCTGATGAAACTGTAATCTTACAAGGTGTAGGGAATAATTACTTCTCTGTCCCTCTGTGCAGAGTGAATTTAGAGTCTGGTTTTGTTAATGGTTCCGTTATGGTTGGGTTGGTTGAGACACTCCCAATGTCAGGTGTAACTTTCTTACTTGGAAATGATATTGGTGGAAGTCAAGTGTGTCCAGCTCCTCAGTTGTCTGGTGAGCCAGTGGCTGCGACCCATGATTGTGATGTCCCTGATGTGTTCCCTGCATGTGCTGTCACTAGGGCTAAGTCTAAAGTTACTGGTGATTTAGAGGATAATGATGATGATGATGTTATCCCAGCTGACACTTTTCTTGCTAATTTGGACCACTCACCAGATGAGGCAGTACCCCGTAGTGTTGATAATTTGTCTCGTCAAGAGTTGGTTGAGTTGCAGGTTGCTGACCCTGAGTTGAAAGGTCTAGCTAACTCTGCTAACAGTGAAGAAGAGTCAGCCGGTGCTTCTACTTGTTATTATGTAAAGTCAGGAGTACTTATGAGGAAGTGGAGACCACCAACAGCATCAGCCGACTGTGAATGGGAGGTTGTACATCAAGTTGTTATCCCTCGTGTTTGTAGGCAGGATATCATTCGAGTGGCTCATGATTCCAGTTTGGCAGGACACCTTGGAGTGAGGAAGACTGTGGCACGCATTTTGAAACACTTCTACTGGCCAGGTATCTTCAGGGATGTTTCCTGGTATTGTAAGTCTTGTCACACCTGTCAAGTTGTGGGGAAGTTTAATCAGACTGAAAAGGTTCCACCTCTAGTTCCCATTCCTCCTTTTGAGGCGCCTTTCACCCGTGTGTTGGTGGATATTGTGGGCCCCCTTCCTAAGACTTCTCCAGGATTTTCTTATGTGTTGACCCTGATTGATATGGCTACTCGTTATCCTGAAGCCATTCCACTTAGAAATATCTCAGCAAAGAACGTGGTTAAGGAAATGCTAGGGTTCTTCACAAAGTTTGGTCTGCCCAAGGAGGTACAGTCAGACCGGGGAAGTAATTTCATGTCAAATGTTTTCAAGCAGTCTCTGAAAGAGTTGGGCATCACCCAGATCACGTCTTCAGCTTACCATCCCCAGACCCAAGAAGCGTTAGAGAGATATCATCAAACACTCAAATCAATGCTCAAGAAATACTGTTTGGAACATCAGAAAGACTGGGATAAAGGTCTTCCATTCGTTGTGTTTGCCGCAAGAGAATCTCCAAATGAATCACTGGGCTTCTCACCTTTTGAACTACTGTTTGGCCATGAAGTAAGAGGACCCCTTAAGTTACTCAAGGAATGCTGGCTGTCGGAGGAAGATGACGTCAACCTGCTGGAGTATGTGATGAAGTTCAAAGAACGGCTGTCCACTGCTTTACAGTTGGCGAGAGAGAATTTAGGAGCTGCTCAGGAGAAGATGAAGACTTGGTATGATAAGAAGTCCAGGTTACGCCACTTTCAGCCAGGAGGTCAGGTTTTGATTCTGCTACCAGTTCATGGGCAACCTCTTCAAGCCAAGTTTAGTGGTCCTTATTTCGTGGAGAAGAAACTCAGTGATGTCAACTATGTCATTGCCACACCAGATCGTAGAAAGAACAAGCAACTTTGTCACATCAACATGCTAAAGTTATATCACAGGCGGGACGAAAATAATCCAGTCTGCACTGTAGTTGTTCCACCCGAGTCTGCAAGTGAAGCTCTCCCATGCAGTATGAGCCTGAGTGATAGTTTGGGGAAGAATCCTGATATCATGAATGATCTCCAGACTAAGCTTTCTCATCTACCTCCCAAGGAAAGGCAGGAGTTTTCGGCATTACTGCAGGAGTACCCGCAAGTGTTCCGTGACACTCCAGGAAGAACTACTGTGTTGATGCATGATGTCGATGTTGGAGACGCAAAGCCAATTAAATTGCCTCCTTACCGTGTGAACCCAGTGAAAGTTCCTCTCATCCAGAAGGAGCTTGGCTACCTGTTGGACCACAAGATGATTGAGCCCTGTCAGAGCGCGTAGAGTTCTCCTGTCACTCTGGTCCCTAAGCCAGGTGGGTCACAGCGGCTCTGCATTGACTACAGACGTGTTAATCAGATAACCAAAACAGACACTTACCCTCTCCCTCGTGTGGAAGATTGCATAGACAAGATCGGAAAGACTAGGTACATAAGTAAGTTTGATTTGTTAAAGGGATACTGGCAAGTACCTATGACTGAACGTGCTAAAGAGATCTCATGTTTTGTAACATTAGGAAACACTTTGGCATGTTCTGTAATGCCATATACAGATTGTTTTAGAGTAATAAGAAATTTCCTTTGTAAATTTCTTTTTCTTTGTGGGGAGGTGTTACATAGCCTATGATTTCATCATCCTTTGTGTAATTTTAACGCACAGTTGCTGCATGTTTGATCACGAGCGTGTTCTGCCTCAGTCCCCCCCTTCTACCGTTATAGTAGAGTAAGTCGTTCTCTCTGTTATTCAGAGCGGGATTTTCAGCTTTTTGTCCCCATGGCTTCATTTGCGCGTCCTTCTTACAAGTTGTATCAAGCTCTCCTGGCCCCTATATAATGAGCTCAGTCTCTGCATCATTGCCACTTAGATCTGCTCCTCATTTTGTTCACATCTCTGTCCTCCCCTGTACAGTTATTATTATTGTGAGTTTCTCAGGAAGTCTCCAACCATCTAGCAGCTGTGTGTAATTTGAGTATAACTGTTATTGCATTTTTTCCTTGTACTGTATAGCATAAGGTGTTGATTTGTAGGCCTAGTGAGTTTTTTGTAATTTACGTAAAGTTTTACTATCAGCCATCATTAATAATAATTTGTCTCTGTAATAATATATCTCGCATTCACTGAGTATTATCCAGTATTGTCATTTTATCAGGGCTGACTTAGATAAATTTACTCTTGCTAATTTCGTGTTAATAGAGGCTATTGCAGTTAACCATATATTTAACCTGTTTATTTGCCATTACATTATCCTTATGAATCCTGAATGTTTTGTTGTTAGTTTGTGCATTAAACTTTAACTTGTAATTTTACCTAACTCTTTTGTTTTGAACCTGGAACTTTACGGGACAGTAGTGACACTTAGTATTCTCACTTAAAGTGTACATTATCTTTCTCTGTTCCGTAACAAGATATATATATATATATATATATATATATATATATATATATATATATATATATATATATATATATATATATATATACGATTTTCTAATAAAAGGCATCAGTATATATATATATATATACCTATATATATATATATATATATATATATATATATATATATATATATATATATATATATAAACAAATTTAATTTTACCTAACTCTGTGTTTTGATGCTGTCGAACTTTGACGGGACAGTAGTGACATTAGTATATATATATAAAGTGTATATATATATATATATATATATATATATATATATATATATATATATATATATATATATATATATATATATATATATATATATATATATATATATATATATATATATATATATATACAATAAACAAATTTAATACATGCCTTGTGTTTGTGTGGATGCTGTCGATTTTCTAATAAAAGGCATCAGTATATATATATATATATATATATATATATATATATATATATATATATATATATATATATATGCACACTGATGCCTTTTATTAGAAAATCGACAGCATCCACACAAACAGGAGGCATGTACTAAATTTGTTTATTGTAAATTAAAATAAATGTTTAATTAAAATGCATTTCTCTAGTTTCCTAGATCATCAGTTAAAAACAGTGGCCCAGGAAGAGGTGTGCTTCCTACAAGTGATTGATAGCCACTATCAATCACTTGTAGGAAGCACATCTCTTCCTGGGCCACTATTTTTAACTGATGATCTAGGAAACTAGAGAAATGCATTTCAATTAAACTCTGATTTTAATTTACAATAAACAGTTTTAGTACATGCCTCCTGTTTGTGTGCATGCTGTCGATTTTCTAATAAAAGGCATCAGTGTGCATACATATTTATACACATTTTTCCCCTCAAGAATATTTTCATACCTAATAAAACTATATATAAATATAAATATATATATATATATATATATATATATATATATATATATATATATATATATATATATATATATATATATGTATATATATATATATATATATATATATATATATATATATATATATATATATATATATATATATATATATATTGTTACATAGCCTATGATTTCATCATCCTCTGTATAATTCTAACCTACAGTAAGCTGCATGTTTGATCACGATTCACCTCGTGGCTTCCATAGTGATCACGCTTACGTGTTCTACCTCACTCCCCCCTTCTCCCCCTTATAGTAGAGTAAGTCGTTCTTTCTGTTGTTCAGAGCAGGATTGTCAACTCTTTGTCCCCTATGGCTTCATTTGCGCGTCCTTCTTACAAGTTGTATCAACCTCTGCCGGCCCCTATATAATGAGCTCAGTCTCTGCATTAATTGCCACTTAGATCTACTCCTCATTTTGTTCACATCTCTGTCCTCCCCCGTACAGTTGTTATTATTTTTGTGAGCGCTCAGGAAGTCTCCAACCATCTAGCAGCTGTGTAATTTGAGTATGTTATTACATATTTTCTTGTACTGTATAGCATAACGTGTTAATTCGTAGGCCTAGTGAGGTTTTTGTGATTCATGTGTTTTAGGTGTCAGCCATTATTAATAATATTTTGTATCTGTAATAATATATCTTGGATTAACTGAGCATTATCCGGTTTTCTTATTTTATCAGGGCTGACTTAGATAAATTTACTCTTGCTACTTTCGTGTTAATAGAGGCTATTGTAGTTAACCAGATATTTAACCTGTTTTTTTGCCATTACATTATCCTTATGAGTCCTGAATGTTTAGTTGTTAGTTTGAGGATTAAACTTTAACTTGTAATTTTAACTAACTCTTTTGTTTTGAACCTGGAACGTTACGGGACAGTAGTGATTTTGGTGTTCTCACTTGAAGTGTTCATTACCTATCTCTGTTCCGTAACATAAATTTGGCGACCTCGCCAGGATGTTCAGGATATTATCATAAGGATATTGCTTGATATTTTGTGACTGTGATTTATTCATGATGTCTACTATTACTACTCTTGATGAAGCCCAAGATTTTTTATCAAATGTGCAAACAGTGTGTGATGTAGAAAACAGAACAAAGAATGAACTTAAGCTTGTTGCTAAACAATTGGGAATTGCTCTTCACTCTCATTAGTCTAAAGATCAAATTGCTGACATGAATAATAAAAGCTTGTTTAATGTAACTCCTCCAGATAAGCAAACGCAGATTGAAATAGCTAAGTTACAGCTAACCCTGCAGGAGGCTCGTGCTAAGGAGGTTGAGTTTCAGGCACGTTCTAAGGAGGCACAGGCACAAATTGGAAATTGCTAGAATTCAGGCAGACCATGAGTATCGCATGAAACAAGGTGGAACTGGATCATCTAGCTCTAATGATTTTGATGTGGCTAAAAATGTTAAACTTGTCCCTCCTTTTAATGAATCTGATTCAACAAAGTATTTTCAGTTGTTTGAGAGGGTAGCTACAGGTTTTAATTGGCCCAAAAAGTATTGGCCAGTACTCCTTCAAACTGTTCTCACCGGTAAAGCTCAAGTAACTTATGCATCTTTGCCTCAGGATCAATTTGATAATGATGATGTAGTTAAGAGCTTGGTTCTTAAGGCCTATGAGCTTGTTCCTGAAGCCTATTGAGTAAAATTTAGGACAGCTTATAAGCAAGATAAGCAATCCCATGTTGAGTATGCAAAAATCAAAGACGATCTGTTAGAGCAGTGATTAAATTCTAAGAATGTAAATTCTGATTTTGATAAATTTAAGCAGATGATTTTGCTGGAGGACTTCAAAAGGTGTATTAATAAAGATGTAAGCCTATATCTTGATGAGAAAAGAATAGATAATTTGTCTGATGCTGCAGTTTTAGCTGATGAATATGTTCTCACTCACAAGAGATATTCTAAAGAAAAAAGGAAAGCTGAGAGTAAGTACGTTGCCTCTACTCAGAGTACAGGTAACAGGAAAGAGAATAAAGATGATGTTTCTCAGGAAGTAAATACCAGCTCCACCTCTAGATTTCAGAAAAGTAAATGTACTTATTGTAGTAAGCTTGGTCATACTACGGAGAGATGTTTCAGGAGACAGCGTGATGTGAACAAAAAGGAGTCTTTAAATATTCAGTCAATTGGTCTAGTGTCCACCCTTGAAAGTTCCCAGAATTCTTTAACTGCGTTAACTGAACCTGCTTTGAGAGGTAAATTAAATTTTCATGATGAAGCTCCTCTTTTGAGCAGTGACGTGGGTGACACTCTCAAGAGTTCATGTGCTAATTTCCTGTCTGATGGTTTTGTCAGTCCTCTGGACAGTAATGACAGGAAATCAGTTAAAATATATCGTGATACAGGTGCTTGCCAATCCCTTATGCTGACCAGTGTTCTAGGCTCTAATGTTAATTCCTCTGATGAAACTGTAATCTTAAAAGGTGTAGGGAATAATTACTTCTCTGTCCCTCTGTGCAGAGTGAATTTAGAGTCTGATTTTGTTAATGGTTCCGTTATGGTTGGGTTGGTTGAGACATTCCCAATGTCAGGTGTAACTTTCTTACTTGGAAATGATATTGGTGGAAGTCAAGTGTGTCCAGCTCCTCAGTTGTCTAGTGAACCAGTGACTGCGACCCATGATTGTGATGTCCCTGATGTGTTCTCTGCATGTCCTGTCATTAGGGCTAAGTCTAAAGTTACTGGTGACTTAGAGGATAATGATAATGATGATGTTATCCTAGCTGACACTTTTCTTGCTAATTTGGACCACTCACCAGATGAGGCAGTACCCCGTAGTGTTGATGATTTGTCTCGTCAAGAGTTGGTTGAGTTGCAGGTTGCTGATCCTGAGTTGAAAGGTCTAGCTAACTCTGCTTGCAGTGAGGAAGAGTCAGCTGGTGCTTCTACTTGTTATTATAAAAAGTCAGGAATACTTATGAGGAAGTGGAGACCCCTAACAGCATCAGCCGACTGTGAATGGGAGGTTGTACATCAAATTGTCATCCCTCGTGTTTGTAGGCAGGATATCATTAGAGTGGCTCATGATTCCAGTTTGGCAGGACACCTTGGAGTGAGGAAGACTGTGGCACGCATTTTCAAACACCTACTGGCCAGGTATCTTCAGAGATGTTTCCTGGTATTGTAAGTCTTGTCACACCTGTCAAGTTGTGGGGAAGTGTAATCAGACCGAAAAGGTTGCACCTCTAGTTCCCATTCCTCCTTTTGAGGCGCCATTCACCCGTGTGTTGGTGGATATTGTGGGCCCTATTCCTAAGACTTCTTCAGGATTTTCTTATGTGTTGACCCTGATTGATATGGCTACTCTTTATCCTGAAGCCATTCCACTTAGAAATATCTCAGCAAAGAACGTGGTTAAGGAAATGCTAGGGTTCTTCACAAAGTTTGGTCTGCCCAAGGAGGTACAGTCAGACCGGGGAAGTAATTTCATTTCAAATGTTTTCAAGCAGTCTCTGAAAGAGTTGGGCATCACCCAGATCATGTCTTTAGCTTACCATCCCCAGACCCAAGGAGCGTTGGAGAGATATCATCAAACACTCAAATCGATGCTCAAGAAATACTGTTTGGAACATCAGAAAGACTGGGATAAAGGTCTTCCATTCGTTGTATTTGCCACAAGAGAATCTCCAAATGAATCACTGGGCTTCTCACCCTTTGAACTACTATTTGGCCATGAAGTAAGAGGACCCCTTAAGCTACTCAAGGAATGCTGGCTGTCAGAGGAAGATGACGTCAACCTGCTGGAGTATGTGATGAAGTTCAAAGAACGGCTGTCCACTGCTTTACAGCTGGCGAGAGAGAATTTAGGAGCTGGTCAGAAGATGAAGACTTGGTATGATAAGAAGTCCAGGTTACGCCACTTTCAGCCAAGAGATCAGGTTTTGATTCTGCTACCGGTGCATGGGCAACCTCTTCAAGCCAAGTTTAGTGGTCCTTATTTCGTGGAGAAGAAACTCAGTGGTCAACTATGTCATCGCCACACCAGATCGTAGAAAGAACAAGCAACTTTGTCACATCAACATGCTAAAGTTATATCGCAGGCGGGACGAAAATAACCCAGTCTGCACTGTAGCTGTTCCACCCGAGTCTGCAATTGAAGTTCTCCCATGCAGTATGAGCCTGAGTGATAGTTTGGGGAAGAATCCTGATATCATGAATGATCTCCAGACTAAGCTTTCTCATCTACCTCCCGAGGAAAGGCAGGAGTTTTCGGCATTACTGCAGGAGTACCCGCAAGTGTTCCGTGCCACTCCAGGAAGAACCACTGTGTTGATGCATGATGTCGATGTTGGAGACGCAAAGCCAATTAAACTCATCCTTACCGTGTGAACCCAGTGAAAGTTCCTCTCATCCACAAAGAGCTTGGCTACCTGTTGGACCACAAGATGATTGAGCCTTGTCAGAGCGAGTGGAGTTCTCCTGTCACTCTAGTCCCTAAGCCAGGTGGGTCACAGCGGCTTTGCATCGACTCCAGACGTGTTAATCAGATAACCAAAACAGACACTTACCCTCTCCCTCGCGTGGAAGATTGCATAGACAAGATCGGAAAGGCTAGGTACATAAGTAAGTTTGATTTGTTAAAGGGATACTGGCAAGCACCTATGACTGAACGTGCTAGGGCGATCTCATGTTTTGTAACACTAGGAAAGACTTTTGCATGTTCTGTAATGCCATATGGTATGAAGAATGCACCAGCCACATTTCAGAAGCTCATGAATGTTGTAACAGAGGGTTTGGCAGGGTGTGTTGTTTATATTGATGATGTATTAATCTTCAGTGACAACTGGAAAGATCACCTATGCCATGTCAGTAAATTTCTTGAGCGTTTGGTTCAGGCTAATCTTGTAGCTAATTTTTCAAAGTGTGAGTTTGGTCAAGCTAAAGTTCAGTACCTTGGGTGGGTAATTGGTGATGGACATGTTGCACTACCAGGAGCTAAGGTTCAGGTTATAAGAGATCTTCCCAGACCTAAAGGTAGGAAATAGCTACAAAGATTTTTGGGAATGGTAGGTTATTACAGGATATTTGTTCTTAACTTTTCAATTCTTGTATCACCACTTACAGACCTACTGAAAAAGGGAGTTAAATTTGTCTGGACCGATAACTGTGAATCCTCTTTCAGCAAACTTAAAGCTATCCTATTAAGTCAGCCAGTGCTCGCTACTCCAAATTTCGCTAAGCCTTTTAAGATGGCTGTTGACGCAAGTGATACAGGAGCTGGGGCTGTTTTGCTGCAAGAGGATGATCAGAGTATTGAACACCCTGTATCTTATTACAGTAAGAAGTTCACTCCACCTCAAAAGAACTACTCAACTATTGAGAAAGAGCTTTTGGCCTTGATTTTGGGTTTACAGCATTTTTCATTTTATTTGTGTTCTGGTTTTGACCCCATAGTCATTTATACCGATCATAACCCACTGAAATTCCTTAGTAAGTTTAAAGATAAAAATCAGAGATTGACAAGATGGAGTCTACTTCTTCAGGAGTATTCATTAGACATACAACATATCAAGGGGAAAGAAAATGTTATTGCAGATTGCTTATCTAGACTTTAGACAGATTGTTTTAGAGTAATAAGAAATTTCCTTTGTAAATTTCTTTTTTCTTTGTGGGGAGGTGTTACATATCCTATGATTTCATCATCCTTTGTATAATTCTAACGTACAGTATGCTGCATGTTTGATCACGATTCACCTCGTGGCTTCCATAGTGATCACGCTTACGTGTTCTACCTCACTCCCCCCTTCTCCCCCTTATAGTAGAGTAAGTCGTTCTTTCTAGTTGTTCAGAGCAGGATTGTCAACTCTTTGTCCCCTATGGCTTCATTTGCGCGTCCTTCTTACAAGTTGTATCAACCTCTGCCGGCCCCTATATAATGAGCACAGTCTCTGCATTAATTGCCACTTAGATCTACTCCTCATTTTGTTCACATCTCTGTCCTCCTCTGTACAGTTGTTATTATTTTTGTGAGCGCTCAGGAAGTCTCCAACCATCTAGCAGCTGTGTAATTTGAGTATGTTATTACATTTTTTCTTGTACTGTATAGCATAACGTGTTAATTCGTAGGCCTAGTGAGGTTTTTGTGATTCATGTGTTTTAGGTGTCAGCCATTATTAATAATATTTTGTATCTGTAATAATATATCTTGCATTAACTGAGCATTATCCGGTTTTCTTATTTTATCAGGGCTGACTTAGATAAATTTACTCTTGCTAATTTCGTTTTAATAGAGGCTATTGCAGTTAACCAGATATTTAACCTGTTTTTTTGCCATTACATTATCCTTATGAGTCCTGAATGTTTAGTTGCTAGTTTGAGCATTAAACTTTAACTTGTAATTGTTCCTAACTCTTTTGTTTTGAACCTGGAACGTTGCGGGACAGTAGTGATTTTGGTGTTCTCACTTGAACTGTTCATTATCTATCTCTGTTCCGTAACAGTATATATATATATATATATATATATATATATATATATATATATATATATATATATATATATATACATATATATATATATATATATATATATATATATATATATATATATATATATATATATATATATATATATATATATATATATATATATATATATATATATATATAAAATCATCATTATCCGGATCCCCTTTCCAACCCTAGGGAAGGATGAGGAGTAGCAACGTCCAGACAACCTAAGTTTGCCCAATTCAATGGGCCACGCTTCCATTCACTCATCATTCAAGCCCACGGAATTCTGGCTCCATCAGATAGACCAAAAAACTTTCACCACATACTGTAGCCTCACACATACCTATCTGATTGAGTCAATCCGAACAATGTTATGTTAGAAAGGGGTGCCAGATCCCTGGTTACGCACCTCTTCGCACAAAATTCATCCAACCATCTCGGTCTCTTTGTCAGTCTCTTAGCCTCACCAACTTCCATACCTCTCTTCCTCAGACACTCATGCACCATATCCCTCCACCTTCTTCTTAGCCTACCTCACCTCCTCCCTTCTTCAGATTCGCTCAGATAAGCTTTTTTTTCACCACTCCATTGTCATCCATTCTCTCCACATTGCCAAACCATCTCAGTACCCACTCTTCGACTATGGTGTCCACAAACTTCCTCACTCCGCATCTTTCACGAATCACATTTTTCCGTATCCTATCCACTCCTTGTGTGCCACATACTTTCCTTAACAGTCCCATCTCCACTGCTTTTACTC
>NC_137011.1:12296478-12416478 GCF_032717465.1 Coenobita brevimanus
CAGTAAAAAATTCACATCTTTGATCAATCATGTCTCTCAAAAAAGCCACCAATTTATCAGTCATAACAATACCCCCATCACAAAAGGATGGTGGAAAGGATGAAGGGGACGTGTGCTGCGCCACAGTAATTTATAAGTGAAGCACGTTCACGAATAAATCGCTGACAGTGCAGGATTATATGATTAATAGATAACACCGTATTATAGATGTCACAGTGCGGTGGGAATAGTCTTTCAGTATATGGTTTCCTGGGTTAAAATAGTACCGTTTAGCCTCAAACGGGCCAACACTTATTCTTCCAGGCGACTGGCACGGTTGGCAGTATCCCAGTGGCCCACGTACTGTACAGCTTCCATGTTGGAATATTTAGTCTGGTCCACTGACCTGCCACAGAAGATTTATTGATTTCTTTCCTAGAGAGAGACTCGACCCTAGATCACGAGGAACGTCCCAAGTCTCCTCGAGTTCTACAGCCGACTTTGCAAGTAAGTCAGCCTGCACATTGCAGTAGATACGACAATGGCCACGCACCCAGATCAGCGTGAAGGGCTTGTTGCATGAATGCAATTTATTAACAATGCGGCCCTAGATCTCATTAGAATCCGTAGAGCAAGAAGCAATTGCCTGAAAGAATTATTTTGCATCTTAAAATATTACAAATGAGTTATGCCTTGAATTTAGAGCCTTGAATTTAGAGCTTTGTCAATCGCAAAAGTTCGGAGGTAAACACAGATGTATGAGTCGGCAACCGATACCTTAGGGAACATTCAGTCGACCACACACTAGCACCCACACATTCACTCGACGTGGAGCCATTGGTGTACAGTTGATGGGACCCCAATTGACGTACGATGATGTTACAAAACAAGTGGTGGTCCTCTGCCTCCGGCTCCTTGGTCTTAGGTGCTGGAAGCCATGACACATCGACAGTAAATCCGAGTGGCTCCCAAGGCTTGACACCAACTTGTCACAGTCACTGAGGTCCACACCAAGTTTCTGAGTAAGTGGAGGCGAACAGCAAGTGGCCAATGCACCTCCCACAGAAGATCATGGTATTGATGCAGGGGGGTAAAGGCCACGTTGCCAATATTAGTTTTTCTTATCGTCCGCACACCATAGGACAGGGCCAGGTGGTCTCCATGCAAAGGGGAGGCATATTCGCCTCCACTTCCATTCGAGCTACACGTGTACACCGGACGGCTCCAAGACACATTCGCAAAGATTTATTCTGTAACGCATACAGCCTCCTCAGTGTGACAGTTGCCGAGACATACACCTAGCTTGGATCTAATATGGGACTTATATACCATTATTACAGATTTTTTGTCGGCACCCCAAGTAATACCTGCGAGGTACTTGAGGATATATAATGGTTTATCACAACGAGCAAGCAAATTATAAACATGAACTTTAAAATTCAATCTGCAATCAAAGTAGAGGTCCAAGAATTTTACAGAATTTTGAATAGGTACCGCCTGATTATCCAGAGTTGAACGCATATCGGGGACATTACAATCAGTGAAAACTACAGCGGTACACATAGGGATGGAAAACTTAAAGCCCCACTCCAAGGCCCATTGGTGGATGGAGTCAAGGGCTGCTTGAATCTGCCCAACCGAAAATTGTCCATTTACAGGAAGAGTGCCATACTGCACAATTGTCAGCGTTGAATGAGTATTTGGGCTTCCATGGAATGGGAGCTGATGACAGAATATCAGTTATCATAATGCTAAACAAAGTGGGACTAAGGACACTTCCCTGCAGCACCCTGTTTTCCTGGATTAATATATCCGATGTTACGTTTCAGGGCAACTTGACAGAGATTGTTCTGTACCTTAAGAAATTGGAAGTAAAAATAGGCACATTACCTCTTAAACCATAAGCATAGAGCTTCATCAGTATACCGTGTCACCATGTCATGTCAAAGGCTTTATGGATGTCTAAGAGCATCCCCATCATGAATTCTTTATTGGCAAATGCCTCTGCAATACAATGCTCCAAATTCATTAAATGATGTAGTGAACTTCTATACTTAAGGAAACCACATTGTTGATCATTTAACAAATTCTTCAACTCTAAAACAAAAAGAAGCCTATTATTAACCATTCGTTCCATGACCTTACATAGACAAGAAGTCAACACAATAGGACGAAATGAAGTGGGATTCATAAGATGACCAGCCTCTTTGCATATCGGTATGACGTGCGCAAAGTGCCATGAATTTGGGAACGTTCGGGATGTTCAAAGTTCATAGTACAGTACAATGCTACCAGCTTCATTAGGTTGTCCTGATTAAGATGCTGGATCATACCATACATGATGGTGTCTGGTCCAGGGCAGGTGTCTTGGTCCAGGGCAGGTGTCTTTACAGGATTTATGAGCAAGGAGCAGTTCATCTAGCGTAAACTCTTGGTTGTACGGGGAGTCTATGTCTTCTGTGGCAAAGTCTAATATCTGTAGCTCAGCCATGCATTTATGATGTTGAAAACGCTGATCGTAATTGGCTGAGCTACTTACATGGGAGAAACTCCCGGCAAGGATGTTAGCAACGTCCATGGGATCGTCATAGATGGTGTTGTTCACCTGCAAGGTGGTAACAGGGATATGTGGACCTTTGTTATTTAAAATTTTAATAGTGGACCAGACTTTACTTAATGATGTAGAGCGATTCACCTTGGACACAAACTTTCGCCAGGGGTCACGTTTGGCCCTTATTACTCTCCTTGCCTCAGCCTGTGCCTGGTTGTATGCAATGAAATTTTCCTCAGTAGGCTGACCATCAAAAATCCTGTATCTCCTAATGCGTTTCTTTAATGCTTGTCGGCAATCCGGCATCCACCAATGTGCTCTGTGCTTCGCTTGAACTGTAGAAGTCTTGGGAATAGCAGCCTCAGCCGCGTGTATTATGGAATTGATTAAACTTTTAACCTTAACGTCAACGATCTCCCCAGATATATCTAAATCAGCAGTCCTTGAGAAGGACCCCCAATCTGCTTTCTTATAGTTAAATTTTGGAGGTGGAGGGTCCGAAACAATGTCATGTGTATAAGAAAGACAGACTGGTTAATGATCCCTTCCCAAGGAGTCGTCATAAGGGTCCCACGAGAAATCCTGATGTATACCTGGGGAGGCCAGAGACAAGACAATAGCCGAAAAGTTACCAGTACGATCATCTACACGAGTCGCTCTACCATCGTTCAGAAGACAGAAGTTGGACTGGAGTATTAGGTCGGCTACTCACTCCCCAAGACCATCGAACCTCAAGCTACCCCATTGATAGTGATGGGCGTTAAAGTTGCCCAACACAAACTTACTCCCTGAAAGATGTTTATAGCATCACTATCAATGGGGGCCCTGTGGTGGACAGTAGAGAGGGCAAATAGATACGTGTTATTGAATTTTACTTTGCACGTGACAGCTTCCAGAGTAGAATTTAGAATCACTTCCGTTTGTGAGTGTGATTTGTGTGTGTATGTGGCAACTCCGGGACCATCATATCTTCTATACTAGTAGTAGTGTTTGAACTGTGTAGGATTAGGGTAATCCACCAAACACAACTCCTGTAAACAATAACGTCTGACCTGTGTATGGAAAACAAAATTGCTGTATTGTGTAATTTATTCCCAACCATCCTACAAATCCATTGTAACACAGTGAATGCGGTGGTTTAAAATTTACGAGGGTGGCCAGTGTTCTTGTTTTATTATGCCGCCCTCTAACTGGCGAGCAACTACCTGGGGATCTATCCCGGTGCTTGGTGACAGAAACCTCCATTTTATCATCAGTAATGAGGCTCCCAGAGCCCTGGAGGAAGCGTTTACCCTTCTCTCCCTCGCTGGACCAGGAGCAGGAAGGACATGTGGACGTGGCTGTTTCGTGAGGGTGGCCACATTACTCCTACTACAGTAGAGATGTCGGACTTCGGTTTAGTCTTGAATGGCTGAGAGGTGGCAGCAGCCTGAGAGTAAAAAGTTGCAACAGGGATGTCAGTTTGAGAATTGGATCAGACAGGAGGCTGAGGTGTAGAGGTTGGGTGTATGGCAAGAGGAACCAGGTCAGGGTCAGTCTGTACTTCAACAGAGCACATCACGGGACGGGACATCACCGCCAAAACATAGGGCTTTTCTGGCTTGGGAGTTGCAGGCAACTCCTATTTCCTAGCTTCGTAGTAGGAAATGCCCTCAGTTGCCCTCATCGTGCAGACCTCTTTCTCCTCCTTCCACTTGGGACAGTCCCTAGAGAAAGTGAGGTGAGTACCCTTGCAGTGAAAGCAGCATACTGTCTCGGATGTGCAATGTTCAGCATCATGACCCTGGCTTGCACACTTTTTTTTTTCTTTTTTATGCGAGGAAGAAGGAACCAAAGGCCATGAGCCCGCAGTAACAGTTCCCTCCAAGAGAAAAACAAAATACAATAAAGACCCAAATTCAAGATCCGATAATTTTGAGATGCCTGAACACACACCGTTTGAAAGACTGGAGATCATAGGCAGCAGGAAATACAGACAGAGGGAGACAGTTCCAGAGTTGACCTGTTGCATAAATGAAAGACTGGGAGTAACGGTTAACTCTTGCATTAGAGAGTTGGACAGAAAAGGGATGAGAGTTTGCTGCCAGACGGGTGCTACGCGCCCGTCGTAGAGGTGGAGGAATGCAAGCAGACAGTTCAGAGGAGCAGTGACCATTAAAGTAGCGATAGAAAAGAGATAAAGATGCAACAGTGCGGCAAAGAGACAGAGGTTGAAGGGAGTCAGTAAGAGGAGGAGAGTTAATGAGACGTAAAGCCTTTGACTCCACTCTATTGAGAAGAGCTGTATGTGGGGAGCCTCCCCACACATGAAAGTTGTACTCCACACAGGGGCGGATAAAACCTCTGTATAGAGTCAACAATTGTGCAGGGGTAAAGAAAGAGTGGAGTCGGCTTAGCACACCCAATCTCTTGGAAGCAGATTTTACAAGAGATGTAATATGATCTTTCCAAGATAAGTCCCGAGTAAATGAAACCTCAAGCATGTTCAAGGATGATGCAGGATTAAGCTGAATATTATTAAACATTAGTGGGTATACCTGTGGAAGATTTTTTCGGGTTGATAGGTGTAAGAACTGAGTCTTAGATGCATTAAAAACATCCATATTATTTTTACCCCAGTCAGAGATACAAGCCAAGTCAGACATTAGGTGTGCCATAGCCTCATCCCTTGCTTGTTGAAGTAACTGCTGGAACCGAATGGAAAGATGAAGGGTGGAGTCATCAGCATATGAGTGGATAGGGTTAGATGTACAGCTTAGAAGATCATTGATGAATAAAAGGAAGAGAGTTGGTGATAGCACAGAGCCCTGAGGAACACCACTGTTGATAGATCTAGGACAAGAACGATGGCCGTCTACAACAGCAGCTATAGAACGACCAGAAAGGAAGCTAGCGATGAAGGCACAGATAGAAGGATAGAAACCGTAGGAGAGCAGTTTGGAAATTAAAGATTTATGCCAGGCTCGATCGAAAGCCTTTGAGATGTCAAGTGCAATGGCAAAGCTTTCGCCAAAGTCCCGAAAGGAGGATGACCAGGAGTCTGAAAGGTAGGTGAGAAGATCGCCAGTGGAGCGTCCCTGACGGAACCCGTACTGACGATCGGAAAGAAGGTTGTGATAGGAAAGATGCCTTAATATTTTTCTATTGAGAATTGACTCGAAAACTTTTGAAATACAGGACGTTAAAGCAATTGGACGACAGTTGGAGGGTTGGGAGTGGTCACCCTTCTTTGGGACTGGCTGAATGAGAGCAAACTTCCAGCAAGAAGGAAAGGTACAAGTTGAAAGACAAAGACGAAAGAGTTTGCCTAGGCAGGGTGTAAGCACAGAAGCACAGTTCTTGAGAACAACAGGAGGGACCCCATCAGGCCCATATGCCTTGTTAGTACTGAGGCCAGTGATGGCAGAAAATACATCAGCTGAAGAAATTTTAATGTCAGTCATGAGGAAGTCAGAGGGGGGAAGTGATGGAGGAACAGCACCAGAATCGTCTAAGGTGGAATTGGAGGAGAAAGACTGTGCGAAGAGATCTGCTTTATCAGTAGAAGAAATAGCTACAGAACCATCAGAGTAGAAAAGAGGAGGGAAGGATGATGAGGTAAAGTTGTTAGAAAGGTTTTTGGCAAGGTGCAAGAAGGAGCGGGAAGAATTCGAGTTGGAGAGTTGAGAGCATTTAGTACGGATGAAATTATTTTTAGTAGAGCGAAGAACAGACTTAGCACGATTCCGAGCAGAAACGTAAAGATGATGTGATCCAGTGGTGGGTTGGCTCCGGTACCTTTTGTAGGCCCTCTCCTTGTGGACAGCATTAGAACAAGCGTGATTAAACCAAGGCTTTCTTGCATTAGTCAAAGGATATGAGAAAGGAATGTATGCTTCCATGCCCGAGAGAATAACCTCCGTAATGCGCAAGGCACACTCAGATGGCTCACGGCCATGGAAGCAATAATCATTCCATGGAAAATCAAAGAAGTACTGCCTGAGGGCCTTCCAGTCCGCGGCTCCAAAATGCCACAGACGACGTCTCCCTGGAGGGTCCACAGGCTGTACCGGAGTGATAGGACAGGTTAAGGTGATAAGGTTGTGATGGGAGGAGCCCAACGGAGAGAAAAGATTAACAGAGTAAGCAGAAGGATTAGTTGTGAGGAAGAGGTCAAGTATGTTGGAGCTCTCTCCAAGACGGTCAGGGATACGGGTAGGGTGCTGTACAAGCTGCTCTAGGTCATTAAGGATAGAAAAGATGTAGACTTGTTCACCAGGTGGATCAGTGAAAGAAGAGGAGAGCCAAAGGTGGTGGTGAACATTGAAATCTCCAAGAATGGAGATTTCTGAGAAAGGAGAAATGGATAGAATGTGTTCCATCGTAGAAGTAAGATAGTCGAAGAATTTTTGATAGTCAGTAGAATTAGGGGATATGTAAACAGCACAGATATATTTAGTCACAGAATGACAGGAAAGCCGAAGCCAGAGTGTAGAGAATTCAGAAGAATCGAGTTCAGGAACACGAGAGCAAGATAAGTCGTTGCATATATATACACAACAGCCACCTTTGGCTTTGAAATGAGTATAGAGAAAGTAGGACGATACAGAAAAGGATTTGCTGTCAGTTGTCTGAGACAGCTCAGTCTCAGTTAGAAAAAGAAGGTGAGGTTTAGAGGAGGAGAGGTGGTGCTCAACAGAGTGAAAGTTAGAGGAAAGGCCGCAAATGTTGCAGAAATAAAGAAGAAGTGAGTCTGATAGTGGTTCCAGGCACCTCGAGTCATCACCGGGAGAGGGGCGGATGGTGGGGGCATTTATGGTCCCCCCCCCCCGGGGACTCCGAGGTTTGGTGAAGAGACGCCATAATTTTTTACATTTTGGAGAGGGAAGTGTAGTGTGTACTATGCATGTAGTTTGGTGTAGATAGAGAAATTTGTACTGGAGAGCATGCTGGCCTACTCTCTGTGTAACTGAGACACTGAAAAAGTTCAGCAAAGGGGGATGGTCAGGAACTAGTCCTGAGGGCTGATGAAACGGGAGCTCCAGCACTCCCTGTCATCAGCTTTCCATCCACCTCGGGAGTACTGCCCTGCTCGACTGGTGCTACAGTCTACTCCTCACTTGCCACACACTGGCTAGGAAGCCCGACAAGCCTTGTCACTATGCATGCCCATACAACTGGAATTTCAAGCAATGTACAGGGTTAGGGATATAAGGCTACACGCAAACAATATCATAACCAATTTTTACATGACTAGGAGGAGACACTGCTAAAAGAAAATGATTATTGCAGTCTTTGTCCTGAAGCCTTCCGAAACGCTGTTTATAAATCTAGCATTGATGACATCTCGCTGAGCGAGTTCCAGTATGATCTCGAGTTCATTCATCACCATGAGATCCCTGCAAGTGATAACATCCTTGCGGGGATTCATGGAAATCAGGATCTTGGCCTTGACATCACAGTAATGAAACTTGCATAGCTTCAACAAGTCCTATACTTGAGAGGATTATGAGGAGGTCTCAGCAAGGTTGTTGTTTTTTTTAAACTTATTCCACCTCCCCAGCCCAGCCATCAATGACCTTCTTGATAATGAAGGGAGTGAGACTGTTCAAGGGAGCGGAATCTGGAGCATGAATGGTGACAAACTCGGCATTATTTACATTAATGTCACGAGGTGTACGCGTCTGGGACCATTCTGTCTGGGGCTGTCAGTGTGTCTTTCTGTCTGGGTGTCATCAGGACCACCTCCCCCCTGAAGAGAGGGAAGCGACAGGGGCATCCGCCATAGTAATCACTTCGCCCTAACGGGGGAAATGGGAAGAAGGAGAAAAGTGAGAAAGGGACAACACAAACCGGGGCGAAACACCTAAGGCTGAGATTGCCCTCTCAAACCACTCCAGGGAGGCCCGACCGTGTTAATTCATGTCCCCGAGCGATCACTGGGGGGGGGGAGGAACCCTCCGTGGGCAGGAAGCAAAGGCAATCTCAGTATAATGGTACAGACACCTGTTATACCAAGCTATGAGGGAGGGGAGGAATATGAGGAACTAGCTAACCTAACACGCACCATAAGGGTGAAAAGAAAAAGCTAATTGCCAGTGAGGCAGCTCTGAAAGCTAAAGAAAAGAGCAGAGTGAAATACATCTGTACTCCCTGTGACCATGCATCAAAGTCCGATGGTTCTATCTGTTTGTTTAGATTCGTCCACCTATGGACATAGTGTGGACACGGGCAGATGTAGCTTATCAGAGTAGAGCAGAATATACTAGGGGGAGCTATTGTTAGCTCGATAGAGAAGGAGGTTAATTGTGGGTTGGAGACATTGTTGTACAGCTCTAAGTCCTTCGTCACAAAAAGACCAGAGTGCTGTAAGCGCTACATCATTTTACAGATGTAGCTTATCAGAGTAGAGCAGAATATACTAGGGGGAGCTATTGTTAGCTCGATAGAGAAGGAGGTTAATTGTGGGTTGGAGACGTTGTTGTACAGCTCTAAGTCCTTTGTCATGAAAAGACCAGAGTGCTGTAAGCGCTGCATCATTTTACAGGAGATATCATTGGAGTTAAGCTCAAAGAACTGGTTGATGTCGACAGCGGTGGGTAGAGCGGCAGTGGGCTCAAGGTCTGTGGTGGTCTCAATGGGAGCAGGTGGTGAGGCCACGATATTAGTCAGGGGTATGGGCAAGTGTGAGCCCTTCTATGTACTTCACTGCTTCTTAGGTGGTGGAGAAGCATGGGGCTGTGTGGTAGGCATGTCCTCCGGCCAGTCGGCAGCAAGGGATGGTGGTGAAGAAGGATCCTCCTGATGGATCGAAGGGACAGGAGAAACCCGTCCCCCCTCGGCTGCTGACAGCGGAGGGTGGACCTCCACGGTGGTTATGGTCAGTTCGTCATCCATTTCCAGTGCTGGGTCGTCAACACTGGTAGCAGTAGTGGTGGTGGCCGTTGCTCTGTTGAGAGGGCCATCTAGCTGCAGCCATTTCCTTAGTGTTGTGCAGGGCAGAACTGACTGCAGCAGCCAAGCCCAGCACTCCTGATGAGGTGCGGAATGGGCAAAGCTCTGAGGGATGGCAAGGCACGGCAGACCATTCTCCTTAAAGATTTGTGGGAGGAGGATGAGCAGCACAGCCTTGTCACTGCCACAGAACACCTTCGCTGTTTTTTAGGCTGGTGCCTCTGGGCTCCGGGACAACGCCATGCATGGGCCGAGCCCTGTACAGCCACACACCCCAGCTCAGTGACGTCCCTGGCCTCAGGACCCTTCACTATCTGATGGAGACAAAAGACAACCGTCTCGCCCTCGCCTAAAAAGTGCAGGAGGTGACATTAATTGGGAGCAACGATCCCAAGGCGGTGCATGAATACACCAGCACCAATGTCCTGGTGCAGGATGAATCCATACCACACCTTTGCATTCTACCATTTCACCATCCCCATGATAGTCTGGGCTCATGATGACTGGACAATGCCATTGGATGCCCCCCTCAATGGGTCACAGGCTGTGGTAGGTACAGTGGCCATCGCTGGATAGGAGCTGGGAGAGGAGGTGTTTCCACCACAGCTGCTGGACCGGAATTCCCTGGTTTATTTATTTTTTTTTTTTTTTGGGGGGGGGCTTAATGGCCATCACCTGCAATGAGGGGTAATAAGCCGCCCTTTTCAGTCCCACAATAATAAAACTCACTCCCACACTGCATGAAACAGCCGGTCTAGGGAGCCAAATGTGAAGGGAGTATATGACAAAATGCTCTCAGATCGGCTAGATGCACCTCCTTCCCCCTGACAAACAACACTGGTTGGATTGTCTCACCCTGGTCGGCAGCCCAGAGCAGATCATATAGGTTGGAGTAGATGGTAGTTGTGAGCTGGTACAACCAGGTGTGACCGTTGAGGGTCAGGAAGTGTCAGTAGGAGGATACGTTAAGCCTATCCTTGTGGTCCATGATGGGAGGCCAAGACGGGGTGCCCTCCACTACCAGAGGAGAGGAGGACTCAATGACCTTCCCCTCGCTGGAGGAGCTGGTCGACACTGCCTCGGCCATGGAGGTGATGTCAGAGGAGTCCTGCCCCTCCTCAGTCTCTGATGACAGAAGGTGTATTTCGGCCGTGATCGTCTCCGTGTCCTTTTCTGGAGCTGGGTCAGTGATCGGGGTGGCAGTCTGCCTGTTGAGAAGGGCATCCAGCCATAGCCCTTTTCGCTGTGTTGTGCGGGGGTAGCAGGTCGCGACTGCTGGGCTAGGCGCTCCCGTCGGCGAGGAACTGAATATACATAGCAAGCAAAGCACTTGAGGATGACAAGGTGAGGCAGCCCGTTCTCCTCAAAGATCTTAGGTAGGAGAACGCTCAAAGCCCCTTTGTCACCCCCGAAAAAAGCCTTCGCCATCGCAATGCACATCTCCACGATGGTGTTCAGCTCCCCAGGACTCAAAGGATCCCTGGCCTGGCATTCCTGGGCCATGAGACGTCATCATGCATGGCAGAACCCTGCACAGCCACACCTCTTGGCCCAATAACATCCCTAGCCTAAGGACCCTTAGGAGCCCCAAAGAGATGAAACTCCACCATCTCTCCATCCCCAAGGGAGCATTGGAGGTGCAGTGGGTTTGGTTTAATGACTGCCTGGTGGTGAACAAAAACATCAACACCAGTATCCTGGTGTTTGATGAATCCGTACCCAGCCCTGGCATTAAACCAAAACACAGTCCTTCTGATCTCCTGGGCTGCTGGAGATTGTGGTCTGCTGGATGCCCCCCTCGACGGGTCACGGGCATTAGCAGATGTGTCTGCCATGGCTGTTGGTCATCCTCTCTCCCTCTCGCTCTCTCTCTCTCTCTCTCTCTCTCTCTCTCTCTCTCTCCTCCCCTGGTTCTGTCATGGGTTTGCTGCTTATGCTTATATACGATTCAGGTGAATCACGTGCAGACAGGTGGGCGGAGCTGATCAGTTAAGCTGATCGCTCATTGGTTGCATCTTTGGCTAAGCCTATGTGGCGGTTTGATGATGGTAGGATTTGAAAATCATCGACTTGTGTGCTAATTCACCCGTCCCTGCCCCGGAGGGGCTCGGTGACGGGTACTATTTTCCCTCGGTTTGTCTGTCTGTTTGTCTGCCTGTCTGTCTGTTAACAACATTATGCGAAAACTACTGGTGCAATTTTGACTAAAATTACAGGGATGATGGCCTATGACCTTCTGATCACCTAATTAAATTTGGGCCAAATTGGGTCAAGGCTCGCTGTAAGCCCCCAAAAATGTAAAAGAAAAAAACGGGGATGGGTAAAAATCGTTTTTTCGCCATAACTCCTTTCAAACTTTCAAATTCGTCATATCAACATGAAACCAAAACCTAAGGATGCATCTTTCAATCTGCACCCTATAACATGCCTCATTACATCAGTTCACGGTAGGGGGGGTCAATGTCAGGTGGGTCGGGCCTAAAATTTCAAATGGGCATAAAATCGTCAATTTTCACCTGATTCACTTCAAATTTCTTGTGGCATCTTTGACGTGTTTATACGTCAGCACTAAAATGACTGTGGGGGAAGGGCTTGCTGTGCCTTGGCACCACTTCTTGTTGTAGGTTGTTTTGTGATAATGTAGATTGCCTCCAGAAACAAGACAGAGAGGGTCTTGTTCTCTGTTGATTATTTTGGTGTTCTCATGCAGGTCTTGTGTCAGGTGGGAGTTGTGTAGGGTGGCATAGTGGTTCTTGATGGCTCCATTCTCTAAGTGACAGGTGAGGCATCTCGATAGTCTGGTCTGTGTCATTCCAGTGTATGAGTGAGGTCCACACTCCTCATTGTTGCATTTATGCTGGTGAGTGATATGGTCCTCTTTGCAGTGGTCACGGTGGGTCAGTTACGAAGCAGAAAGTGGGCTGTTTTCTTTGCTTTGTAGTAGATGAGAGAAATGTGTTGTTCCGAATCTGTAGGACGTATATTTCTGCATACAATGTCCTAGATGATCTTTCCATCCATCTTGTAGTCTGTAAACATGTGGTTTCTGTTGTATATCTTGATGTTTCCACCAGTTGTGGGTGTAATAGTGTCTTGGTGAGTACACCATTTGTCGATGTGTCTCTTAATTACGTTGGATACATCGGTGTTTGTGTAGCCGTTGTTGACGAGGATTTGAGTCACGCGTTCTAGTTCCTGGTGGGCGTCTTTCCATTGTGAAGCAGTAGGAGAGAACTCTCCTGATGTAGGCGCTGATTGACGAGCACAAGTTAGTAACGTCTTGGGCACTCATTATCTCCATTCAGAGTCCTTTGTTCATGGGCTTGGTGATTACTGTAGTCTTGATTCCTATGTTGTGTGCAGTGACAAGTATTTCCCAGGAAGGAGAGGTGTCTGTTGCTGGCTTCTTCATAGGTAAAGGTAAGTCCAGAAGCAGTGATGAAGCACTCTCTGAGGTCCTGCTGCTCCTGAAGGTCTCTGATAAGAACGAAGATGTCGTCGACATTGCGGCTGTATAGGGAGGGGCGGCTAGTAGCTTGGAGTCTCGAATCGATGGCCTCCCTGTAGGAATTAGCAAACAGGTCTTCAAGTGGGCTGCCCATCGCCACACCTTCGATCTGCTGATACATCTGACCAATCAGGCAAGTGAAAGGAGCTCCTCTTGTGCAGAGCTCCAGCAGAGTCTTCAGGACCTCTATGATGTCGCAGTGCTTGGTGTCTTTGCAGTGGTATACACGGTCGAGTAGGAAGTAAGTCGCCCTCAGGAACATTGGTAAAGAGGCTTTCAACATGTAGTAGTCAGTGGGAAGGGCGTCACATAGGACTTCAAGGAAGTCTGAAGCAGAGGATAGGCTGTATGTGTCAGGTACATATGTCAGGAGTTTGTCGAGTTTCTTTGCTATGGTGTAGGTGATGGTGTGAGATGATCATGCATAAAGGGTTGCAAGGCTTGTGTGTCTTGATGTTGTCTGTCACGGGGTTTTTATAATATCATGGTAGTTTTTGGAATACATGCTTAAATATTATTTAATTGATATTAATATTCAATAATATTGAAGAGCAGAGACAATGATTGTCTTGCTACGTCAAGCGACGATTACTTTACGCTGGCTTGTGCACGATTCTCTGAGAACGAGAATTTATAAACTTTCTCAACAGTACACAGCAGAGACTAATTACTCACAATTGCTGAATTAGTACTGTTAGCCTCTGGAGAAAGTTACTTCACCCCTGACAATAAATAACTAATACTAACATCAGGTTCTTGCCGATGCTTAACTCCTGGCACAACGGATTTTAAGTTAATACAACAAGACTGGTCTAAGTACCAGTTATGAATAGTAAAACGTCTATGCAAGCTAGGAGCTATGTGGGAAATAAGCTTAATTATGGAGAAATGAAACAAGAGTTTACTTTACATTAAGCTCAAGGAAAAGAACTGTGAAATTTATTGATTACAAAAATAAATTTAACGTTACATTTCAAATCAAATCAATGAGACCGCACTCACTCACTCACACAAAAGCTAAATACTTACGCCTAGGAAAAAAAAAAACACCTTAACTAAACTCTTAAGACTACAAAAACAAAAGGAAATACTGAACGATGAATGCTTTGTATCACCAAGGGGTGGGAGTTTGGAGAAACTGTACTCTGTGGAGCTTGGGTGCTAGCTGACCTCTCACACTTCTGGAGCACAGGACCTCTCTCCGTCAAAGCCACAACTAGACTGAATTCAAAATCCATTGTATGGGCAGGATGCACAAGCCACCGGAAGAAGGCGTGGCTAACGGTTGAGGCAAGCAGGGGTGAACAATAAAGAAACAATAGTATCGCTCAGTAGAGCACTTAGTGACGTGCATTAAATCGGTCACGGTGACGAATGTTTTGAAAAGTATACTCTGAAATGGAGAGAGAAACGGTTAACTGAGCGATACACAGTGAGATTTCCACTAATAGTTCGTGGTTTCTCACAAAAGGGAAATGTCGCGAATTGATTCGTGACATTACGCCCCTACAAAATTAAATTTTTTCCTTATGGGAAAAAATTTGTGGATATATATATATATATATATATATATATATATATATATATATATATATATATATATATGTATACATCCTAACTCAATCACACAAGATTCACACTGTGGTGTGTGTGCTATCCTGCTACAGGAGAAAGTCGCAGTCGCCAGTGAGCGAAAAAACCTCGTATTTACGTTAATAGAAGCAAGCTTGAGGGAAAAACTCCGTGATGATGGTGAAAATCCTGTACTCAGGTCAAACTGAGCGAAAAGTCGCTACATTTACACTGACAACTAATTGTTGTGTAGTGTGATGTATGTAATACACGGTGTAGGTGTGACAGTTGTAGTGTAACTGTACCTATGTGTAAAATGACACAGTAAATAATATGGCGACGACGAAGGCAGAGGAGAAGAGGCGGCAGCGTGCGGCAGACGATCAGCTGGGCCGCACAGCAAAACTGCTACACCCATTGCTGTACCTGCAAAACTAATTAAGGTGGAGCATCAAAAGTGTCAGTGAGACAAAATTCTTATTACATTACAATTACTCTCTCTGCCTAGCAATCAGTACATGCTACAAAAAGTACACTCAAGGTCGCCATTAATTTTAGCACACGATTAGTGTCGGCAAGTTGAGAATCCTTGTGCAAACTCGGGTCTTCCATAGCCTCGAACTGCACACGGGTCCTCAACCTGTGCCTTAACCTACAGTACTTATATTAGTATCGGGGAGCTGAGAATCCTTGTGCAAACTTGGGTCTTCCATAGCCTCAAGTCGCCTTTGCGGAGTTCTCACTTCCCCCTTAACCTACAGTACTTATATTAGTATTGGGGAGCTGAGAATCCTTGTGCAAACTTGGGTCTTCCATAGCCTCAAGTCGCCTTTGCGGAGTTCTCTCTCGAACTTCTCCCTTAACCTACAGTACTTATATTAGTATCGGGGAGCTGAGAATCCTTGTGCAAACTTGGGTCTTCCATAGCCTCAAGTCGCCTCTCAACTTCCCCCTTAACCTACGATACATAATATGTATGTACAGGCCCTGGACATACTGTGTCCTGTGGGGCCAATGGGCGAGACGTCAGGTCTGCACCCACTTCACCACTACCCTGTCTCTCAACTGACTCAGAGATTACAGGTGTGGTTACGAACGGCACAGGAAGGGCATGTCCCTGATTAGTGGTGTTACATTGACACACACTGCAGGAACGGACAAAACTATCTATGTCTCGTCCCATCCCTGGCCAGAAAAAGTCTTCCTTTTGCCCATGTGACCTCCTGAGGCTGAACAATGACCCCATTGTAACACTGCTAGGCGGTACTTGGCGGGAACGACAAACTGCAGTCGAACCTCACCCTCGGGTGTTCGTGACTCACGGTAGAGCCGTCCTTGTTTGCAAAGGAACTTGGCTCGACCTCTCCGTGAATACTTAATCACTCGACCCTTTTGTTTGTTCCGCATGGCAGCAAGTGTCGGGTCAGAATGTTGTTCTTGCACAACAAGTTGACTACACATCAGATCTTGCGGCGATTCAATGATCACTGGGGTGACAGTCTGGAGCCTCAGCCATGGCTCGTGTTACCGCAGCAGCCGAAGTCTGAGTAGCATCATCATCGGAGCAACTATCCTTGACTCCTTGAATGTTGCCGATGATGAGTTCAAATAAAGGTTCTGGCATGACAACTGCAAGTGTCGTACCAGTATAAAATGGAGATGCCACCTGGATACATGCCTCAGGGAACAATCTCACTGATCCATCAATAAGGCTTGCATGGATCTGTCGACCTGTATACTGCTCAGGCCGAACTAGACTCTGCTTGACAGAGCAACCTGAGGAACCATTGTCTCTTAGGACCTTCACAGGAATGCCTCCCACAAACCCTGGCTGAACAAGGAAGGTACTGTCACCTGTGGGAGGGCCTGTGGAGGAAGCAGCTAGCCACTCATGAGGCTGCTGAATTGATGTGGCAAACATTGTGCCTTGAGGAGAAGATGGAACATTGGCCATATGTGGAGGGGGGTTCACTGTCACTGTGGGACTAGTGAACTGTGGGGAAGTACCCATACTGGTAGGGACGTGACCACCGTGCTGCTGCTGAGGAATGAAGGCTGCATTCGCTTCCTGCCTCTTTTGAGCTGGTGGTGAAAAAGTTTGTCCTGACGGTCGGTTGCGTGGCTGATACTGCTGCTGGTTAGGGTACTTGTACCTCTTCCACTCAGGTTTCTGAGTGTTTTGCCCCTGGTCCTTCCACTGCGGTTTTGGACCCTGGCCATTACTCTGAGAATGGCCTTGTTGCTGGGGTTCAGTCTGAGACGGCTTCCCAGATTTATCAGGTTTTCTGTTCCAGGTGTTTTGCTGCTTGAGAGTTTGATACCCGTATGCAGTAAAGAATGCGTCAGCCTTCTCTGCCATTTGGCTGGCATCTTTCACCTGGCAGATCTTAAGCTGTGCTATGAGCTCAGCAGGCCACGACCTCTCTAGCTGTGTACGCAGCATAAAGTCAATTATCCCCTCACGCGTGGAAGGAGTTTCATCTTTCTCCATCCACTCATTTAAGTAAGCTGTGAGACGATCAAGGAACTGAACAGCTGTCTCCTTGTCTTGGAGACGAGCTCGCATGAACTGAACTTTGGCGTCGTCTACTGTGAGACCATACGCCTTAATGAGTGCAGCTTTCATCATCTCATACGTGAGATTGTCTCCACGAATTCTGTGGAGAATATCGAGGGCAGGGTCCTCAAATAAACTAAGAAACTGAAGCCGCTTAGCTGCCTCATCCAGTTGATACATGTCTGCCATGTCCTCAAAACGAGCTATGTACGGCTTGATTCGCTCGCTTTCCTTGTATGAAGGAAGCTTGATGCGTGGGGTCGCCAGGACATGTGCAGGGAGAACGCTCATGGAGCTTTGACCAACTGCACCAGATGTATCTGAAGCCAAGGAATCTCACTTGAGCTTCATCATTTCATATTCGTGTTTTTCACGTGCCTCACGTTCGGCACGTTCGTGCTCTCGTTCTCTCTCGCGTTGTTCACGCTCGTATTCGCGCTGTTCTCGCTCGTGTTCGCGCTGTTGTCGCTCTTTTTCTAACTCGAGCTCGCGTTGTTTCTGCTCGTGTTCGCGCTGTTGTCGCTCTTTTTCTAACTCGAGCTCGCGTTGTTTCTGCTCGTGTTCGCGCTCCTTTTCGCGTTCCTCACGCTGTTCTCGCTCGTATTCGCGCTGAATCTTACGCTCTTCACGGGCATCATTCTCGCGCTGCTGCTCCTGATTATGCCGTGAGAGTATATACTCTTTAATTTCGGTTGGGTCCGAAAGACCCATTTCTTTGGCTTCCTGTAAAAATACAGTAGTAGCCATGGCGCTAATTTATTAAGCAAACCGAAATTGAGTACTGACTGCTTAGTGACGAATACTAATAAACACAAGTAAAGAATACAGACACAAGCTAGTGGTGACCAGTCTTATCTAGTTAACTGGCAAAGAATAAATCAAAAATGTAAATGACTGGGAAGACTCAATAATAAACACAATGGGTACGGCGACTTCCCAGGAGTGAATAAAATCGTCTGGCGTTGCCAAGAATAAACTAGAGTTAAGTACTCTATTGATTAATAAAGCAAAAATTCACTTGCTAAATCAACGGTAACCACCAGTAAACTTGTGTCTATAAACTTTAATGATAAATTCCTAAATATGAACGAGTGAGCACTATCTCGTGAATAGCTTTATAGCTAGGAGTTAATATCCTGGCGAGGTCGCCAATTGTCATGGGGTTTTTATAATATCATGGTAATTTTGAAATAAATGCTTAAATATTATTTAATTGATATTAATATTCAATAATATTGAAGAGCAGAGACAATGATTGTCTTGCTACATCAAGCAACGATTACTTTACGCTGGCTTGTGCACGATTCTCTGAGAACGAGAATTTATAAACTTTCTCAACAGTACACAGCAGAGACTAATTACTCACAATTGCTGAATTAGTACTGTTAGCCTCTGGAGAAAGTTACTTCACCCCTGACAATAAATAACTAATACTAACATCAGGTTCTTGCCGATGCTTAACTCCTGGCACAACGGATTTTAAGTTAATACAACAAGACTGGTCTAAGTACCAGTTATGAATAGTAAAACGTCTATGCAAGCTAGGAGCTATGTGGGAAATAAGCTTAATTATGGAGAAATGAAACAAGAGTTTACTTTACATTAAGCTCAAGGAAAAGAACTGTGAAATTTATTGATTACAAAAATAAATTTAACGTTACATTTCAAATCAAATCAATGAGACCGCACTCACTCACTCACACAAAAGCTAAATACTTACGCCTAGAAAAAAAAAACACCTTAACTAAACTCTTAAGACTACGAAAACAAAAGGAAATACTGAACGATGAATGCTTTGTATCACCAAGGGGTGGGAGTTTGGAGAAACTGTACTCTGTGGAGCTTGGGTGCTAGCTGACCTCTCACACTTCTGGAGCACAGGACCTCTCTCCGTCAAAGCCACAACTAGACTGAATTCAAAATACATTGTATGGGCAGGACGCACAAGCCACCGGAAGAAGGCGTGGCTAACGGTTGAGGCAAGCAGGGGCGAACAATAAAGAAACAATAGTATCGCTCAGTAGAGCACTTAGTGATGTGCATTAAAAAAATTAAATCGGTCACTTTTGAAAGTGACGAATGTTTTGAAAAGTATACTCTGAAATGGAGAGAGAAACGGTTAACTGAGCGATACACAGTGAGTTTTCCACTAATAGTTCGTGGCTTCTCACAAAAGGGAAATGTCGCGAATTGATTCGTGACATTGTCGTAGGTGTAGCTGAATGAGTACTCTCCCGGTAGCTTCTGAAGAGATGTAGGCAGTTGGTGGTGATGTTGATATTGGGGATGGTGGCATCTACTCGCATCTTGATAAAGTTGGTGGGGTTACAATTTATCTTTCTGAACTTAGAAGTGTCACTGAGGATGCTGATCTTTTGAATGTAGTCCTCCTTGTTGATAATGACAAAGGCGGCGGTTTTGTCAGCATGTCGGATAATGATGTTTTCGTTTTGTCGCAGCTGTTTGGCAGTCAGGATATGGTTTCTGGTGATGTTTTTGATGTGGTGGTAGCCATGGAGGAAGGTTGAAAGTCAGGTGTCGTCCTGACTTTTCCTGCCTTTTCCAGTCACTGTATGTCATCGAGGAGTACCTCGATCTCCAGTTGCTTGCAGTGGGGGTGCGGCTTGGAGAGGTAGTGGCAGTTGAGTCCCATGTTGAAGAGCTCCTCTTGGTCTGGAGTCGAGAAGTGAGTTAACACCACCATCTTCACTATCAACGCCATCACCAACAGCCTACATCTTCAGAAGCTAACTGGTGAGTACTCACCCAGCTATGCCTACGGCAATGTCAAGACACACAAGCCTGGCAACCCTTTAATCCCGATCGTCTCACAAATACCCATCGCCATCCCCACCATAGCAAGGAAACAAAGATCTCCTGACATCATAATTATGTACCTAACACATACAGTCTATACTCTACTTCGAACTTCCTTGAAGGCCTACGTGACGCCCCTCCTCGCTGACAACCATATCATTGCCTCCCTCGACGTCAAAAGCCTCTTTTCCAAAGCTCCTGTGGACAAGACAATTGACTTCATGCTCGACCGTGCATACCGATGTGGACACCAAGCACCACGACATCTGCTGGAGCTCCACACGAAAGAAGCTACTTTCACTTGCCTGCATGGTCAGATGTATTATCATATCGACAGTGTGGCAATGGGCAGCCCCCTCGGAGTCTTGTTAGCTAATTTCTACATGGGGACCATCGAATCAAGACTCCTAGCTACTAGCCGCCCCTTCCTATATTGCTGCTATGTCGACGACACATTCGTATCAAGGACCTTCAGGAGCTACAGGACCTCAGACAGTGCTTCATGGCTGACTCTGGACTTAACTTCACCTATCAAGAAGCCAAAGACAAACGCCTCCCCTTCCTGGACTTACTCGTCACAGCATACAACGTAGGATTCAAGACTACAGTATTCACAAAGCCCATGAACAAAGGACTCTGCCTGAATGGAGATAATGAGTGCCCAAGACATTACCTGCGCTCCACCATCAGGCCTACGCCAAGAGAGTCCTCTTCCACTGCTCCACTTGGAAAGACGCCCACCAGGAAATAAAACATGTTGACTCAAGTCCTTGTTAACAATGGCAACACAAACACCGACTAAATTAAAAGACATGGAAAAATAGTATACTCATCAAGACACCATTACACCCACAACTGGCGAACACATCGATATACTACAGAAACCATATATCTACAGACTACAAGATGGATGAGAAGATCATCAAGGGCATTGTATACAGGCCCGGAACAACACATTTCTCTCATCATCTACTACAAACATAGAAAACAGCCCACTTTCTGCTTCCTAATCGACACCGTGACGAAGACTCCCCTTCAGGAGGACCATGTTATTTACAAGCATAACTGCAACAGTGAGAAGTGTGGACCTCACTCATACATTGGAATGACACTGACCAGACTATCGAGGCGCCTCATCTGTCACCTACAGAATGGAGCCATCAAGAACCACTACGCCACCTTACACAACTCCCACCTGACACAACAAGACCTGGCTGAGAAAATAATCGACAGAGAACAAGGCCCTCGCCGTCTATTGTTTCTGGAGGCATTCTACATTATCACAAAACAACCTACAATAAGCACACAAGCAGATGATTTCCAAATCCTACCGCCATCAAAAAGCCATATAGGCTTAGCCAACGATGCAGCCAATGAGCGATCAGCTTAGCTAATCAGCTCCAGCCACCTGTCTCCACCTGATTCACCTGAATCGTATGTAAGCAGCCATCCACGACAGAACTATCAAATTCAGCCTGAAGACGGAACAAGATAGTTCCTAAACGTCGCTGCCCTTTGGGGAATTCCTGAAGAAACTCCAAGACCACCGAAACATTGTACAGCAAGTACACACCGTACATAAGAAAATCAATAAAGGAGAATGTACCATAGCTTTTAATCTCATATGCTTCCAAGAATATATATATATATATATATATATATATATATATATATATATATAGGTGGTTGGTGGTTAATAAACGGGTAGTGGGAGTACCCTCTATACAGAAGAATGTAGAGCACAGCACTAATTTGGGTCGCCTTAGAGACTGATGAAGCTGCAACGAATCTATACACATTGTTGGAAAGATTATGGAAAAGAAATTGGCGATACTTAAGTGACTTCTGAGTTGTCGTCCTTTCATTGCTGAAAAAAATAAAATAAAATCCCATCTTTCCCAGCAAAAACGAAAATAAACACGCCGAAATGAGCACCAGCAGAGGGTTATCTCATAAGTTATTAAAGTTACAGCGGACACACACACACACACACACACACACACACACACACACACACACACGCACACACATCGTTGGAAAGCTAAAGCAACTCCATCAGCACGTTTGTTAGCTAGCACAGCTACCACACTTTCATGCATGGAGGCGTGTAACTGAAAATATTACTGATACCATCATGATATACGTTTAAATCAAAAAAATAAAAAATGCTTAAAAGGGGATCTGAAGACTACATCTCAACCCTCCAGTTCAAGAAGTCTCCCTTCAGTCAAATAAAGTCGTCTGAATGTGTTAAGAATTAATTACGTAGACGTCACCTGATGGACGGGGTTAATATTTTCGCCATTAACCAATTCAGTCCTGCCTTTTTTCCCTCACCCCTAGAGATGGCAAAATATAGTGCATGTCCCTGTGTCACTCCTTCCCTCCCTCACTTGCATTAGTTGCTGTACTTTCCCTATGGGGCACGGCGTTATCGGAGGAGTGTTAGAAACACGTAATTTTGCACAATGGTAGCTCTTACTCCGGGTCAACTTTCAGGAAGGGTGGGACACCCAAAGGGGGGATGGGTGGTCCTTAGATGTCCTATCTGCACCTGTTAGGCACGGTCAGTATTTTTCCCAAGAACAAGATTGTTCATCCCCTCCACATTTTGGGAAGAGTGGAACTACCAAAGGACTCCCGGCTTGGGGATTGAGACGGCCCCTGGGGATCCTAGTAAAGCTATTAATGCTTGGCCATAATTTTTAACTTAGGAACACGAAGTTTTGCATATTGGCAGGCGTTTGCCTAACCACGATTTAGGCAGAATAGGACCACCAGTTACCACCTCCCGTGGGCAGAGGGGGTGGGATGACCCTCATGGGGGACAATGTCAGTTTTTACCGAAGAACATGATATTTTGCACAATGGTAGATTTTCACTGACCCACCACTCTAGGCAGGGTGTGAGCCCCAAAGGCCACCCTAAAAAGGGGAGGAGGCGCCCTCCCTGGGTTCTAGACAAAGTCTTTACGCACGTTCATGGTTTTTTACCTAGTAGCACGAAATTTGCATACTGGTAGACGTTCTCCTCAACCATGTTTTAGGTAGGGTGGAACCCCCAAAGACCCCTCCCCCCATGCGAAGAACTGTTCCCAAGAGGGACAACGCCACAGTTTTCACGTTGGCACTCGAAATTTTTCACAGTAGTGGACCTTCACCTGGATCAGAGTTGTGATAACCAGATTTTATAGAGGGTGGGATCCCTGGGGTTCGTCCCTTCACGTCCTCTGTAACTGATTATTTCTCCCCCCCCCCCCGATATTGCAGGGGTGGCTGTTACTATCAAAGATGTCATGTCTTTTTTTTTTCTGCTAGCGCTAAGCGATTTTTGTTCAGATAAGGATCTGTAGCAATGAAGGATTTTTTTCATGCAGTGTATCTCTCTGTTTCATATTGAATGTCTCTTAATCGGAGTAAAACCGTCTAGAGGTAGCAAGAATAAAGAAAGAACAATGTCCCCAGGGTGAAGGGGTTGACAAGAAGAAGAAAAAGGAGAGAGTAAGCACACACCAGTCATTTAGTCAGGGGCAAAATTTTACCTCCTCATCCAGTGGTTCTAGTTCAAATTTTGGGCTGACGCATCACATAAAACAATATCAAAGGAAAGAGAAACATACCAGGCCTCTATCAACTATGGGATATTTGTCAGCAAACGAAATATAAAAGAAAAGTAAATATGAAGCAAAGTTTGAATCCGACTATAAACTTAGGATCTTTATTGGGAGGTACAAATGACATCATCGTGATGTAAGGGGGTATAGGATTTGTCCAGTATGTTTACGGTACAAACCTTCCTTCTTCACCCCCACCCTCCCCCCTCACTCTTTCTCTCGCTCTCATCTTCCTTCTTACACCCCACCCCCCTCTGTCTCGTAACAACACACACATTCCTTAAGTATTTGTTATGTTCCTCTTTCCCAACCACTATCCCTGGTGGAGTTGTAAGAGAATTGTGCATTCCAGTATACTACTGCCACAGGAAACATGCGCTTGTTGTGTCTTCTTTTAAATCACCTCATTCTTACCTCAAATTCTTAGAGATAGAGAGAGAGAGAGAGAGAGAGAGAGGAGCCTCTGTGGTACAGTGGTAGAGTGTGCGTTTCGTACACGGGTGAACCAGGGTTCGTGCCCCGCCAGGGAAATAAACTCTGGGAGTGTTCACCCGGCAACGTACTGCATTGGCGGACACAAGGGGTGCTGTGGTTGAACCAGTGTCGCATACTATAAAGTATGCTTGCACCCAGTCGGCTTGCCCGGGTCGATTACACTTGGTTCACACACTACACACACATCCAAAGCCACTGCAACACTACAATTACACAGACAAGCACTTCTCTCCCTACATACAATCTCTAATCTCTACCAGACAACCTAAGCCAATTGGTAGAGATACATTGGCTGTACCGTCCCCACTTCGGTGGGGATAGGCCGATCCTGCAGTGGACACTCAAACGGCTGATGATATATATATATATATATATATATATATATATATATATATATATATATATATATATATATATATATATATATATATATATATATATATATATATATATATATATATATATATATATATATATATATATATATATATATATATATATATGTATGTATGTATATATATTATTATAGAAAGAAGGAACCAAAGGCCATGAGCCCGCAAACCGTTCCTTCCAAGATAAAATAAAGACAATACAAAAGAGAGCCAAATTCAAGATCTGTTCATTTCGAGATGCCTGGACACACTGCGTTTGAAAGACTGGAGATCATAGGAAGTAGGAAATACAGAAAGAGGGAGACAGTTCCAGAGTTGATCTGTTGCATAAATGAAGGACTGGGAGTAACGGTTAACTCTTGCATTGAAGAGTTGGACAGAAAAGATATGAGAATTTGTTGCTACGCACCCGTTGTAGAGGTGGAGGGATGCAAGCAGACAGTTCAGGGGAGCAGTGACCATTGAAGTATACCAATAGAAAACAGATAAAGAGGCAACAGTGCGGCGAAGAGACAGCGGTTGAAGGGAGCCAGTAAGGGGAGGAGAGTTGATGAGACGAAAAGCCTTTGACTCCACCCTATCGAGAAGAGCTGTATGTGGGGAGCCTTCCCACACATGGGAGTTGTACTCTAAACAGGGGCAAATAAATCCCGTGTATAAAGTCAATAACTGTGCAGTGATAACGAAGGTATGGAGTCGGCTTAGCACACCTAATCTCTTGGAAGCAGATTTTACAAAAGATGCAATATAATTATTCCAAGATAAGTCTCAAGTGAAAGAAACCCTAAGCATGTTCAAGGATGATGCAGGATTGAGCTGGATATTACTGAACCTTAGAGGGTACCCGTGTGGAAGATTGTGTCGGGTTGATAGGTATAAAAAACTAACTCTTTGATGTATTAAAAACAAGATTAATTTTACCCCAGTCAGAGATACGAGCCAAGTCAGACATTAGGTGTGTCATAGCCTCATCTCTTGTCTGTTGAAGTAACTGCTGAGATGGAAGTTGCGGAAACCGAATGGAAAGGTGAAGGGTGGAATCATCAGCATACGAGTGGATGGGGTTAGATGTACAGCTTAGAAGGTCACTGATGAATAAAAGGAAGAGAGTTGGTGATAGGACAGAGCCCTGCGGAACACCACTATTGATAGATCTAGGAGAAGAACGATGGCCGTCTACAACAGCGGCTATAGAACGACCAGAAAGGAAGCTAATGATGAAGGCACAGATAGAAGGATAGAAACCGTAAGAGGGCAGTTTGGAAATTAAAGATTTATTTCAGACTCGATCGAAAGCCTTTGAGATATCAAGTGCAATGGCAAAGATTTCGCCAAAGTCCCGAGAGGAGGATGACCAGGAGTCTGAAAGGTAGGTGAGAATATCGCCAGTGGAGCGTCCCTGACGGAACCCATACTGACGATTGGAAAGAAGGTTGTGATGGGAAAGATGCTTTAAAATTTTTCTATTAAGAATTGACTCGAAAACTTTTGAAACACAGGACGTTGAAGCAATTGGACGATATGATAGTTAGAGAGTTGGGAACGGTCACCCTTCTTTGGGACAGGCTGAATGAGAGCAAACTTCCAGCAAGAAGGAAAGGAACAAGTTGACAGACGAAGGCGAAAGAGTTTAACTAGGCAGGGTAAGCACTGAAGCACAGTTCTTGAGGCCCATATGCCTTGTTAGTATTGAGGCCAGTGATGGCAGAAAATATTCAGCTGAAGAAATTTTAATGTCAGCCATGAGGAAGTCTGAGGGGGGGGGGAAGTGATGGAGGAACAGCACTGAAATCGTCTAAGGTGGAATTGGAGGAGAAAGTCTGAGCAAAGAGATGTCCTTTATCAGTAGAAGAAATAGCTACAGAGCCATCAGAATAGAAAAGAGGAGGGAAGGAGGATGAGGTAAAGTTGTTGGAAAGGATTTTGCAAGGTGCCAGAAGGAGCAGGAAGAATTCGAGTTGGAGAATTAAGAGCACTTAGTACTGATGAAATTATTATTAGCAGTGCGAAGATCCGACTTAGGACGATTCCGGGCAGAAACATAAACAATATGTGATTAAGGGATGGGTTGGCTCATGTACTTTTTATAGGCCCTCTCCTTGTTGCGGACAGCATTAGAACAAGCGTGATTATACCAAGGCTTTCTTGCGTTAGACAAAGGATATGAGAAAGAAACGTATGCTTCCATGCCCGAGAGAATAACCTCTGTAATGCGCAAGGCACACTCAGATGGCTCCCGGCCATGGAAGCAATAGTCATTCCATGGAAAATCAAAGAAATACTGCATGAGGGCCTCCCAATCTGCAGCTCCAAAGTGTCACAGACAAAGTTTCTTTGGAGAGTCCACTCCACAGGCCGTACCAGAGCGATAGGACAGGTTAAGGTAATAAGGTTGTGATCAGAAGAGCCCAACGGAGAGGAAAAATTAACAGAGTAAGCAGAAATATTAGTTGTAAGGAAGAAGTCATGTATGTTGGAGCTATCTCCAAGGCGGTCAGGGATACGGGTAGGGTGCTGTACAAGCTGCTCTAGGTCATTAAGGATAGAAAAAATATAGGCCTGTTCACCAGGTGGATCAGTGAAAGGAGAGGAGAGTCAGAGGAGGTGGTGAACATTGAAATCTCCCAAAATGGAGATTTCAGAGAAAGGAGAAATGGATATATATATATATATATATAAATATATATATATATATATATATATATATATATATATATATATATATATATATATATATATATATATATATATATATATATATATATATATATATATATATATATATATATATATATATATATATATATATATATATATTCTTATGGAACAGAGAAAGATAATGTACACTTTAAGTGAGAATACTAAAAATCACTACTGTCCCGTAAAGTTTCAGGTTCAAAACAAAAGAGTTAGGTAAAATTACAAGTTAAAGTTTAATGCTCAAACTAACAACAAAACATTCAGGAGTCATAAGGATAATGTAATGGCAAAAAACAGGTTAAATATATGGTTAACTGCAATAGCCTCTATTAACAAGAAATTAGCATGAGTAAATTTATCTAAGTCAGCCCTGTTAAAATGAGATACCAGATAATACTCAGTGAATGCCAGATATATTATTACAGATACAAAATATTATTAATGATAGCTGACACCAAGAGCCTTTACATAAATTACAAAAACCTTACTAGGCCTAAGAATTAACCTTATGCTACACAGTACAAGAAAAAATGCAACAACAGTTATACTCAAATTACACACAGCTGCTAGATGGCTGGAGACTTCCTGAGCACTCACAATAACAACTGTACAGGGGAGGACAGAGATGTGAACAAAATGAGGAGCAGATCTAAGTGGCAATAATGCAGAGACTGAGCTCATTATATTAGGGGCCAGCAGAGCTTGATACAACTTGTAAGAAGGACGCTCAAATGAAGCCATAGGGGAAAAAGAGTTGACAATCCTACTCTGAACAACAGAAAGGACGACTTACTCTACTATAACGGTAGAAGGGGGACTGAGGCAGAACACGCTCGTGATCAAACATGCAGCATACTGTGCGTTAAAATTACACAAAGGATGATGAAATCATAGGCTATGTAACACCTCCCCACAAAGAAAAAAGAAATTTACAAAGGAAATTTCTTATTACTCTAAAACAATCTGTCTAAAGTCTAGATAAGCAATCTGCAATAACATTTTCCTTCCCCTTGACATGTTGTATGTCTAATGAATACTCCTTAAGAAGTAAACTCCATCTTGTCAATCTCTGATTTTTATCTTTAAACTTACTAAGGAATTTCAGTGGGTTATGATCGGTATAAATGACTATGGGGTCAAAACCAGGACACAAATAAAATGAAAAATGCTGTAAACCCAAAATCAAGGCCAAAAGCTCTTTCTCAATAGTTGAGTAGTTCTTTTGAGGTGGAGTGAACTTCTTACCGTAATATGATACAGGGTGTTCAATACCCTGATCATCCTCTTGCAGCAAAACAGCCCCAGCTCCTGTATCACTTGCATCAACAGCCATCTTAAAAGGCTTACCAAATTTTGGAGTAGCGAGCACTGGCTGACTTAATAGGATAGCTTTAAGTTTGTTGAAAGAGGATTCACAGTTATCGGTCCAGACAAATTTAACTCCCTTTTTCAGTAGGTCTGTAAGTGGTAATACAAGAATTGAAAAGTTAAGAACAAATCTCCTGTAATAACCTACCATTCCCAAAAATCTTTGTAGCTCTTTCCTACTTTTAGGTCTGGGAAGATCACTTATAACCTGAACCTTAGCTCCTGGTGGTGCAACATGTCCATCACCAATTACGTACCCAAGGTACTGAACTTTAGCTTGACCAAACTCACACTTTGATAAATTAGCTACAAGATTAGCCTGAACCAAACGCTCAAGAAATTTACTTTTCAGTTGTCACTGAAGATTAATACATCATCAATATAAACAACACACCCTGCCAAACCCTCTGTTACAACATTCATGAGCTTCTGAAATGTGGCTGGTGCATTCTTCATACCATATGGCATTACAGAACATGCAAAAGTCTTTCCTAGTGTTACAAAACATGAGATCTCCCTAACACGTTCAGTCATAGGTACTTGCCAGTATCCCTTTAACAAATCAAACTTACTTATGTACCTAGCCTTTCCGATCTTGTCTATGCAATCTTCCACGCAAGGGAGAGGGTAAGTGTCTGTTTTAGTTATCTGATTAACACGTCTGTAGTCGATGCAAAGCCGCTGTGACCCACCTGGCTTAGGGACTAGAGTGACAGGAGAACTCCACTCGCTCTGACAGGGCTCAATCATCTTGTGGTCCAACAGGTAGCCAAGCTCCTTCTGGATGAGAGGAACTTTCACTGGGTTCACACGGTAAGGAGGCAGTTTAATTGGCTTTGCGTCTCCAACATCGACATCATGCATCAACACAGTGGTTCTTCCTAGAGTGGCACGGAACACTTGCGGGTACTCCTGCAGTAATGCCGAAAACTCCTGCCTTTCCTCGGGAGCTAGATGAGAAAGCTTAGTCTGGAGATCATTCATGATATCAGGATTCCTCCCCCAAACTATCACTCAGGCTCAAGCTGCATGGGAGAACTTCACTTGCAGACTCGGGTGGAACAGCTACAGTGTAGACTGGGTTATTTTCGTCCCGCCTGTGATATAACTTTAGCATGTTGATGTGACATAGTTGCTTGTTCTTTCTACAATCTGGTGTGGCGATGACATAGTTGACATCACTGAGTTTCTTCTCCACGAAATAAGGACCACTAAACTTGGCTTGAAGAGGTTGCCCATGAACTGGTAGCAGAATCAAAACCTGATCTCCTGGCTGAAAGTGGCGTAACCTGAACTTCTTATCATACCAAGTCTTCATCTTCTGAGCAGCTCCTAAATTCTCTCTCGCCAGCTGTAAACCAGTGGACAGCCGTTCTTTGAACTTCATCACATACTTCAGCAGGTTGACGTCATCTTCCTCCGACAGCCAGCATTCCTTGAGTAACTTAAGGGGTTCTCTTACTTCATGGCCAAACAGTAGTTCAAAAGGTGAGAAGCCCAGTGATTCATTTGGAGATTCTCTTGCAGCAAACACAACGAATGGAAGACCTTTATCCCAGTCTTTCTGATGTTCCAAACAGTATTTCTTGAGCATCGATTTGAGTGTTTGATGATATCTCTCCAACGCTCCTTGAGTCTGGGGATGGTAAGCTGAAGACGTGATCTGGGTGATGCCCAACTCTTTCAGAGACTGCTTGAAAACGTTTGACATGAAATTACTTCCCCGGTCTGACTGTACCTCCTTGGGCAGACCAAACTTTGTGAAGAACCCTAGCATTTCCTTAACCACGTTCTTTGCTGAGATATTTGTAAGTGGAATGGCTTCAGGATAACGAGTAGCCATATCAATCAGGGTCAACACATAAGAAAATCCTGAAGAAGTCTTAGGAAGAGGGCCCACAATATCCACCAACACACGGGTGAATGGCGCCTCAAAAGGAGGAATGGGAACTAGAGGTGCAACCTTTTCGGTCTGATTACACTTCCCCACAACTTGACAGGTGTGACAAGACTTACAATACCAGGAAACATCCCTGAAGATACCTAACCAGTAGAAGTGTTTGAAAATGCGTGCCACAGTCTTCCTCACTCCAAGGTGTCCTGCCAAACTGGAATCATGAGCCACTCTAATGATATCCTGCCTACAAACACGAGGGATGACAACTTGATGTACAACCTCCCACTCACAGTCGGCTGATGCTGTTAGGGGTCTCCACTTCCTCATAAGTACTCCTGACTTTATATAATAACAAGTAGAAGCACCAGCTGACTCTTCCTCACTGCAAGCAGAGTTAGCTAGACCTTTCAACTCAGGGTCAGCAACCTGCAACTCAACCAACTCTTGACGAGACAAATTATCAACACTACGGGGTACTGCCTCATCTGGTGAGTGGTCCAAATTAGCAAGAAAAGTGTCAGCTAGGATAACATCATCATCATCATTATCCTCTAAATCACGAGTAACTTTAGACTTAGCCCTAGTGACAGCACATGCAGGGAACACATCAGGGACATCACAATCCTGGGTCGCAGCCACTGGCTCACTAGACAACTGAGGAGCTGGACACACTTGACTTCCACCAATACCATTTCCAAGTAAGAAAGTTACACCTGACATTGGGAGTCTCTCAACCAACCCAACCATAACGGAACCATTAACAAAACCAGACTCTAAATTCACTCTACACAGAGGGACAGAGAAGTAATTATTCCCTACACCTTGTAAGATTACAGTTTCATCAGAGGAATTAACATTAGAGCCTAGAACACTGGTCAGCATAAGGGATTGGCAAGCACCTGTATCACGATATATTTTAACTGATTTCCTGTCATTACTGTCCAGAGGACTGACAAAACCATCAGACAGGAAATTAGCACATGAACTCTTGAGAGTGTCATCCAAGTTACTGCTCAAAAGAGGAGCTCCATCATGAGAATTTAAGTTACCCCTCAAAGCAGGTTCAGTTAACTCAGTTAATGAATTCTGGGAACTCTCAAGAGTGGACACTAGACCAATTGACTGAATATTTAAAGACTCCTTTTTGTTCACATCACGCTATCTCCTGAAACATTTCTCCGTAGTATGACCAAGCTTACTACAATAAGTACATTTACTTTTCTGAAATCTAGAGGTGAAGCTGGTATTTACTTCCTGAGAAACATCATCTTTATTCTCTTTCCTGTTACCTGTACTCTGAGTAGAGGCAACGTACTTACTCTCAGCTTTCCCTTTTTCTTTAGAATATCTCTTGTGAGTGAGAACATATTCATCAGCTAAAACTGCAGCATCAGACAAATTATCTATTCTTTTCTCATCAAGATATAGGCTTACATCTTTATAAATACACCTCTTGAAGTCCTCCAGCAAAATCATCTGCTTAAATTTACCAAAATCAGAATCCCCATTCTTAGAATTTAACCACTGCTCTAACAGATCGTCTTTGGTTTTTGCATACTCAACATGGGATTGCTTATCTTGCTTATAAGTTGTCCTAAATTTTACTCTATAGGCTTCAGGAAGAAGCTCATAGGCCTTAAGAATCAAGCTCTTAACTACATCATAATTATCAGATTGATCCTGAGGCAAAGATGCATAAGTTACTTGAGTTTACCGGTGAGAACAGTTTGAAGGAGTACTGGCCAATACTTTTTGGGCCAATTAAAACCTGTAGCTACCCTCTCAAACAACTGAAAATACTTTGTTAAATCAGATTCATTAAAAGGAGGGACAAGTTTAACATTTTTAGCCACATCAAAATCATCAGAGCTAGATGATCCAGTTCCACCTTGTTTCATGCGATACTCATGGTCTGCCTGAATCCTGGCGAGTTCAATTTGTGCCTGTATCTGTGCCTCCTGAATACGAGCCTGAGACTCCGCCTCCTTAGCCTGAGACTCCGCACGTGCTTGAAATTCAGCCTCCTTAACACGAGCCTCCTGCAGGGCTAGCTGTAACTTAGCTAATTCAATCTGCGTTTGCTCATTTGGAGGAGTTACATTAAACAAGCTTTTATTAATCATGCCCACAATTTGATCTTTAGAATGATGAGAGTGAACTGCAATTCCCAATTGTTGAGCAACAAGCTTAAGTTCATTCTTTGTTCTGTTTTCTACATCACACACTGTTTGCACATTTGACAAAAAATCTTTGGCTTCATCAAGCGTAGTAATAGTAGACATCATGAATAAATCACAGTCACAAAATTATCAAGCAATATCCTTATGATAATATCCTGAATATCCTGATAAGAGGTCGCCAAATTTATGTTACGGAACAGAGAAAGATAATGTACACTTTAAGTGAGAATACTAAAAATCACTACTGTCCCGTAAAGTTCCAGGTTCAAAACAAAAGAGTTAGGTAAAATTACAAGTTAAAGTTTAATGCTCAAACTAACAACAAAAAATTCAGGACTCATAAGGATAATGTAATAACAAAAAACAGGTTAAATATATGGTTAACTGCAATAGCCTCTATTAACAAGAAATTAGCATGAGTAAATTTATCTAAGTCAGCCCTGTTAAAATGAGATACCAGATAATACTCAGTGAATGCCAGATATATTATTACAGATACAAAATATTATTAATGATGGCTGACAATAAGAACCTTTACATAAATTACAAAAACCTTACTAGGCCTAAGAATTAACCTTATGCTACACAGTACAAGAAAAAATGCAACAACAGTTATACTCAAATTACACACAGCTGCTAGATGGCTGGAGACTTCCTGAGCACTCACAATAACAACTGTACAGGGGAGGACAGAGATGTGAACAAAATGAGGAGCAGATCTAAGTGGCAATAATGCAGAGACTGAGCTCATTATATAGGGGCCAGCAGAGCTTGATACAACTTATAAGAAGGACGCGCAAATGAAGCCATAGGGGACAAAGAGTTGACAATCCTACTCTGAAGAACAGAAAGGACGACTTACTCTACTATAACAGTAGAAGGGGGACTGAGGCAGAACACGCTCGTGATCAAACATGCAGCATTCTGTGCGTTGAAATTACACAAAGGATGATGAAATCATAGGCTATGTAACAATATATATATATATATATATATATATATATATATATATATATATATATATATATATATATATATATGTGTGTGTGTGTGTGTGTGTGTGTGTGTGTGTGTGTGTATAGATAGATAGATAGATATAGATAGAGAGATAGATAGATAGATAGATATCAGCGAACTGGAATGAAATGGATCTGGACAGCCTGTGGAATGGATATAGGGATTGCTTAGTTAGGAATGCTAAAGTGGTTTGTGGTGTGGCAAGAGTAACAACAAAGAAGAATCGTTCGGCATGGTGGGATTAGGAGGTTAAGAGAGCGGTGAAGGAAAAGAGGAAGAAGTGGCTAAAGTGGTTACAGGATAGGGGTTCAGTTGAAATAAGAACTGAGTATACTGAGAGCAAGAAGCATGTAAAGAGACTAGTGAAGAGGAAAAAGAAATAGGTGAATGATGATCTGGGAAGAGAAATGAATGCAAACTGCTCTGAGAAAGGAAGTTATTCTGGAAAGAGGTACGGAAATGCAGAAATGAAAGCAGAAAGAAATGTGATAGTGTGAAGGATGCCGGTGGTAGATTATAACCCCACAGAGATGAAGTAAGGACCAAATGGAAAGAAAATTTTGAAAGCCTGATGAATGGGAAAAGAGAGAGCAGAGCGGCTGTAAACATGATTGGTTTTGGGGGTGTGCAGAGGAGGAATGCAGTGCCAGGAGACGTGACACTCGCACAGGTGAAGAGTGCTGTGAAGCAGCTGATAAATGGGAAAGCAGCTGGGATTGAAGAGTTGTATGCAGAGATGCTTAAGTGTAATGGAGAGAGTGGAATGAAGTGCCTGGTAGAAATATGCAAGAAGGCATGGATGAGTGAAACTGTGCCTGCAGAGTGGAAAAGGCTGTGATTGTACAGCTGTACAAAAATAAAGGTGAACTGAGTGCACGAATTATCGTGGCATAAGTTTATTGGGTGTGGTAGGGAAGGTATACAGAAGAATAATTATCGAGAAAGTAAGAGAGATATCAGAAGTCCTAGTGAGTGATGAACAGGGTGGCTTTAGGAGTGGTAGGGAATGTGTGGATCAAGTATTTGCAGTGAGACAGATAGCAGAGAAGGCTTGTGAGAAGGAAAATAAGGTGTTTATGGCATTCATGGATCTGGAAAAAGCATACGACAAGGTAGACAGAGAGGGATTGTAGAAAGTTTTGCGCATGTATGGTGTAGATGGTAAGCTGCTAGGTGCTCTCAAGAGTTTTTATGATGGTAGCAAAGCATATGTAAGGGTTAATGGGCATCTAAGTGAATGGTCCATGATCGGTGTGGGCGTGAGACAGGGTTGTGTGATGTTCCCTTGGTTAATCTTTGTATATATGGATGGAGTGATGAGAGAAGTAAAAACACGAGTAATGGAGAGAGGGATGGCGTTGGTAATGAATGGTGATGGATGGAATTTCTCAAATTTGTTGTATGCTGATGATGCAGTACTGTTTGCAAGTACCGAACAAGAACTTGGTAGGCTAGTGCAAAGTTTTGCTGATGGCTGTGAGCGTCGTGCCTTGAAAGTAAATGTAGAAAAGAGTAAAATGATGGTTATTGAGAGAGCAGGTGACTCACAGTGTGATGTTACAGTGAATGGAGAGAGACTGGAATTGGTGAGAGAGTTCCAATACTTGGGTACAGTGATAGAAAAGAGAGGAAAATGTGAAAGAGAAGTTGAAAGTAAAGCGACACAAGGAAGAAAAGTAGCTAGTGCAATGAAGGCTTTGATAAGAAACAGAGGCTTGAGTGTTGCAGCTGCACGAGGCTTACATGAGGGAGTGTTGGTGCCAACTTTAACATATGGATGTGAGACTATGGTGTGACATTAAATGAAAAGTCAAGAGTAAGAGCAGTGAAGATGGGACTGCTGAGGAATGTATGTGGAGTACAGAGAGTGGATAGGATACGAAATAATGTGATTCGTGTAAGGTGTGGAGTGAGGAAGTCGGTGGACACCAGAATCAAAGAGGGTGTACTAAGATGGTATGGTCATGTGGAGATAATGGATAACAATAGAGTGGTGATAAAGGTATATCTGAGCGAATTTGAAGGAGGGAGGAGGCGAGGTAGGCCAAGGAGAAGGTGGAAAGATATGGTGAATAAGTGTGTGAGGAAGAGAGGTTTGCAAGTCCACGAGGCTAGAGAACTGACAAGAGATTGAGGAGCAGTGCATGATCAGGGATTTTGGCACCCCTTTTTAACGTGGCAGCGTCTGGATTGACTTCATCAGATACGTTTATGTGAAACTACTGAATGTGGTGAATGTTTTTGGCGTATCTGATAAAGCCAGGATTCTGGGGGCTTGAATGATGAGTGAATGGAAGCGTGGCCCATTGGATTGGGCATGGTTGCTACTTCTCACCCTGCCCTTGGGTGGGAAAGGAGGTCCGGATGATGATGATGATTATGATATATATATATATATATATATATATATATATATATATATATATATATGACATTCTCCCGGCTGATGGAGTCAGTGCTAAGCAGCTTCACCTGGGAGATATGCCTCGCCTACTTGGATGATGTGATTATCTTCAGCCGGATCTGGGCCAACCACCTCCACTGCCTCCAGCAAGTTTTTTTCAGAATCTGATAGGCAGGGCTCAAGCTTGGACCATCCAAGCTAGCCCTACATTACATCTCCTTCCTGGGACACATCATCTCCAAGGAGGGTAAGCACCTGACCCAGATAAATTATGTGGCATTGCAGACCTCCCCCTGCCCTGAGACGTCCACGAGGTCTGTGCCTTCATCGACCTCGCATCATACTACCAACGTTTTGTAAAAAGTTTCGCGAGCATAGCAGAACCACTCCACGACTTGACAAAGAAGGGCGAAGTTTTTACCTGGACAGAAGGCATTCAACACCCTCAAAAACAAGCTGATCACTGCTCCCATAGTCGGATTCCCTGACTACACCCTGTCTTTTCACCCCTACACTGACGTATCTTTAGCAGCGATCTGTACTGCCCTAGCTCAAGTCCAGGAAGGGCAGGAACATATCACATCGTCTGCACCAGCCGCACCCTTAACCAAGCAGAAAAAAATTATGCCATCACCAAGTGGGAATGTCTGGGCATCACTTGGGCTCTGGAGTACTTCCTGGCTTACCTGTCTGGCACCCACATCACCATAATCACTGACCATCAGCCCCTACAGTGATTACAGCAATCAGAAACTCATAACGCCCAAATCATCAAGTGGAGCGAAGCCCTTGAGGAGTTCAACTTTGATATAGAGTATTGGCCAGAGAAACTACATATGAATGCCAACGCCCTGTGCAGACTACCCATCAACTCCATCCACGCCACTCCCAGCTTCCTACAGCGATGGCAAGAGAAAGACCAGCCCGACTTGATTCCACCACTTATATTCTCCAAACTTCAGCGACACGGTGGCTACCTGTGCAACCACTCAGGCCACATAGCTCTCCACCCAGACACCGCCCTAGACACCCTGACCCACTGACACTCAGATAATGGTATACATCTCGGAACCAAGAAACTCCTACAAATTTTCAATGACATCTACTGGACGCTGAACCCCTCCCACCTAGCCAAGCAAGTTGTTCAAGCCTGCTTGTTATAACATGTGCACTCAGAAGACACCACCAGGACACCAGGCCCGTTCAGAAACATCCTAGCCAGTAAACCATGGCTGATTCTCTCAGTAGACGTTGTCGGGCCCCTTCCATCCAAGTCAGACTATAAACACATTATCACATTTGTCGACCCCTGGGGGTAGGGGGGGTTTTCAAGAATACTCCCCCAGTATTCCTGCTTGTTGTAAAAGGTGACTAAAAGGGTTGGCGGAGGGTTAGTGTCCCTCCCCGGAAAACAACTAACTAAAAAAACTAACAAGAAGCCTCGGACAAGGACTGACCAAACGATGACGACCCAGGACCGGACAAAGGACTTGGTAATGGGTACATGGAATGTAAGAGGAGCGAATGATGAGGTGAAAGAGAGAGAGATTGTCCAGGTGCTTGAGGATGCGAAAGTGGATGTATGTGGAATAACTGAAACAAAATGGAGAGGAGAAAGTGTGAGAGAATGGGAGTATGGATGGGGTATATGTGCAGGAGTAGGTCAGAATGAGAGGGCAAAGGAAGGAGTATGTAGTTGTGAGTAAAAGATGGAAGAAGAGCATAAGACAGTATGGATCAGTTGGGTCAAAGATTGTGTGGGTAAAGTTGAAAGTTGGAATACAAATGTGGGCGATTGTGTGTGTGTATGCACCAACGCAAGATCGTGCTAGAAGAGTGAGAGAAGAGTTCTGGACAAATGTAGAAGAGTGCATGGAAAAGTTTGGAAGGAATGAGAGTGTTTTTGATCGGTGATATGAATGGTAAAGTTGGGAATGTGAAGGTGGATGGAATAGTTAGTGAGTGGGGTGTGCCTCCTGAGATAGTTGAGAATGGGAGTGCGTTAGTGGACATTTTTGCTGGGAGGGGGTTGGTGATAGCCAATACCCTCTTCAGGCATAAAATGATCCACAGGTATACATGGCGAGTGATGAGAAGGGTGGGTGGTGAACTGAATGAAAGGAAGACAATGATTGATTATGTGTGTGGATGAAAGGATGAGAAAATGTGTAATGGATGCAAGTGCTTATAGAGGTTGGGGGAGTGGACTTTCTGACCACTACTTGGTGGTGGCCAGAATTAGGATTCAAGTAAGATGGAGGAATAGAAGAAGGGAAAGACGAGAGGAAGGAGTAGTTGCAAGGAGAGTGGAAAGGTTACAAGAGGATGAGAAAAAGGCAGAGTATAAGAGAGAAGTGGAGGAACGATTGGGCAAATATGAATTGAAGCAGATGGGAGACGTGGAAGGTGTGTGTAGGATATTTATAGAAGAAATATGTGGAGCATGTGATGTGGTGTGTGGAAGGAAGAGAAGACGAAGGGGGGTGCAAGGAACAGCGTCGTGGACTGAAGAGGTGAGACAGGCTGTGGCACAAAAGAAGAAAGCATACAATGAATGGATGAGAAATAGGGGCGTGGAAGAAATCGAGAGGCGGAAGAGAGAGTTATATGTAGAAAGAAAGAGAGAGGTGAAAAGATTAGTAAGAGAGAGTGAGAAGGAGTGGATGAGGAATTTGGAAGGAATTTGAGTGTAAAGTGGAGGGACTGTAAGAAAATGTTCTGGAAAGAGGTGAAAAGAATAAGACAGGGTGGAAGTAAAGTTAGCACGGGAGTGAAAGATAAAAATGGTAGATTACTAGTGGAGAAGGGAGAAAAAGTGAGCAGATGGAGAGAACACTTTAAGGAATTGTTGAACATAGAGGATGGAAGTAATGTGAGTATAAGTGGCTGGGGAATGGCTGGGAGAAGGAGGGAGGTGAGAAGACAGGAACAGATCAGCAGGATAGAAGTTGTGGAAGCAATAAAGAAAGTTAAATAGGGGAAAGCCCCAGGAATTGATGGAGTGTGTGGTGAAATGCTGAAGCATGGGGGAGAGATAGTAGTAGAATGGATGTGGAAAATGTGCAGATTGGCCTGGGAGGAAGGTAGAGTCCCTGAGGATTGGAAGTCAGGTATAATTATTCCCTTGTACAAAGATAAAGGGGAAAAAGAAGTGTGCGGTATTCATAGGGGCATTTGTCTTCTTAGTATAATAGGAAAAGTGTATGGTAGGATACTTATTGACAGAGTTAGAGAAAGAACAGAGAAATTAAATGGGGAAGAACAGGGAGGCTTTAGGAAGGGAAGAGGTTGTCTAGATCAGATATTCATTCTTAAATCTTTAGTGGAAACGTTTCTAGAGAAGGGAAAGAAGTTGTATGAGGCTTTCATGGATTTGGAGAAAGCATATGAGAGGGTGGATAGACAAGGATTGTGGAAAGTGTTAAGAATATATGGAGTAGATGGGAAGTTGTTGAATGCTGTGAAGAGTATGCACGATGGTGCGAAGGCTGCAGTGCGTGTGGATGGTGAACTAAGTGAATTTTTCTCTTTGAAAGTTGTGTTGAAACAGGAATGTGTCATGTCTCCTTGGTTGTTCAATCTGTACATGGGTGGGGTAATAAAAGAGGTATAAGGTAGGGTAGTGGATGTTGGAGTGGCCCTGGTGAGAGAGGATAGTGTTTGGAAACTCCCTGTACTCTTGTTTGCAGATGATACTGTGTTGTTGAGTGAAGACGAAGGGGAGCTGCAAGGTTTGGTGGATAAGTTTGGGAGAGTGTGTAAGAAACGGAATCTAAAGGTGAATGTAGGGAAGAGTAAAGTGATGGTCTTTGAGAGAGGTGAAGTCAGTGAATGTACAGCGAGGTTGGATGGTGAGGAATTGGAAAATGTATGTTTAAGTACTTGGGTAGTGTGATGAGTAAAGATGGAGGTTTGGAGGGTGAAGTGCTTGAAAGGGTACAGCAGGGAAAAAAGGTTGCTGGTTCTTTGAAAGCAGTGATAAGAAACAGGGAAGTGAGCATGGAAGTGAAAAAGTTACTACATGACAGTATTGTGATACCATCTCTAACGTATGGAAGTGAAGCTTGGACGTTGCTGGAAGGACACAAGTCAAGAGTGAGAGCAGTGGAAATGAGTTATTTAAGAGGAGCCTGTGGAGTCACATGGAGAGACAGGTTGACAAATTAGGATATAAAGGAGCGTTGTGGTGTGGATGTGGATGTGATAGGAAGCGTTATGAGGAACACACTGAGGTGGTTTGGCCATGTGGAGAGGATGGAGGGTGAATGACTGACGAAGAGAGTGTATATGAGTGAGGTGCAGGGGGGAAGAGGGAGGGGGAGGTCGGGGATGAGATGGAGGGATAGGGTGGAGAGGTATATGAGAGAGTGGGGTGTGAGTTGCGAGCAGGGCAGTGAAATGGCGGGGGACAGGGCGACTTGGAGGCGATTTGTTTGTGGCCACTCCAAACGGGATTGAGGCGTCTGGCAATAGATAGATAGATAGACATTTGTCGACAATTATTCTAAGTTCCTGATTGCCTGTCCAGCCAAAGAACACCACGCTGTCTCTGTGGCAGACGTCTTAGTCCGCCACGTATTTCTGTATTTAGGCATTCCGCAGGCTCTCAACTCCAACAACGCCATGGAGTTCACCAGCAAGATATGGACAGAGCTCGCTGAAATATTCGGATATATCTCTCGTTCCTCACCATACTGTCCTCAAGGAAATAGCATCTGTAAGAGGAGCCACTGCACCTTATTCAACCAAGTGCGAACTAGAATAATTTAGGAAACGCAAAACAAGAACAAGCCAGCCCATGTAAAGATCATACAATTAGGGATGAACTCCTGCCCACGGGAGGACGGCATCATCCCACATGGGCAAGTGTTCGCCGAGGCGCCCCTCCTCATGCCAGTCTGCCACCACTTGCAACCACCTGCCACCTCCCCTGTCTTTGACCCCCTACACCATCTCAAACGAAGATTACACCACCTCCACAACACCCAGGACCTAAAACCTGACACCACTGCAACTAGCCCCTACAAACCAGGCGACTCCGTCATGGTGGCTAGACTACCGGCCCCAAACAGGTTATCACCACGCTACATGGGGTCTATTAAAATCGTAAAAGTCCCTAATCCTTACTAAGTCATCATACATCACTACACCATCCACTCTTACCAAAACCGCCATGTGCGCCCCTTTCAGTCATCTCCAACTCCACCTTCCCGCCACCCTCGCACTCCTGCCCATGGCGTCTCCCCACCATCTGATCATGGCGCTGACTCATATTCCTGCTACGTCACACCTTCTCTCTCTTCACCCTCACCCAGCCCCCCCTCCACCATCACCTCTCCCACCACACCTCCTTCCAACCCCTTACCTTCTCAGACCCCCCATTCACCTCAGGCAACCTCACTTCACACACCTGCCTCCTCCACCACACCGCCCACCCTGACACCACGTGGCCTTCTACCCACCTCCATCTACCGCCCGCTCCACTGTCACTCCCAGCACCAGATATTGCACGCCCCCACGCCCCTCACCTTCATCTGCTCCTCACTCCATCCCCACGCCCGGTTCCAGCCACCACACCACTTCCCCATCCTCCACCTCCACCTCTCTACTGCCACCCAGCATCACAACTCCACCTCCCCTGCCATAAATCACCCACGCCCACCAAAATAACGCATCACCTGCCTCTTCACCAACCCACACCAGTACTAACCACCACCACAACCAGATCAGGATGCCTATCTCGCCCACCTGCCAGGTACGCCCCAACACCCTCACCACCACCCACACCACCCTCACGAACCTCCACCATGCCACCCACACCCAACACCTCCCCTCTCATCCTAAAAATATACCACACAATGGAAAATTCCAGTATCCCAGCCTACAGTACTAAGCCGATTAAGGTGATCCCCCCACGACCTCATAAGAGCAGGGCGACCTCACTAATTCCAGTCTGCACCCAACAGCCACAGGTCACTCACCTTACTCTGTGCCATCTGCGATGAAGATCAAGCACATCCTGTGGATTCCTGCCGGAGGAAACAAACGCCGGCTGCAAGGAACATCTCAGCTGATCCACCTCCTACAGCAGACACACCAGACCTCCACCCTAGAAGGCATCTACAATCCCCACCAGGAGCCGAAACACCCTACTCAACCACTGGATGGATCTGCTCCACCAACTCATGCCCTCCCACCAGACGCCCACTTCAGATACCTACCACCTCCAGCCACAGGGACGTGACTTCCACCCCAGCAACGGTGGCGAAATATCCACCCAAGGAAGAGACCCCAGGGAGGGCGTGACACCCACCCCAAGAAGAGGCCACGGGGAGGCACACAGGGGCCCTGAGCCACACTGGCCCACTTTCCCCGCTACCATATCCCCCTCATCCACCCAGCCAGACCAGCGGGAAGTGCATCACCCAGGTGCATTACCCTCTGACCAGGACAGCACTCACCGACTCGGCATGGGACTTGTTTACATACAGTCCCATGTAGGCCCTTGGTGGTAGCATCCACCACACCTGCCACTAGAAGAGGAATGACCACTGGTCTTCCCAGTCCTACATACCCCAAGGGGAGCAGCAGCAAGTAACATCCACCGGGCTTTCTGTAAAGGGAGCGTCCACCGGATCTCCCTCTTCTGCCACCCACCTACAGGAGCAGGGGCTCGGTAACGTCTACCAGACTTGCCGTCGGAGGAATGTCCATTGGACTTCCCCCACCTGTAGTCTCAGGGAAGGGAACAGAGCCTTGGTAGTGTCCACTGGACCTGCCATAGAGGGGGCATCCACCAGATACCCCTCGGCTGTGACTTTCCCCCAGCAACAGGACCTCAGTAAAGTCCACTGGACTTGCCACAGGCACAGCAACATCCATTGGACTTCCTCTTCCTGCTGTCCCTGGGACAGGTGGTGCCCCAGTAACGTCCACCAGACTTGCTGGGTAGGAGGAACGTCCACCGGACTTCCTTCCTCCACTACCCCGGAAGGGAGCCTTGGTAACGTCCACAGGACTTACCAGGCAGAGAGAGCATACACTGGATCTCCTTCCACTGCCCCGGAGTGGAGTTCCGGCAGCGTTCATCGGACCTGCCAAGCTGAGGGAACAACCACCGGTCTTCCCTCCTCCACTACCCCAGAAGCTCCCACCTAGGGCAGCATCCCTGGCTCAGCCTGCCCCTCCAGAGGCCGAGCGAGATGCCCCTCACTCTCCCCCTGTACCGCTAGAAGTGGAGATTGCTCCCCTACAGAGTTCCAGTTGGAGGATGTCTGGAGCAGACCCATTGTGAGCCTGGGCATCCTGTCCCCCCGCGATGAGACCGCAGCCCCCAACCCTCTAGGGGTGCCCTGACGACCCTGGACCTGGACCAGCCTGGACCCTCCATCAGGACTCCCACTACAGCCAAGGGCAGGAGCCTAGCAGTGTGCCTACTGGCCCTATTCAGCCCGTCCCAAGGACCACCACACTCCTAAGGCCCCCACCAGGAAAGGGCCTCCCACGATGCCACCCTTCAGCCTACAGTGGACGCCCGACTACGCAGCCTGAGACGAGCGCCTCTCCTGAGAGTGCACACCTGATGGCCCCCATCTCACACCTGGCTGCCACCTGCATCTACCTGTGATTTAGACTCTGTGTTCCACTTGTGTACTATATAGTGTTGTACTGTTTTCCATGTATCTTGCAAGTCCATTGTATTTTTGTAAGGTAATATATGTATAAGACTGGTTAACCTGTGTTTGAGCCCTATTCCTTTGTTGCATGCTCTTGCCCGGTCTTGAACAAAAGAACCAAAGTCCATGCCCGTGTGCTGAGTTCAAGAAGCTGAACTCAGAAAAACACTGCATAACAATCATCAATGGCCATTACAAGTCCACTTCTGACCAAAGGCCTCCCCCAACCTTCTCCACGACTTCCTTGACTGAGCCAATCTTTACCACTTTCCCTGAAAATTTCTCTATCTCATCTCACCATCTCCTGTCGGGCATTTTTCTGCTACGCTTACAGTCCCTTGGTGCCCAGTCAGTCAACATCTTGCTCCATCGGTTATCCCTTATTCTTGCTCCATGGCCTACCCGATCCATTTCTGTTGTTTTATAGCTTCTGTAATATCGTTGACTTTAGTCTGCTCTCTCACCCAAGTTGATATTTTCCAGTCTTAAAGAAATTCCCAACATTGACATTTCCATTGCTCTCTGAGAACGGATTAATTCATTTTCCATTGATTTTGTCAGTTTCCATGTCTCACAAGCATACGTCATAGCTGGAATTATACATTCGCTATATACTTTCCGTTTCATACAAACTGGCAAGCTACTTTTCGTAATCTCTATGTTTACCGAGAGCTTTCCATCCCATTGTAATGCGTCTTTTTATTTCGCCATCATGATCTTTCGTTAATTTTAGTATTTGTCCTAAGTAATTGTACTCCTCCACTTCTTCAAGAATTTCCCCAATTATTCTGATGACGCTTTTTGGTGTTTGTGGACTGAACATTAGTTTTACTCCAGTTCACCTTTAGCCCTACTTTGAGACTCTCCGTTCAGGTCATTTACTATTTCTTGCAATGTCTCTGCTGTTTCTGAGATTAGGACAATGTCATCTGCAAATCTTAAATGGTTTAGCTTTTCTCCATCTATGTTCACTCCTTTGTTTTCCCAGTCTAACTTTCTGAAAATACTTTCTAGGCATGCTGTTAATAATTTTGGTGAAATTGTATCTTCCTGATACAATTCCCAGAGCTGCTGTGCGAGGGATTCTGCTGGAAGGGTGTTAGGCGTACCGCCCTCAGCCTGTCGGCTCATAGTCGCGAAGTTCATAGATCCCTATCGGGGGTTCCCTTCATTACTAAATTTTGAAAACTCCCAGTTATGTCCATATTGAGGACAAATGGCGCAAAGAGGTTAAAGAAGCTGATGGATTTGTCGGTCTTTAACCCCTTAGTTCCCAGAGCTGCTGTGCAAGAGATTCTGCTGGAAGGGTGCTAGGCGTACCGCCCTCTGTCACCTCATAGCCGCGAAGCTCATAGGTCCCTACCAGGAGGTTCCCTTCATTATTAAATTTTGAAAACGCCGAAGTATGTCCCACTCTGAGGACACGGGGCTCAAAGAGGTTAATTTTTTCTGAGTTTTTATGTAATTTAACTGTCGCAGTTCCCTCTTTATGTTTTCGAGTAGTTTTACAATGTTCTCATTCATTCCTTGTTCTCGCAATGAATTTATAATTGCTATGTGCTCCACTGACTCGAAATCCTTTTTCATAATCAACAAAACCTAAGCACAATGGTTTCTTATATTCTGTAGTTTTCTTTATTAGCTGATTCATTGTGTGTAGATGATCAGTAATTGAATACCCCGCTTTGGAATCCTGCCTGTTAACCAGGTTGGTTTTCCTCCAAGTTCGTAGTTATTCTCTTCGTAAGGACTTTAGTGAAGAGTTTGTAAATGACTGATAATAAGCTAAGATCTTTTGAGTCACCTTTTTTGTAAAGTAAAATAACTATTGCATTACACCATGTTTTGGGAATTTTCTTTTTTAAACTTGAGTAAATAAGTGAGCGAGCCTATTTTGTACTACTCCTGCATCCAACAGTAAATCTGCTACTATTACAACTTTTCACGGAGTTTTCCCTCTTTTCATATATTTAAGAGAAATATTTACTTCATCTGGTGTTACCTCAGGTATTTCACTTGTGTCAACTGAAAAGTTAGCTATTGGTGGTACGGTCTTTGATGCATACAGTTCTTTGCAAAATTCTTCAACTCACTTCACCATCTTACTGTATCTCGGCATTTAATGACCACCGTTTTTGTATTTCAGTGATGTAATTTGTTGCTTTCCTCATGCCATTTTACTTCGGACCTGATTCAGACTCTTTTCTTTTTTGATGATTTCTGATCCATGTTTCTCTTTATTCTTCTCTTTGTCTTTCGTTGATAAGCTCATTTAATTCCGCTCGTTCTGTTTCATATCTTGGTTTTTACTTTCATTTCCTTTCTTTTTTTCATAAGCTCGAGTGTCTTTTCTGAATACTTCTCGGCTTTGGTTGTATTAGGTTTTCCTACTAACTCCGTTGATTCTCTTTGCACTTTTGTTAGTCTGTCATTCAGCTCATCAGTGTCATATTCAGCATTACTTAGACCCTGCAATCTATTCTTTATTTCCAACTGAAGGCTACTTTGTTTTCGTTTACTTTTTTGGGGTATATATTTTTATCTTTAATCTTTCTATCAATTTTGAAATTGAATCTGGCTGTGCAACCCACCATTCTATGGTCACTTCTGCTATTTACTTTGCTGATGACTGTGACATTTGTGATCGTGTTATTCTTATCTGCTATAATGAAGTCGATTTCATTCTTTGTTTCTCCATTTGGGCTTCTCCAGGTCCACTTTCTCCCTGTTCTTTTGTGAAAGAATGTGTTCATTATTCTCATGTTATACATTTCAACAAAGTTTACCAGCATTTCTCCCACTCCAAATTTTCCCATACATGCGTCTCCATTTTTTGATTTCCCAACTTTTGCATTGGTCTCCCATGATTATAGTATATGTGGTCTTTTCTTCTTCCATAATCTGGAGATGTCTTCTTAGAATGTTTCCATTTCTTCATCTGAGCTTTGAGAAGTTGGTTCACAAACTTGTATTACTTTCATGATATATATTTTCCACAGTCTAATTACCACCAGTGCTGCTCTGTCAGATATACTGCTGAATTTAATAATGCTGTCAGCAAGATTTCTGTTGATTAGAAATCCTACACCACTCTTTCATTTTGCCCTCCTCTGTAGTAAAATAGGTGGTTGCTGTCTTCGAGCTGAATTACTTTTTCTTCTTTGCTGTGGGTCTCACTCAAACCTACATTATCCCAACTAATGTTTTCCAGTTCGGTCATTAAGTTCTGCGAGACTTCTTACATTGGATGGATAGTCTTCATGGATTTCATTTTCGGTGGCACACTGCCCGTAAGCACAGGAGGCAATGTGGTTGGACCTTTAGTAGACGGAGATCCAACAGGAACGCCCTTCAAATCATTTGCAGTGGAATTCATGTTTGGTTGGGAGGACTGTGGCAAATAATCTCACCTCCCTGCCACATAGTTTCCGGTGAGATGCAATTTTTGAGCCTCTTTATTCTTTATATTCGGTGAAGCCCTATATACTGTACCTATAAGGGGTCCCATGGTCCGCACCGTCAAAGACGGTACCTCATATATCTACAACTACAAGGACCTCCTTTCCCACCCAAGGACAGGGTGAGGAGTAGCAATGTCCAGACAGCACAAACTTGTTCAGTCCAAATAGGCCACACTCTCACAATAACTTTGTTGAAATTTGTAGGGAAGTTTTGTAGATCAGTTATACATATATTAGACTCGTGGACGAGCGGTTGTTATACTTGAGTAGTTTTGTAAGTAGATAATCTTCGTTCCCTTTTTGTCATGCAATGACAGGAGAGGTAAAGATTAGTATGGGACTATTTTTATTTGTCTTGGAAATATTAACAAAGTCTCACACACGAGTGAAGTATAGAGTCCGCGAGCTAACCTCCCTGTCTCGCTCTCTCTCTCTCTTCCACCCTGTCACCCATGTTGCTAGGCTCCTTCTCCCTACTACCTATCTTCTTCTGAGCTCTGCTTCCTAAATTCTGGTGTAGAAGGGGTCGTGTCACGGGTGTTACACTTGTTGAAATGTTCTAGAAGCCTGTGAGTATGTGTGTATGTGTGTGTATGGTCACTAGGCATTGTTCGTATGCTTATCTCGCTGACACACTACCTATCTCATCCCCTGACTTGCTGCTTCCAGTGTATTGTCAACATTTCTTCCCTTAAAGTTGCAAGCTCATCTCCCGTTCCCAGGCTTGCCTGGTGCTCTGTCTATCTATCTATCTATCTATCATGTTTTGTATAATGAATTGTATTTATAATATGGAGTCCTGACATTGCTTAGTCACGTGCTGGAGGTTCTCCGACAGTAATTCTCATTGACATATGTTAATCTATTAGTACATAATTTTGATTATAATATTGTATACATATAATGTTCAAGGTAACTTGCAATGATCTAGTAATATTACATTTTAAACAAGTTGTATACATATTTGAATAAATGCAATGTTTTGTTGTATATTTTGTAAGATGTGTATGTATAACAGACATACGCATATAATTGTGCAATGGTAATACTACTTGGTTATTACATTACATATTGAATTATCCCTTTAGTAATGTCTAATATTTCACCTAACTTGTATGATGATTCTGGTACTACAGAATTGTGGTAAAATTGTTTGATTTTACATAATATTGTAGTAACATTGTGGTAATACATAATTGTAACACTGTGAATTGTTACATAATTGTATTGTAATTGTTACATTGTAGTAACATTGTAGTAATACATAATTGTAACATTTTATGAATTGTTACATAATACATGTATTCTGGTAATGCATAATTGTGTTGGCCTCATAATTGTAGTTACATTTTGTTATTGCAATTGTTACATAATTGTATTGGCCTTATAATTGTAGTTAAAGTTACATAAAAGTTACATCTTGTTAATGTAACTTACATAATTGTTACATATTGTTTGTAATTACATAATTGTAGCAAGTGTAACATAATGCAATCGCTTGTCGTTACATAACTGTTACACATTGTTTGTCGTTACATAATTGTAGGAAGTGTAATATAATGCAATCGTTTGTCGTTACATAATTGTTACATATAGTTTGTAGTTACATAATTGTAATAATTGCAGTCCTGACATTGAATCCGGTCATGCTGTGGTCGATGATAGTGATGATGTGATATGCCACTGACTCGTGGAGATAACAATTTGCTTTTTATTTCACTTATAGAAGGAGTTTATGTGATGTGCCATGCCACTTGCTTGTGGAGAACACTGATTTGCTTTTTGTTTCACATATGAGTTTATGTGATGATGTGCCACGCCACTTGCTTGTGGAGAACACTAATTTGCTTTTTGTTTCACTTACAGAAGGAGTTTATGTGGTATTTTGCCATTTGTAGTAACACGCTTATTTTCATTTGTTGTTATGTGATCGTAGTTTTTTTCTTTTTTTCTTTTGTATGTATTGATTTTCCATAGTTTGTTTTTCTTCGTTTGTCTACGCTTTTTCGGTGTTGTTCGAGGTTCCATAAATTGCTGGCTAATTCCATTGGGACCCTTTTTTAAGGTTTAGTTTATATTGCACAGATATTACTGAAAATGATATTATATAGCCCCATATTTTATTTTATATAAAAAAAAAATATATATATATATATATACTATATACAGTATTAACTATACACACTGACTTTTTGTTCACTTGTACACTCGGAAACCATAATCTTTAGCCCACCTGGGTCGGTGCCGGAGGTTAGTACAGCTACCTTTCTGGACGGCGGCCCACTCAAACTATCACGAGGTAACACACGCACGAACACACACAGTCCTTATGAACCATTCGAGGCTTCGCTCTGTGTCGTATGTTTAATCATCCTGCTGTATATAATGTTAAGCAGTCATAGTATGGCTATATAGGTGTCATTATGTATAAGAACTGTATGTGGCATTGTATATTCATTAAATAGGGACACGAAGAAAAATTAACAAGTTGTAGTTACGAAAGAATGAAAAATATAAACTTCCAAACCACCAAGTGATTCGACACAATATATTCAGCGTTTGTGTGTGTGTGTGTGTGTGTGTGTGTGTGTGTGTGTGTGTGTGTGTGTGTGTGTGTGTGTGCAAGCGAGACAAGGAATTGAACTTTTGTATTCACGTGCGTGTGTGTGTGTGTGTGTGTGTGTGTGTGTGTGTGCAAGCTAGACAAGGAAGTGAATTTTTGTATTCACGTGCGTGTGTGTGTGTGTGTGTGTGTGTGTGTGTGTGTGTGTGTGTGTGTGTGTGTGTGTGTGTGTGTGTGTGTGTGTGTTGGTATCATCAGGCATCAACCCTAATACAGAAGGTTAATATATACGGTAATTAGTTCATATACGAGAATTCAGACATAAGCTTCTCTGAGCATAGTGCCAGATCACGGTTTCCACCACACCCCATCTATATCTTTTATTTCTCCTTCATTCGTTTAACCACGTATATGAAAGACCGTACTTAATTAACCATATATTTAAGCAAACTTCACACTCGTCGATCAGTCACTCCTCATTTGACACATAGCGTAATACTTTGACCATCTCACCTGGGCACACGGAGGCCTACGGTAACTCCCACGGGGAGTCTGACCACAAAAGGCAGCAGAGCGATCATCACTCTTAAGTGCCGCTCAAATAACAAGGGAAACAGGAGTTCAGTGTCACCCGAAAACTACCAGGAGGCGAATACAGGAGATTGGCAGTCAATGTTTCATCCCAGAGCGCAAGGAAACCTTAACAGAGGCATCGAAGGCAGCATGGAAAAGGTTTGCTGAGGCGTATGCGGATGTGGGATTCGATATTTGGAGGTCCGTCATTTTCACCAATGAGAAATGTTTCACATCTGTCGCAGCAGTCGGGCGCCAGTGTCGGCAATTACATAATACAAGATATGACTGAAGACACATCCATGAGATATCGACAAGCAGTCGTATAACAACCTCCATGCATGGATAGATGTGGTGGAGGTGTTGAACATACTGCAGAGCAGTATATAAAAATTCTAGATATCCTTTTTTCCATCGGTGCCAGCATATCCCATCCCAGACCCACAGCTTATTTACATGGTGCAAGACCGCAGTCCAATACCTACAATCCGGACAGTTAAGCGTTGATTTCAGGTGCACTCAAATGATTCTATTGGACTGGCCTCTAAAGGGACCGATTGTAATCCAACAGAAAATCTTTGGACGCATATGGTTGCTGACTGTGGTGTTCAGGAGAAAACGAGGGAGACAGTGAGGAGACAAGCACAAAGTGTGGGAATAAGGAGGAGGCAGAACATCTGCAGCAATCTGCATTCGCAGCACATCTTTCGTTGCGGCAAGACCTCCTGGCGGGACCAGCTCTCCGCAGCAGCCACACCAGCCGAGGGACGGGCCCGTCGTTCCTATCTGAGGGAGTGCCCTGGTCTGCCTACCAGGATGTCGAGGCTCCTCCGCCCTAGACTACCCGGCCGACGACCCTCCCTCCGCCACGACCTGGACCGGGGCTGTGCCATCTGTGACAACCAGGACCGGGCCTCCCCTTCCGTGCTTCCACCTGCTGCTGCTGGAGAGCTGAGCGAGTCTATTTTGCCCTTTCTACCAGGGGCAAGGGGGTTGAGGGCAGCGTCGGGGCATTTCCACCTGAGCTCGTCGGCGCCTTCTCCATCGGCGCCGTGCTGTCTACCCGGCTCTAGTCCCGCCCTGCCCTCTTTCGACCATCGTGCTGCTAGCCTCACCATCCACCGCCAAGCCCCGCCCACACTCGTCGATCATCGGGCAGCCGATCTCACCACCAACCATCGCACCTTCCCCTGCCTCTGCCGCCTTTCCCTCGTTCGCCAGTTTGCTGTCCCCGCTACTCTCTCTTTGAGAGCTTTTTTTCTGCAGTTTCCCTGACGGGCTCTGTTTGCCAGTGCCCCACCAAGTGTGGGGCAAACATCACAACAACACACAACAAGCAGCAATCTATTAGATTCCATGCCCGCCAGATTCCATGAAATTATAACGGCAGATGGAGGTTGGACAGGGTATTAACCTTTGGGCACGAGGTATCTCAGTGGTAGGAGCCTTGCCTCGGTATCCTGTTGTCGGGAATTAAATCTCCGCCTACGACGGTGCTTTGTGGGGGGTGGCGGGGGAGGTAGCGCTTCCTGTAACCTCGGGGCCACACACATTACACATTCTTTCCTAACTCTCGGGAATTTGTCAAGGTATTTTACTTTGCGATTGTACATCACTTCACATAAATATGCTTAAAATGTCGAGGCAAAAATATACATCTCTGGGGAATATGTCCAGACAAAATGTTACCACAATAATCACATATGTTTACAGTGTTTATGCATAAAACATGTGAAAAATATTTTTGGTGTTTCATGTAACCAATAGTCATACCCACAAAACATTCTTGTTGCGCTATGTGCATGTGTGTGTGAGATAACTAGTAACTGATCCACATTAGTTTGGTAAATAAAGAAGTGAAAATTAAGCACAAAGCCATATGGATACAATTACACGGAAGAAGGGAAATATGGATGAACCATAATTTTGATGGAAACAATGTGCTATGGGACGATGCGCACAATTACGAATGGGCGAGCTATCACCGATGATAAATAAAAAATCATTCCTTTTACGGATGAAGCATGGTGTTACAGAAAACACACAAACACACACACACGCTGAATAGATTGTATCGAATCACTGGGTGGTTTGGAAGTCTATATTTTCCATTCTTACTTTCGTAACTACAACTTACGTTAATTTTTCTTCGTGTCCCTGTTTAATGAATATACAATGCCACATACAGTTCTTATACATAATGACACCTATATAGCCATACTATGACTGCTTAACATTATATACAGCAGGATGATTAAACATACGACACACTCAGAGCGAAGCCTCGAATGGTTCATAAGGACTGTGTGTGTCGTGCGGTTGTTACCACGTAATAGTTTGAGTGGGCCGCCGTCCAGAAAGGTCGCTGTACTAACCTCCTGCACCGACCCAGGTGGGCTAGAGATTATGGTTTCCGAGTGTACCTATCGTGGGCAATATATGTGTCAGCACTGTGTGGAAATCTTTGTCTTCACGATTGTGTTGATGTTCATTCTTGCTAACGTCATTTGTGTTGGCCATTGTTTTTTTCTGGTTTTCCTTGTAATTTAATGTATCTGTTTCCACTAGGTAGCTTTAATTAATAAACGTTTAATACAGTTCTTTTAATTGCTCACTGAGTAACTGTGATAGTATATTTTCTTTATTACTTTGTAGATATTATAATGTATAGCTGTATGTATCAAACACGTAGTTTATTTAGGTATAAATGGTAACACTTGTTGGTAGTAAATAAACGGTATAATAAATGAATGAATATATACAGTGTAGAATATTTATTGTTGGTGCAAGTATATAATGATTGAATTATGAAGATAATTGAAGTAGGTATATGTATTTAAGTTGTAATTATGTAGCACGTTTTATTTTTTATTTTTTTTGTCTCACTGTGTATTGTATAAATGAAGTAACTATGTAACTCACTAATTTTTACCTTGGTGGGGAAGGTGTGAGTGGTTTTGCACGTGGTGATAGAGTTGTTCTTCACGGGTTGATTGACATGTTGTGGAGTGTCAGACATACATTGATAGGCGTGACGTCGACTCAGCAAACACGTATGGTACGTCGACTTCCCACACTGGTAGCTGTGGTGAGTAAATGAGTAGCGATGAGTAACTTCAGTGAAGATGAGTAAGATGAGTTGTGAATATGGACTTGATATTTGCTTCGTCGTCTTGACCTCGCACTCCTGCGTCAGCAGTGGAGGTTGGAGGACGGTAGGAGAGAAAGAATCGTGAGGTCAGATGGTTGTGAGTTGTAAGTCGTGTCTCACTCTTCGTTTGTTTTTGTTTTTCTTTCTCGATGTATTCTCTGTCCTTTTCTCTGGTGATTTACTCGTTGTGGGATGTAGACTGCCGCTACTTGTAGGTGTGTGTAGAAGATTATACAGACGACTCATATAGTTGTTACTTGTAGTTGATTGTAGATGGTTGTAGTTCGTTGGTTCGTCGTAGAAAATGCAAGATTGTATCAGTATTTTGTTAAACTACATCAACGTGATCAGACAGACGGAGGGAGGGGTTGGAGAGAATTCTGTCAGGAGCTGGTTGTGAGTTGTTGGTTGTAAGAGGTATTTTTTGTTTTCAATCGATATGTAGAATCAACTGTACACTCGTAGACTCGTAGGCTTGTAGGCCTGTAGGCTTGTAGGCTCGTAGGCTTGTGGGCTCGTAGGCTTGTAGCTAGTATTTTGTAGGAATTCACTGTAGATTCGTAGACGAGGTTCGTCCGTTTGCTGCCACCATATCTCACAATAACTTTGTTGAAACTTGTAGGGAAGTTTTGTAGATCAGTTATACATATATTAGACTCGTGGACGAGCGGTTGTTATACTTCAGTAGTTTTGTAAGTAGATAATCTTCGTTCCCTTTTTGTCATGCAATGACAGGAGAGGTAAAGATTAGTATGGGACTATTTTTATTTGTTTTGGAAATATTAACAAAGTCTCACACACGAGTGAAGTACAGAGTCCATGAGCTAACCTCACTGTTTTGCTCTCTCTCTCTCTCTCTCTCTCTCTCTCTCTCTCTCTCTCTCTCTCTCTCTCTCTCTCTCTCTCTCTCTCTCTCTCTCTCTCGCCCATGTTGCTAGGCTCCTTCTCCCTACTACCTGTCGGTTCTATGGCCTGTCTTCTTCTGAGCTCTGCTTCCTAAATTCTGGTGTAGCAGAGGTCGTGTCATGTGTGTTACACTGTTGTTGAAATGTTCTAGAAGCCTGTGTGTGAGTATGTGTGTATGTGTGTGTATGGTCACTAGGCATTGTTAGTATGCTTATCTCGCTGACACACTACCTATCTCATCCCCTGACTTGCTGCTTCCAGTGTATTGTCAATATTTCTTCCCTTAAAGTTGCAAGCTCATCTCCCGTTCCCAGGCTTGCCTGGTGCTGTCTATCTATCTATCTATCTATCATGTTTTCTATAACGAATTGCATTTATAATATGGAGTCCTGACAACACTTCCATTCACTCATCATTCAAGCCCCCGGAAATCTGGCTCTACCGGATGCACCAAAAACATTCACCACATTCTGCAGCTTCACACAGACGTATCTGATTGAGTCAATCCGGACGCTGCCATGCTCACAATGGGTGCCAAAATCCCTGATCATACACTTCTCACAACATTCATCCAGCCAGCTCGATCTCTTGTGAGTTCCCTAGCCTCACCGACTTCCAAACCTTTCTTCCTCAGACACTCATCCACCATATCTCTTCACCTTCTCCTTGGCCTACCTCTTCTCCTCCCTCCTTCAAATTCGCCCAGGTATACCTTTTTCACTACTCTATTGTTATCCATTCTTTCCACATGACTATACTATCTCAGGACACTCTCTTCGATTCTGGTGTCCACCGACTTCCTCACTCCACATCTTACACGAATCACATTATTTCGTATCCTATCCACCCTCTGGAGTCCACATGCATTCTTCAGCAGTCCCATCTCCACTGCTCTTACTCTTGACTTTTCAGTTTCATGCCACACCATAGTCTCACACCCATATGTTAGAGTTGGCACTAACACTCCTTCATGTAAGCCTCGTGCAGCTGCAACACTCAAGCCTCTGTTTCTTATCAAGGCCTTCATTGCACCAGCTACTTTTCTTCCTTGTGTCACATTACTTTCCACTTCTTTTGCACATTTTCCTCTCTTTTCTATCACTGTACCTAGGTATTTGAACTCTCTCACCAATTCCAGTCTCTCTCTATTCACTGTGACATCACACTGGGAATCACCTTTTCTCACAGTAACTATCACTTTACTCTTCTCTACATTTACTCTTAAGGCACGACGCTCACAGACATCAGCAAAACTGTGCACTAGCCTTCCAAGTTCTTGTCCGGTACTTGCAAGCAGTACTGCATCATCAGCATACAACAAATTTGAAATATTCCATCCATCACCATTCATTAGGGGAGGCGTGGCAAACGGTAGAGAGGTGGCCTGCCGTTCTAACGGACCCAGGTTCAAATCCCCGCTGGGGCAGAGAACAGTTTAAGGATTTGAATTTCATTAAATCAGGCTTTACTGATCTACCACAAGACCCGCTGACATGTCGTAAAAATACCCCCATCCCTAGCATGTATTCAATATGGACGGTGGGTGTTAGCGCCGAAGTGGTGACATGTAGAGGTGTTTGGTATGTAGGAGGACTCCTGGGCCATCCCTCTCTCCATTACTCGTGTTTTTATTTCTTTCATGATCCCATATATATATATATATATATATATATATATATTGAACAACCAAGAGGACATCACACAACCTTGTCGGACGCCCACACTGATCGTGAACCATTCACTTAGATGTCCATTAACCTTTACACATGATTCGCTACCGTCATACAAACTCTTGACAGCACCTAACAGCTTACCATCTACACCATACATGCGCAAAACTTTCCACAATCCCTCTCTGTCTACTTTGTCGTATGCTTTTTCCAGATCCATGAATGCCATAAACACCTTATGGTCCTTCTCACAAGCCTTCTCTGCTATGTCTCACTACATCCTCTGCCACTCCTAAAGCCACCCTGTTCATCACTCACTAAGACCTCTGATATCTCTCTTACTTTATAATAATTCTTCCATATACCTTCCCTACCACACTCAATGAACTTATGCTACGATAATTCTTGCATTCACTTCGCTCACCTTTATTTTTGTACAGGGGTACAATCACAGCCTTTTTCCACTCTGCAGGCACAGTTTCAATCATCCATGCCTTCTTAAATATCTCCAACAAGCACTTCATTCCACTCTCTCCATTACACTTAAGCATCTCTGCATACACCTCATCAACCCCAGCTGCTTTCCCATTTTTCAGCTGTTTCACAGCGCTCTTCACCTGTGCCAGTGTCACATCTGGCACTGCATTCCTTCTCTGCACACCTCCAAAACCAATCATGTTTACGAGTACAGCCGCTCTGCTCTCTCTTTTCCCATTCATCAGGCTTTCAAAATATTCTTTTCATCTGGTCCTTACTTCATCTCCATGGGTTAGCAACCTACCACCTGCATCCTTCACACTATCATTTCTTTCTGTTTTCACTTCTATATTTCCGTACCTCTTTCCAGAATAACTTCCTATTTTCAGAGTAGTTTGCATTCATTTCTCTTCCCAGATCATCATTTATCTCCTTTTTCCTCTTCACTAGTCTTTACATGCTTCTTGCGCTCGACATACTTTCTTATTTCAACTGAACCCCTATCCTGCAACCACTTTAGCCACTTCTTCCTCTTTTCCTCCACCGTTCTCTTAACCTCCTCATCGCACCATGCCGTACCCTTCTTTTTTGTTGATACTCTTGCCACACCACACACCTCTTTAGCATTCCTAACTAAGCAATCCCTATATGCATTCCACAGCCTGTCCAGATCCAATTCATTCTAGTTCACTGATTCTAACTCGTCCTCTACTTTGGTCCTGTAATCATCTGCCACTTCGGTGATCCTCAGCTTCTCAACTTTCAGTCTTTCACCCTGACTGCTCTTCTCTCTCTTCATCCACCTCCTCTCAGCTTGATCTTGCATACCACAATCATATGATCTGACAGACCTCCACATCGTCCTCTCACAGCCCTCATACCAGCAACCATTCCCATCATTGACCTTTCTTCGAGCACGTAATCAATCAGGCTTCTTTCAACACGATCCCCGTTTCTTCTATACCATGTATATTTATGTGCATCTTCGTGTTTGAATTACAAATTACAAATGCAGAACCTCCTCTCCTGACACATATCCTATAGTCGAATCCCATTATCATTTTCTCCTGGTACTCCATAACAACCCATTATATCATCCTCAGGACCAGTGCCTACTCTTCCGTTCATATCCCCCATCACGATAACTTTATAGCTCCTGGGCATTTCTCCCACTACTTTACCCAGCTCATCCCAAAACATGTCTTTCACTACTCCTGTCCTCATATAGGACTACATAATAGATAGATAAATAAATAGATAGATAGAGAGACAGATAGAAGCAGGAAGTCAAATGATGAGAAGGTGTTGTGTTTGCGAGAGGCGAGCAGCGCTAAACGCTTACACGGGGGAAAGCTGACGACAGCGGCCAGTAAGATGATTCAGTTAGCTGTCAGCAGTCCTCTCGTGAGAAAGTTCTGTTGCCACGAGGAAGATACGTGACACACACACCCTACTACACGAGATGTGAGGAAAGAGAGTTTAGAAGGAGACAAGCGACCCTATAGAGAGGTCGAGACGGAGATTAGCTTGAGAACAGAGAGAGAGAGAGATAGCGAGACAGGGAGGTAGCTACCCAGGACTTATACTATTATACCTGTTTAATATTTCCAAGACAAATAAAGATAGTCCCATACTATTCTTTACCTCTCCCGTCACTACATGACATCTGGTGGGAAACTACTACAAGATATAAAAGCCGCTCGACCACAAGTCTAAAATATACTTCTCTACAATTAACTACAAAGTCTTTATGACATTTGGTAGCAGCGAACGTATACGAACCTCGTCTACGAATCAACATTAAATTCCTACAAAATATCAAGATTGACAACAACCAACAATATCAGCTCCTGCCCCCTCCGTCTCCCAGATCATTACGCTGATGCAGAGGTCAAGAGATCACTCGACGCCTTGCAAGTAGCTTAACGACAAATCAGCAAATCTGCGGACATCGTCTCCGAATTAAAAGCAAATTTCTACAAAAGCAACCGAGACTACAAGGTTAGCTTCAGTTCTACAAAGTCTACAGCCATCTACAATCAACTACAGCCATCTACAATCAACTACAATTAACAACTCTACGAATAAATCACTAGAGAAAAGGACAGAGAAAACTTCCACATAGAATAAAGGGAACAAACAAACGAAGAGTGAGACACGATTTACAACTCATCTTACTCACTCGTCTTCACTCAAGTTACTCATCGCTACTCATTCACTCACCACAGCTACCAGTGTGGGAAGCCGACGTCACCATGTGCTGAGATGACATCACAACGCGAGTCTGCCACGCCAAGCAACGTGTGACGGACACCAGGCACTTCTCACCCACTACTCATTACTCATTATTCACATAGCTCCTACTCATATTCACTTATTTTCACAGTTAAGTTGGAAATTCGACGTTCTATGTTGAGGTTTGCCTGGGACAGCCGTTAACCACTACAAATACCAGGCCATGGAGTTTCCTGAGTAATATCGCCCATCAACACACCACTAGAATTATCAAGAGATCTTCAATCAAACCTGTATTTTCTTCCGAGATCGACTTTTGTATCGACACACCTCTACGATCTGTATCAAGTGGGTAAAATTATACTTGCTCATTTCTTCTCAGTGCTAAAATTAGCTATATTCAACTTATTTAATCATCTAGTTTGCTAGGACATAAATAAACAAAGAGGCGTATTTCATAACATCATATCTTAATGACAGGAATATTTTCGCAACCACCCACGTTAATACCAGATGACACACAAATTGCCACAACATCAGACTCACAATTAAGAGACAGCCCACCCATTGTACAACCCACACCACACGTTATAGATAAGGAAACAAATACGGGAGTTTCGGATGATGAGTGGGAAACCCCTTCAGATGTTGAGAGTATCGACTTCGCAGCTGCCTTAAATACGTATGCCAATATACTTAACAGGGTTCACCGGTCCGGTCATACATATTCTACCATTCCCTCACATAACGATAAACTCGTACAAGTTGAATTAACAGGGCAATCATTAAAGATGAATCAAGAAACAAATACTGCTGATCTAAAAACCACACCTCACGTTTTTGTGTATCACGAGGATAAGACTGCCCCAAAATTCTCTGGCACAGACAAGGATCGCATTGATGTCATTTAATAAATCAGTCAGGTGCGAACAAATGTTCATCAAGCGCCATATACTAGATGAACAAGAGAAAATTGCTATTTTTTCATCTTGCATAAGCCAGGAAAGATGTCCAGCAAGCAATTTATTGCGCTCCGATAAACTACATCGTGCTAGGACATATGATGAATTTAAAACTGAATTTCTGAAGAAATTTTCTGGAGGTATGAACTTCTTGCCAGGTATAATTCCAGAATTACATAAAATTGTAGATCTTGTAAGGGAGCACACTACAAACCATGTGCTCAGTGAAATAACTGCTGATGTCTCCACAATCAAGAGAACCCTATTAGCTACTCTGGAGAATTCTAAGTGGATAACAGATGATGGAAAGATGTCCCCAGACCTCGTCGTGGACATCATTGGTTATGTAGCTGCCTTGTGTAAATTACCTGATAGAACCCTTAAGATCGCCAAAACAATCGCGTACATCCCTGGAATGTGCTTACTAGACTTAATGAACGAGGTAGAGATGCAGTGCAGTAAAGCAGGTGTGGTCGACACACATGCACATTCTGGTAGAATCAGGGTACCTGAGACAGTATCAGCTGTGAAAACATCAACACCGACCCCAAACAGAGAACAAAATCGATCGCGACCTGAAATGAGGCAGTCCAAACAGACAAAGACGCCTAGACCTCGTTCCCACACGCCTTCCTACAGGCAGTTTCATAAGTTTTCGCGCAGCCCGAGTAGGTCTCGCGCTATAAACAACACTTTTTATGGGAAATCACCTCGTAGGTCACAGTCAAGGGATAGGTCCATTCTGTGTCATTACTGTGCAAAACCAGGACACACAAGGTATGAATGCTTTATCAAGGCAAAAGAGGATAATCAAAAGACACAAGGGTTTGGTCCTTACTGTAGGCATCATAGATACCAAGGGCACTGGACTAGTGATTGCAAAACAGTAGAAAAAATTGTGTCTATGTTCAAATCGGGGGAAGACCAAGTCATGACAAAAAACGAACAAACATAAAAAAGAACAAGGTTAAACTTCACATAGGAGGCATGTTGGGAAATGAGTGTATCTTGATACCAGCTGTATGTGAGGATCAAAACGTTTCCTTATTTTTAGATACAGGCTCTCCAGTGAACTTAATAACACATGAAGAACTAAATAGAATTCTTAAAAATAAAAAGAAAGTAACTTTTCTGGATGAAGCTGATTTAGAATTAAACACAGTAGATGGTCAAGAGATTACAGTAAAAGGTATGATAAGATTAAATCTCAGTTTCACAGAAACTACAAGACCATTCTCTGCATTGTTCTATATCGTTGAAAACTTAGCAATTAAAGCTCATATGTTACTGGGCTTAAGATCCATGAGAACTGAGAACATAACTATACTCCCACAAATGAATGGAATAGACTTTGATAATGAATTTATAGAGGAAATAACTTCAGAGCCCTCACCGATTGGTAGAAGAGAGCCAAAAAGAATTGGTAATATTAAAGGCTTAAACAAACATACACAAACAGATGAGTGTATAGATCCACTTACACCAGCAACCCCATCCTCCAGAATTAGTGACCCAGCTAACAGTACTGATTTATCAATTTTTCCAGCCCATCTCACTAATGATTTGGTTATACCACCTAATTCATACATGAAGGTTACCATAAAGAGCAAATTACGGAATAGTACTGTTCTTGTCTTAGAAGAATTATGTAAAGTAAAGGGATTGTCAGTAGAAAACGCATTATGTCATACGAACGACGAAGGGCTAACTCAGATATTCATTATTAATCACATGAATGGGGAAGTTCAGTTGAAGAAGGGAACTTGCATAGTTAATATTGAAAAATGTTTCGCCCCTGTGAAGGAAATAAATATTGGTGGAGTAACAAGTGAGATAAAATCTACGGATAGAGAAAGAATAAAAGAGAATTTAATTCACTCAGGTGAATTTGACGAAGAAAATGATTTGTTAACCCTGCTGGAAACACACAGGGACACCGTAGCCTTGCCCGGAGAACGATTAGGGTGTACTAACTTGATTAATCACATGATTAATGTGCACCCAGAAACACCACCAATTTTCGTACCAGCTTATCGCATACCACACTCCCAACGTACACTTGCTAATCAGTATGTCGATGAAATGTTAAAGCTTGGAATTATTGAGCCTTCAGTTTCTCCGTGGAACGCTCCCCTTTTCTTTGTGCCCAAGAGAAATGGAGAAATGCGTGCGGTAGTAGATTACCGTAAACTAAATAATCACACCATCCCAGACAGATTTCCCATGCCATTGCTAAGTGATGTTCTACAGAATATTGGTCCTGAGAATAATATATTCTCGACCATCGATCTCCTAAACGGATACTATCAGATTCCGGTATCTCAGGAGTCACGTAAATACACTGCCTTTTCAACAAACAGAGGCCATTATCAATATACAAGAATGCCAATGGGACTGAGGACAGCCCCTGGTACGTTCCAGCGTCTTATGAATTACGTATTGTCCGGAATTTTAGGACAAGGAATATTTGTTTATCTTGACGATATTATTATCGCAACGAAGAATATTAAGGATCATCTCAGGAAATTAGACTTACTCTTACAAAAGCTTAGTGATGCTGGATTAAAAAATTAAACTTTCTAAATGCAAATTTTGCTTTAAGGAAATAAATTTCTTAGGCCACAAATTAAGCTCTGATGGTATTCACACCACTGATGACAAAATACAGGCAGTGAGAGATTTTCCTGAACCCACTACGACTGACGAAGTTAGACAATTTTTAGGTCTGGCTGGGTACTATAGGTCCTTCGTACCACAGTTCTCTCATATAGCCTTCCCTCTATTCCAACTACTCAAAAAAGATGCTGTATTCCAATGGGAAGAAGAACAAAAAAGGGCATTTAACAATCTAAAAATTAAACTAACGAATGCACCTTGTTTAGCATATCCAGATTACACGAAATCATTTCTTATTTGTACAGACGCATCAGTTAAAGGATTAGGGGCTGTACTGATGCAGGAAGATAAAAGAGGAAAGAATCAACCAATTGCATTTGCCAGCAGACAAACAAGAGGTGCAGAAAAAAATTATAGCACTACAGACTTAGAGGCACTTGCAGTGATTTTTGCATTACAAAAGTTTCGAGATTTGGTATATGGTTACGAAATCCACTTATTCACCGACCATAAACCACTGGTGGGTATGTTTAAAGAAAAACTCCTTTCTGGGAGGAGAGCAAGATGGAAATGTACAGTTGAAAACTACAATGTACAAATACATTATATACAAGGTAAAATGAATATAGTAGCTGACGCATTATCTAGGAACCCGAACACAATTCATGTCGCGGCGCTAGATCTCAAAGGAAATATCCCAAACCACGAGGATATCGCAAAGGCACAAAGACTTGACCCAGTATGGTCAAAAGTAATATACAAGTTAGAAAGTGGAGATGACATACAATTACCCAAACTGCATGTCCCACTTGAACAATTCACAATGGTCAATAATACATTATACAAAATTAACTCTAAACAACCAAAACGCCAAAGAAATACTAACCAGTTGGTAGTACCTAATGACATGATACCCCAAGTATTACGAATGATACACGACAGCCCACATGCAGGACACCCTGGAAAGGATAAGACATTCAACCAAGCCCAGCTATTATATTACTGGCCTTCATTACGAAGAGATATACACAATCATATAGACAGATGCGAATCATGTGCGAAACACAAAGGATACCCAATCACACCTGCACCGATGGGTAATTACCCAGTACCACATCAACCATGGGACGTTGTCGCTGTTGATTTACTCAAGATGCCATTATCATACAATAATAACCTATACTTATTCGTAGCAACGGATCATTTTTCCCGTTATGTCATTTTAGCTCCAATTAAAGATAAGACAGCAGAGACAGTAGCAAAGGCAATAACAGATAATGTATTATGTCGCTTTACTACCCCAAAGGTATTAATAAGTGATAATGGAGGAGAATTTAATTCTGAGATCTTACAAGAAATATGTAAACAATACAACATTAAAAAGGTTAACGTTTTGGCCTATCACCCAGCATCGAATGGGTTGGTAGAGAGACAAAATAAAAAGGTATTAGATGTGCTACGACACATTCTCAGTGAAAATTATGCAAGCTGGGATGATTGGATTCCCAGAGTAGAGGCCTCCATTAATGGGTCTATAAATAAATCCATTGGTGACACACCACATTTCATTATATATGGCACAGATAAAAAATTACCATATGAGCTCCTAGAAGGTGACAGCATGCCTATATACAATTACGATGATTACTCTAAACTCCGTTTACGTGAATTCCAGGACATACACAAAAGAGTGCAAAAACAATTAACGATGTCCAAGGAAGAAATGACGGAGGCATTTAACAAAAAGGCAAAAGATTCACCTATCAGCTTAGGAGACATTGTTTACGGAGTCATTCATACGAGAGACAATAAATTATCCCCTAAATTTGAGGGCCCATACAGAGTAATTAACATAAAGGCAAACAAAGTTTTAATTAAGTCACTTTCAAGTGGCGAGGAAAAACAAGTTCATATTGACCATTTAAAACGAGTTTCAAGGGAATTATCACATAATTATTCAGCCTCGGATACAACCGAACAGGTGAACGTACCTCAAGAAACCAAGCAAGAACACAACAATGATTACAAAAAAGAAATTAAGGTCATATACCAAACAATCGAACATAGGTGCAACTATTCCAATGAAATCTACAGTACATCATTTACGAGAATTAAATATCGATTTAAACTCCTTCTATAAATGAAATAACAGCCAACCGTAACGCACATCATCACTATCATCAACCACAGCTTTATAGGAAATTAATAGATTTTTTTTTCGGTAGGTTACGATGAAGGGACTTATGCTATGGATTCTCCTATACATAGTAAGAGTATATGCGCACCTAGACCCCAAGCATATAGTACGACAAGGATGCCTCATAGCTCCAACGGCCACGACTACAATCGTCAAGGATGTCATGAGTACTGAAATAAGTCTAGATTACTTGTATGACTTACCTACTTATATAGAAAGACTTGCGACGCCGATGCGAACTCTGGACTTCAAGATAGGGAATTATGTTTCACAATCACATATCACCAAGGAAGTGGATGAAATGGTGAAGTTAGCGAAATGGAAACTAGAACAGGCGAAGTCAACTATGCTCGTCATGATCCAAGATCTCCCATCTTCTGGAACAGAGGTGCTGAGCGACAGGAACAACATCACACGTACTCGCAAAAAGCGCGGTTTGTTCGATCTGGGCGGCGCAATTCTTGGGAACATCTTTGGATTGGCTACAGAGGATGACCTTAAAGAAATAAACAAAAAATTTAATAAGATAGCTCAGGTACTAACATACCAAGATAAATTCATCACAGGACAGAACTTGGCAATGAAAACAATTGTGAAAAATCTGAAACAAGCAGAAAACGTAGCTCTCGAGAGTATAGATAAAATAAATAACTTGGAGGGTAACGTTACCCTTTTCCAGCACTTCTCCATCATCACAGAACATATTGACACGATTCTACTACAATTAGAGAACACTAGAGATCATTTCAGGGCACTTATGCAAGGAATTTCGAATGCTGGTGATGGCAAGATCACAAATGACTTACTCCCAGTTCATGAGCTACGTCAGATAGTTAGTCAAGGCATACATAAACATAAATTGAAGCCATTGTTCCGCAGTAGGGAATTTATGCAATATTACCCGTACTTGGAAGCAACACTAACACCCACATCAGTGATAGTTCATGTACCATTCATCACGGAAGACCTGTTCACAGTATACCAAATACACCCCTTCCCCTATAGAAACAACAACACTTTAGTCATCATCAACATCAACACAGACACCGAACTCATCATGGTCTCCAAGAGACGAGACACTGTCACTTTCGCAAGTGAGTCAACGATTGAGCGAAAGTGCCGCACATCCTTACATGCTGTTCATCTTTGTCCTGCGTACATTTTCACGTTTCAGCCTACTGATACGGTCCCTTGTGAAATGGCTATCATCAGCAATAACAATATTCATCATCATTGCAACTTCACTTTTGCTCCAGATAAACTTGTACACCATCAACGCATTGGACACTCGCAGTTTTTTTATTTCCCTCATAACACATCAGTTTACATAGTCTGTCCAGATATACCACCATCTCATACATCAGCCTCAGGATTATACATAGCACCAGACTACTGTGCGGTATTTACACCATCCATGTCTACTTTTTCCACCATCAATCACTACGCCATCCTCAATCATACACACAAACATTTCCACCCACTGCCTGATATGGACTTAAACATGAGCACAAGTATTAAGCTGACTTCACCTAAGTTTGAAACTATGCAGCTGATCAATGAAACAATGAAGCCCTGGGAAGATTTGAGTTTGAGTATGTTCAACCCATATTATGTGTATAGCCAAGCACCTTCTGTCTTCATAATTATCTGCATTGTTGTTGCAGTATTGCTGTTGGCCATGCACAGAATGCATGCAAGAATTGCTAATTTGGAGTCATTGTTTAGTGGGGGGAGAGTTAACATCACAGTTAACCACCCTGAATGAAGTGTATATATTTTTTGTATATAGTATTAATTATATATATAAAAAAAAAAAAAATAATAATAATAATAATAATAATAATAATAACACAAAGAAGAATGACCCATATATGGCAGACCAGTACCATTATCTTTAAATGAAATATTAATAACTCTTACAATATTCTTAATTTTAAACTATTTTTATTCTTGCATGTATGCATTTCACTATAATAACCCAAGTACATACTGTATTACAGTTAAATAATTTACTTTAATGCATTTATTCCAATATGTATTCAACTTATTTAAAATGTAATATTACTGAATAATCACTATTTACTATGCATAATATATGTATACAATATTCATACAATTATGTTACTTTACAATATTATGTATTTCACTTAATTAGCTTATAAGTTCATTATAATGTGTATGTAGTATGTATTAATATATTATAACTATTAAATGTCGATGGTACGTCATTTTCGCGCGGCCGAGCAAATATAGGACTACATAATAGATAGATAAATAAATAGATAGATAGAGAGACAGATAGAAGCAGGAAGTCAAATGATGAGAAGGTGTTGTGTTTGCGAGAGGCGAGCAGCGCTAAACGCTTACACGGGGGAAAGCTGACGACAGCGGCCAGTAAGATGATTCAGTTAGCTGTCAGCAGTCCTCTCGTGAGAAAGTTCTGTTGCCACGAGGAAGATACGTGACACACACACCCTACTACACGAGATGTGAGGAAAGAGAGTTTAGAAGGAGACAAGCGACCCTATAGAGAGGTCGAGACGGAGATTAGCTTGAGAACAGAGAGAGAGAGAGATAGCGAGACAGGGAGGTAGCTACCCAGGACTTATACTATTATACCTGTTTAATATTTCCAAGACAAATAAAGATAGTCCCATACTATTCTTTACCTCTCCCGTCACTACATGACATCTGGTGGGGAAACTACTACAAGATATAAAAGCCGCTCGACCACAAGTCTAAAATATACTTCTCTACAATTAACTACAAAGTCTTTATGACACTCACACGGTGCATACGCTACAATCACTGCCACTTTCACCATCTCAAACTTGAACTTGACCTACATACACCTCGAGATGACACATTTGTAGTCTCTCATTCCACTCTGCCACACCTCATTCATCAACAAGACAACTTCCTTACATCTTCCTCTCCCACTCATGCCCGATCTTACACATTTCAAACCCTCCCACTCCTCCATTTCGCAACCTTTCATCGTTTCACACAGTACCATCACAGCATATCTTGCACTCAAACACATTCACCACTACCACCCGCTTGCTCTCATTCACATCTCTCACATTCCACATGGCCACGCGAGTCTACCCATTTGTTTGGGGCTCTGGACAGGTATTGGGCCCTCCGAGGCTCTCTGAAACGACTGCCATGATTAAGTGATTTTGCATAGGGGAATCTGGGGGACAACCCAACTAGAAACCCCGGTTATATGGTTACCACCCAGCGTAGTAAATGATTTCATGTTTACAGGAAACCATTTGGCTTGTCACTCAATGTAGAGCTCATATGGCATCACTCTAAACAGACTGAGTGGATGATGGGCGCCCCCACCTATATATATATATATATATATATATATATATATATATATATATATATATTGTAAAACAATGGCAGGACCGACTGCTACCTGGCACGTCCCCGGGTGGCGGATGGGTGAGGGTCTTCCTAATATACGTAGACGGCGGTCCCTATGCTTGTGTAGAGCCCCACCGAATATGCTGATTAAAGTGGCACTTGAATTGTATCTTACATATGTATCATTACCCCTGGGGGTAGTTTTTTTTTTTTCTTTCGACTACTCCCCCAGTATCCCTCCTTGTTGTAAAAGGCGACTAAAAGGGTTGCCGGAGGGTTAGTGCCCCTCCCCGGAAAACAACTAACTAAAAAGACAAGCAATAAGCCTCGGACAAGGACTGACCAAAAGATGACGACCCAGGACAGGACAAAGGACATGGTAATCGGAACGTGGAATGTAAGGGGAGCGAATGATGAGGTGAAAGAGAGAGAGAGGTTGTTCAGGTGCTTGAGGGTGCGAAAGTTGATGTATGCGGAATAACTGAAACGAAATGGAGGTGAGAGTGGGAGAGAATTGGAGTATGGATGGGGTATATGTGCAGGAGTAGGTGAGAATGAGAGGGCAAAAGAAAGAGTATGTATTGTTGTGAGTAAAAGATGGAAGAGCATAAGAGAGTATGGATCAGTTGGGTCAAGGATTGCGTGGGTAAGATTGAAAGTTGGAATACAAATGTGGGAGATTGTGTGTGTGTATGCGCCAGCGCAAGATTGTGCAAGCAGAGTGAGAGAAGGGTTCTGGACAAATGTGGAAGTGTGCATGGAAAAGTTTGGAAGGAATGAGTGTTTTTGGTCGGTGATATGAATGTTAAAGTAGGGAATGTGAAGGTGGATGGATTAGTTGGTGAATGGGGTGTGCCTGCTGAGATAGATGAGAATGCCAGTGCGTTAGTGGAGGGGGTTGGTGATAGCCAATACACTCTTCAGGCATAAAATGATCCACAGGTATACATGGCGAGTGATGAGAAGGGTGGGTGGTGAACTGAATGAAAGGAAGGCAATGATTGATTACGTGTGTGGATGAAAGGATGAGAAAATGTGTAATGGATGCAAGAGCTTATAGAGGTTTGGGGAGTGGACTTTCTGACCACTACTTGGTGGTGGCCAGAATCAAGGTCCAATTAGGATGGAGAAATAGAAGAAGGGAAGGACGGGAAGAAGGAGTACTTGTAAGGAGAGTGGAAAGGTTACAAGAGGATGAGAAAAAGGCAGAGTATAAGATTGAAGTGGAGGAATGATTGGGCAAATATGAATTGGACCAGATGGGGGACGTGGAAGGTATGTGCAGGATAATTACAGAAGAAATATGTGCAGCATGTGGTGTGTGGAATGAAGAGAAGACGGAGGGATGTGCAAGGAACAGCGTGGTGGAATGAAGAGGTGAGACAGGCTGTGGCACAAAAGAAGAAAGCATACAATGAGTGGATGAGAAATAGGGGCGTGGAAGAAGTTGAGAGGCGGAAGAGAGAGTTATATGTAGAAAGAAAGAGAGGTGAAAAGATTAGTAAGAGAAAGAAGAGAGCTGATGAGGAATTTGAAAGGAATTTGAGTGTAAAGTGGAGGGACTGTGAGAAAATGTTTTGGAAAGAGGTGAAAAGAGTACGACAGGGTGGAAGTGAAGTTAGCAGGGGAGTGAAAGATAAAATTGGTAGAATACTAGTGAAAGGAGAAAAAGTGAGCAGATGGAGAGAACACTTTAAGGAATTGTTGAACATAGAGGATGGAAGTAATGTGAGTATAAGTGGCTGGGGAATGGCTGGGAGAAGGAGGGAGGTGAGAAGACAGGAACAGATCAGCAGGATAGAAGTTGTGGAAGCAATAAAGAAAGTTAAATAGGGGAAAGCCCAAGGAATTGATGGAGTGTGTGGTGAAATGCTGAAGCATGGGGGAGAGATAGTAGTAGAATGGATGTGGAAAATGTGCAGATTGGCCTGGGAGGAAGGTAGAGTCCCTGAGGATTGGAAGTCAGGTATAATTATTCCCTTGTACAAAGATAAAGGGGAAAAAGAAGTGTGCGGTATTCATAGGGGCATTTGTCTTCTTAGTATAATAGGAAAAGTGTATGGTAGGATACTTATTGACAGAGTTAGAGAAAGAACAGAGAAATTAAATGGGGAAGAACAGGGAGGCTTTAGGAAGGGAAGAGGTTGTCTAGATCAGATATTCATTCTTAGATCTTTAGTGGAAACGTTTCTAGAGAAGGGAAAGAAGTTGTATGAGGCTTTCATGGATTTGGAGAAAGCATATGAGAGGGTGGATAGACAAGGATTGTGGAAAGTGTTAAGAATATATGGAGTAGATGGGAAGTTGTTGAATGCTGTGAAGAGTATGTACGATGGTGCGAAGGCTGCAGTGCGTGTGGATGGTGAACTAAGTGAATTTTTCTCTTTGAAAGTTGTGTTGAAACAGGAATGTGTCATGTCTCCATGGTTGTTCAATCTGTACATGGGTGGGGTAATAAAAGAGGTATAAGGTAGGGTAGTGGATGTTGGAGTGGCCCTGGTGAGAGAGGATAGTGTTTGGAAACTCCCTGTACTCTTGTTTGCAGATGATACTGTGTTGTTGAGTGAAGACGAAGGGGAGCTGCAAGGTTTGGTGGATGAGTTTGGGAGAGTGTGTAAGAAACGGAATCTAAAGGTGAATGTAGGGAAGAGTAAAGTGATGGTCTTTGACAGAGGTGAAGTCAGTGAATGTACAGCGAGGTTGGATGGTGAGGAATTGGAAAATGTATGTTTAAGTACTTGGGTAGTGTGATGAGTAAAGATGGAGGTTTGGAGGGTGAAGTGCTTGAAAGGGTACAGCAGGGAAAAAAGGTTGCTGGTTCTTTGAAAGCAGTGATAAGAAACAGGGAAGTGAGCATGGAAGTGAAAAAGTTACTACATGACAGTATTGTGATACCATCTCTAACGTATGGAAGTGAAGCTTGGACGTTGCTGGAAGGACACAAGTCAAGAGTGAGAGCAGTGGAAATGAGTTATTTAAGAGGAGCCTGTGGAGTCACAAATTAGGATATAAAGGAGCGTTGTGGTGTGGATGTGGATGTGATAGGAAGCGTTATGAGGAACACACTGAGGTGGTTTGGCCATGTGGAGAGGATGGAGGGTGAATGGCTGACGAAGAGAGTGTATATGAGTGAGGTGGAGGGGGGAAGAGGGAGGGGGAGGTCGGGGATGAGATGGAGGGATGGGGTGGAGAGGTATATGAGAGAGGGGGGTGTGAGTTGGGAGCAGGGCAGTGAAATGGCGGGGGACAGGGCGACTTGGAAGCGATTTGTTTGTGGCCACTCCAAACGGGATTGAGGTGTCTGGCAATAGATAGATAGATAGACATTTGTCGACATTTATTCTAAGTTCCTGATTGCCTGTCCAGCCAAAGAACACCACGCTGTCTCTGTGGCAGACGTCTTAGTCCGCCACGTATTTCTGTATTTAGGCATTCCGCAGGCTCTCAACTCCAACAACGCCATGGAGTTCACCAGCAAGATATGGACAGAGCTCGCTGAAATATTCGGATATATCTCTCGTTCCTCACCATACTGTCCTCAAGGAAATAGCATCTGTAAGAGGAGCCACTGCACCTTATTCAACCAAGTGCGAACTAGAATAATTTAGGAAACGCAAAACAAGGACTAGCCAGCCCATGTAAAGATCATACAATTAGGGATGAACTCCTGCCCACGGGAGGACGGCATCATCCCACATGGGCAAGTGTTCGCCGAGGCGCCCCTCCTCCTGCCAGTCTGCCACCACTTGCAACCACCTGCCACCTCCCCTGTCTTTGACCCCCTACACCATCTCAAACGAAGATTACACCACCTCCACAACACCCAGGACCTAAAACCCGACACCACTGCAACTAGCCCCTACAAACCAGGCGACTCCGTCATGGTGGCTAGACTACCGGCCCCAAACAGGTTATCACCACGCTACATGGGGTCTATTAAAATCGTAAAAGTCCCTAATCCTTACTAAGTCATCATACATCACTACACCATCCACTCTTACCAAAACCGCCATGTGCGCCCCTTTCAGTCATCTCCAACTCCACCTTCCCGCCACCCTCGCACTCCTGCCCATGGCGTCTCCCCACCATCTGATCATGGCGCTGACTCATATTCCTGCTACGTCACACCTTCTCTCTCTTCACCCTCACCCAGCCCCCCCTCCACCATCACCTCTCCCACCACACCTCCTTCCAACCCCTTACCTTCTCAGACCCCCCATTCACCTCAGGCAACCTCACTTTACACACCTGCCTCCTCCACCACACCGCCCACCCTGACACCACGTGGCCTTCTACCCACCTCCATCTACCGCCCGCCCCACTGTCACTCCCAGCACCAGATATTGCACGCCCCCACGCCCCTCGCCTTCATCTGCTCCTCACTCCATCCCCACGCCCGGTTCCAGCCACCACACCACTTCCCCATCCTCCACCTCCACCTCTCTACTGCCACCCAGCATCACAACTCCACCTCCCCTGCCATAAATCACCCACGCCCACCAAAATAACGCACCACCTGCCTCTTCACCAACCCACACCAGTACTAACCACCACCACAACCAGATCAGGATGCCTATCTCGCCCACCTGCCAGGTACACCCCAACACCCTCACCACCACCCACACCACCCTCACGAACCTCCACCATGCCACCCACACCCAACACCTCCCCTCTCATCCTAAAAATATACCACACAATGGAAAATTCCAGTATCCCAGCCTACAGTACTAAGCCGATGAAGGTGATCCCCCCACGACCTCATAAGAGCAGGGCGACCTCACTAATTCCAGTCTGCACCCAACAGCCACAGGTCACTCACCTTACTCTGTGCCATCTGCGATGAAGATCAAGCACATCCTGTGGATTCCTGCCGGAGGAAACAAACGCCGGCTGCAAGGAACATCTCAGCTGATCCACCTCCTACGCAGACACACCAGACCTCCACCCTAGAAGGCATCTACAATCCCCACCAGGAGCCGAAACACCCTACTCAACCACTGGATGGATCTGCTCCACCAACTCATGCCCTCCCACCAGACGCCCACTTCAGATACCTACCACCTCCAGCCACAGGGACGTGACTTCCACCCCAGCAACGGTGGCGAAATATCCACCCAAGGAAGAGACCCCAGGGAGGGCGTGACACCCACCCCAAGAAGAGGCCACGGGGAGGCACACAGGGGCCCTGAGCCACACTGGCCCACTTTCCCCGCTACCATATCCCCCTCATCCACCCAGCCAGACCAGCGGAAAGTGCATCACCCAGGTACATTACCCTCTGACCAGGACAGCACTCACCGACTCGGCATGGGACTTGTTTACATACAGTCCCATGTAGGCCCTTGGTGGTAGCATCCACCACACCTGCCACTAGAAGAGGAATGACCACTGGTCTTCCCAGTCCTACATACCCCAAGGGGAGCAGCAGCAAGTAACATCCACCGGGCTTTCTGTAAAGGGAGCGTCCACTGGATCTCCCTCTTCTGCCACCCACCTACAGGAGCAGGGGCTCGGTAACGTCTACCAGACTTGCCGTCGGAGGAATGTCCATTGGACTTCCCCCACCTGTAGTCTCAGGGAAGGGAACAGAGCCTTGGTAGTGTCCACTGGACCTGCCATAGAGGGGGCATCCACCAGATACCCCTCGGCTGTGACTTTCCCCCAGCAACAGGACCTCAGTAAAGTCCACTGGACTTGCCACAGGCACAGCAACATCCATTGGACTTCCTCTTCCTGCTGTCCCTGGGACAGGTGGTGCCCCAGTAACGTCCACCAGACTTGCTGGGTAGGAGGAACGTCCACCGGACTTCCTTCCTCCACTACCCCGGAAGGGAGCCTTGGTAACGTCCACAGGACTTACCAGGCAGAGAGAGCATACACTGGATCTCCTTCCACTGCCCCGGAGTGGAGTTCCGGCAGCGTTCATCGGACCTGCCAAGCTGAGGGAACAACCACCGGTCTTCCCTCCTCCACTACCCCAGAAGCTCCCACCTAGGGCAGCATCCCTGGCTCAGCCTGCCCCTCCAGAGGCCGAGCGAGATGCCCCTCACTCTCCCCCTGTACCGCTAGAAGTGGAGATTGCTCCCCTACAGAGTTCCAGTTGGAGGATGTCTGGAGCAGACCCATTGTGAGCCTGGGCATCCTGTCCCCCCGCGATGAGACCGCAGCCCCCAACCCTCTAGGGGTGCCCTGACGACCCTGGACCTGGACCAGCCTGGACCCTCCACCAGGACTCCCACTACAGTCAAGGGCAGGAGCCTAGCAGTGTGCCTACTGGCCCTATTCAGCCCGTCCCAAGGACCACCACACTCCTAAGGCCCCCACCAGGAAAGGGCCTCCCACGATGCCACCCTTCAGCCTACAGTGGACGCCCGACTACGCAGCCTGAGACGAGCGCCTCTCCTGAGAGTGCACACCTGATGGCCCCCATCTCACACCTGGCTGCCACCTGCATCTACCTGTGATTTAGACTCTGTGTTCCACTTGTGTACTATATAGTGTTGTACTGTGTTCCATGTATCTTGAAAGTCCATTGTATTTTTGTAAGGTAATATATGTATAAGACTGGTTAACCTGTGTTTGAGCCCTATTCCTTTGTTGCATGCTCTTGCCCGGTCTTGAACAAAAGAACCAAAGTCCATGCCCGTGTGCTGAGTTCAAGAAGCTGAACTCAGAAAAACACTACATAACAATCATCAATGGCCATTACAAGTCCACTTCTGACCAAAGGCCTCCCCCAACCTTCTCCACGACTTCCTTGACTGAGCCAATCTTTACCACTTTCCCTGAAAATTTCTCTATCTCATCTCACCATCTCCTGTCGGGCATTTTTCTGCTACGCTTACAGTCCCTTGGTGTCCAGTCAGTCAACATCTTGCTCCATCGGTTATCCCTTATTCTTGCTCCATGGCCTGCCCGATCCATTTCTGTTCTTTTATAACTTCTGTAATATCTTTCACTTTAGTCTGCTCTCTCACCCAAGTTGATATTTTCCAGTCTTAAAGAAATTCCCAACATTGACATTTCCATTGCTCTCTGAGAACGGATTAATTCATTTTCCATTGATTTTGTCAGTTTCCATGTCTCACAAGCATACGTCATAGCTGGAATTATACATTCGCTATATACTTTTCGTTTCATACAAACTGGCAAGCTACTTTTCGTAATCTCTATGTTTACCGAGAGCTTTCCATCCCATTGTAATGCGTCTTTTTATTTCGCTATCATGATCTTTCGTTAATTTTAGTATTTGTCCTAAGTAATTGTACTCCTCCACTTCTTCAAGAATTTCCCCAATTATTCTGATGACGCTTTTTGGTGTTTGTGGACTGAACATTAGTTTTACTCCAGTTCACCTTTAGCCCTACTTTGAGACTCTCCGTTCAGGTCATTTACTATTTCTTGCAATGTCTCTGCTGTTTCTGAGATTAGGACAATGTCATCTGCAAATCTTAAATGGTTTAGCTTTTCTCCATCTATGTTCACTCCTTTGTTTTCCCAGTCTAACTTTCTGAAAATACTTTCTAGGCATGCTGTTAATAATTTTGGTGAAATTGTATCTTCCTGATACAATTCCCAGAGCTGCTGTGCGAGGGATTCTGCTGGAAGGGTGTTAGACGTACCGCCCTCAGCCTGTCGGCTCATAGTCGCGAAGTTCATAGATCCCTATCGGGGGTTCCCTTCATTACTAAATTTTGAAAACTCCCAGTTATGTCCATATTGAGGACAAATGGCGCAAAGAGGTTAAAGAAGCTGATGGATTTGTCGGTCTTTAACCCCTTAGTTCCCAGAGCTGCTGTGCAAGAGATTCTGCTGGAAGGGTGCTAGGCGTACCGCCCTCTGTCACCTCATAGCCGCGAAGCTCATAGGTCCCTACCAGGAGGTTCCCTTCATTATTAAATTTTGAAAACGCCGAAGTATGTCCCACTCTGAGGACACGGGGCTCAAAGAAGTTAATTTTTTCTGAGTTTTTATGTAATTTAACTGTCGCAGTTCCCTCTTTATGTTTTCGAGTAGTTTTACAATGTTCTCATTCATTCCTTGTTCTCGCAATGAATTTATAATTGCTATGTGCTCCACTGACTCGAAATCCTTTTCATAATCAACAAAACCTAAGCACAATGGTTTCTTATATTCTGTAGCTTTCTTTATTAGCTGATTCATTGTGTGTAGATGATCAGTAGTTGAATACCCCGCTTTGGAATCCTGCCTGTTAACCAGGTTGGTTTTCCTCCAAGTTCGTAGTTATTCTCTTCGTAAGGACTTTAGTGAAGAGTTTGTAAATGACTGATAATAAGCTAAGATCTTTTGAGTCACCTTTTTTGTAAAGTAAAATAACTATTGCATTACACCATGTTTTGGGAATTTTCTTTTTTAAACATGAGTAAATAAGTGAGCAAGCCTATTTTGTACTACTCCTGCATCCAACAGTAAATCTGCTACTATTACAACTTTTCACGGAGTTTTCCCTCTTTTCATATATTTAAGAGAAATATTTACTTCATCTGGTGTTACCTCAGGTATTTCACTTGTGTCAACTGAAAAGTTAGCTATTGGTGGTACGGTCTTTGATGCATACAGTTCTTTGCAAAATTCTTCAACTCACTTCACCATCTTACTGTATCTCGGCATTTAATAACCTCCGTTTTTGTATTTCAGTGATGTAATTTGTTGCTTTCCTCATGCCATTTTACTTCGGACCTGATTCAGACTCTTTTCTTTTTTGATGGTTTCTGATCCATGTTTCTCTTTATTCTTCTCTTTGTCTTTCGTTGATAAGCTCATTTAATTCCGCTCGTTCTGTTTCATATCTTGGTTTTTACTTTCATTTCCTTTCTTTTTTTCATAAGCTCGAGTGTCTTTTCTGAATACTTCTTGGCTTTGGTTGTATTAGGTTTTCCTACTAACTCCGTTGATTCTCTTTGCACTTTTGTTAGTCTGTCATTCAGCTCATCAGTGTCATATTCAGCATTACTTAGACCCTGCAATCTATTCTTTATTTCCAACTGAAGGCTACTTTGTTTTCGTTTACTTTTTTGGGGTATATATTTTTATCTTTAATCTTTCTATCAATTTTGAAATTGAATCTGGCTGTGCAACCCACCATTCTATGGTCACTTCTGCTATTTACTTTGCTGATGACTGTGACATTTGTGATCGTGTTATTCTTATCTGCTATAATGAAGTCGATTTCATTCTTTGTTTCTCCATTTGGGCTTCTCCAGGTCCACTTTCTCCCTGTTCTTTTGTGAAAGAATGTGTTCATTATTCTCATGTTATACATTTCAACAAAGTTTACCAGCATTTCTCCCACTCCAAATTTTCCCATACATGCGTCTCCATTTTTTGATTTCCCAACTTTTGCGTTGGTCTCCCATGATTATAGTATATGTGGTCTTTTCTTCTTCCATAATCTGGAGATGTCTTCTTAGAATGTTTCCATTTCTTCATCTGAGCTTTGAGAAGTTGGTTCACAAACTTATATTACTTTCATGATATATATTTTCCACAGTCTAATTACCACCAGTGCTGCTCTGTCAGATATACTGCTGAATTTAATAATGCTGTCAGCAAGATTTCTGTTGATTAGAAATCCTACACCACTCTTTCATTTGCCCTCCTCTGTAGTAAAATAGGTGGTTGCTGTCTTCGAGCTGAATTACTTTTTCTTCTTTGCTGTGGGTCTCACTCAAACCTACATTATCCCAACTAATGTTTTCCAGTTCGGTCATTAAGTTCTGCGAGACTTCTTACATTGGATGGATAGTCTTCATGGATTTCATTTTCGGTGGCACACTGCCCGTAAGCACAGGAGGCAATGTGGTTGGACCTTTAGTAGACGGAGATCCAACAGGAACGCCCTTCAAATCATTTGCAGTGGAATTCATGTTTGGTTGGGAGGACTGTGGCAAATAATCTCACCTCCCTGCCACGTAGTTTCCGGTGAGATGCAATTTTTGAGCCTCTTTATTCTTTATATTCGGTGAAGCCCTATATACTGTACCTATAGGGGGTCCCATGGTCCGCACCGTCAAAGACGGTACCTCATATATCTACAACTACAAGGACCTCCTTTCCCACCCAAGGACAGGGTGAGGAGTAGCAATGTCCAGACAGCACAAACTTGTTCAGTCCAAATAGGCCACACTCTCACAATAACTTTGTTGAAATTTGTAGGGAAGTTTTGTAGATCAGTTATACATATATTAGACTCGTGGACGAGCGGTTGTTATACTTGAGTAGTTTTGTAAGTAGATAATCTTCGTTCCCTTTTTGTCATGCAATGACAGGAGAGGTAAAGATTAGTATGGGACTATTTTTATTTGTCTTGGAAATATTAACAAAGTCTCACATACGAGTGAAGTATAGAGTCCGCGAGCTAACCTCCCTGTCTCGCTCTCTCTCTCTCTTCCACCCTGTCACCCATGTTGCTAGGCTCCTTCTCCCTACTACCTGTCTTCTTCTGAGCTCTGCTTCCTAAATTCTGGTGTAGAAGGGGTCTTGTCACGGGTGTTACACTTGTTGAAATGTTCTAGAAGCCTGTGAGTATGTGTGTATGTGTGTGTATGGTCACTAGGCATTGTTCGTATGCTTATCTCGCTGACACACTACCTATCTCCTCCCCTGACTTGCTGCTTCCAGTGTATTGTCAACATTTCTTCCCTTAAAGTTGCAAGCTCATCTCCCGTTCCCAGGCTTGCCTGGTGCTCTGTCTATCTATCTATCTATCTATCTATCATGTTTTGTATAATGAATTGTATTTATAATATGGAGTCCTGACATTGCTTGATCACGTGCTGGAGGTTCTCCGACAGTAAGTCTCATTGACATATGTTAATCTATTAGTACATAATATTGATTATAATATTGTATACATATAATGTTCAAGGTAACTTGCAATGATCTAGTAATATTACATTTTAAACAAGTGGTATACATATTTGAATAAATGCAATGGTTGTTGTATGACATTTTGTAAGATGTGTATGTATAACAGACATACGCATATAATTGTGCAATGGTAATACTACTTGGTTATTACATTACATATTGAATTATCCCTTTAGTAATGTCTAATATTTCACCTAACGTATGATGATTCTGGTACTACAGAATTGTGGTAAAATTGTTTGATTTTACATAATATTGTAGTAACATTGTGGTAATACATAATTGTAACACTGTGAATTGTTACATAATTGTATTGTAATTGTTACATTGTAGTAACATTGTAGTAATACATAATTGTAACATTTTATGAATTGTTACATAATATTGTGGTAATGCATAATTGTGTTGGCCTCATAATTGTAGTTACATTTTGTTAATGCAATTGTTACATAATTGTGTTGGCCTTATAATTGTAGTTAAAGTTACATAAAAGTTACATCTTGTTAATGTAACTTACATAGTTGTTACATATTGTTTGTAATTACATAATTGTAGCAAGTGTAACATAATGCAATCGCTTGTCGTTACATAACTGTTACACATTGTTTGTCGTTACATAATTGTAGGAAGTGTAATATAATGCAATCGTTTGTCGTTACATAATTGTTACATATCGTTTGTAGTTACATAATTGTAATAATTGCAGTCCTGACATTGAATCCGGTCATGCTGTGGTCGATGATAGTGATGATGTGATATGCCACTGACTCGTGGAGATAACAATTTGCTTTTTATTTCACTTATAGAAGGAGTTTATGTGATGATGTGCCATGCCACTTGCTTGTGGAGAACACTGATTTGCTTTTTGTTTCATATATGAGTTTATGTGATGATGTGCCACGCCACTTGCTTGTGGAGAACACTAATTTGCTTTTTGTTTCAATTACAGAAGGAGTTTATGTGGTATTTTGCCATTTGTAGTTTCACGCTTATTTTCATTTGTTGTTATGTGATCGTAGTTTTTTCTGTTTTTCTTTTGTATGTATTGATTTTCCATAGTTTGTTTTTCTTCGTTTGTCTACGCTTTTTCGGTGTTGTTCGAGGTTCCATAAATTGCTGGCTAATTCCCTTGGGACCCTTTTTTAAGGTTTAGTTTATATTGCACAGATATTACTGAAAATGATATTATATAGCCCCATATTTTATTTTATATAAAAAATATATATATATACTATATACAGTATTAACTATACACACTGACTTTTTGTTCACTTGTACACTCGGAAACCATAATCTCTAGCCCACCTGGGTCGGTGCCGGAGGTTAGTACAGCGACCTTTCTGGACGGCGGCCCACTCAAACTATCACGAGGTAACACACGCACGAACACACACAGTCCTTATGAACCATTCGAGGCTTCGCTCTGTGTCGTATGTTTAATCATCCTGCTGTATATAATGTTAAGCAGTCATAGTATGGCTATATAGGTGTCATTATGTATAAGAACTGTGTGTGGCATTGTATATTCATTAAATAGGGACAAGAAGAAAAATTAACAAGTTGTAGTTACGAAAGAATGAAAAATATAAACTTCCAAACCACCAAGTGATTCGACACAATATATTCAGCGTTTGTGTGTGTGTGTGTGTGTGTGTGTGTGTGTGTGTGTGTGTGTGTGTGTGTGTGTGTGTGTGTGTGTGTGCAAGCGAGACAAGGAATTGAACTTTTGTATTCACGTGCTTGTGTGTGTGTGTGTGTGTGTGTGTGTGTGTGTGTGTGTGTGTGTGTGTGTGTGTGTGTGTGTGTGTGTGTGTGCAAGCTAGACAAGGAAGTGAATTTTTGTATTCACGTGCGTGTGTGTGTGTGTGTGTATGTGTGTGTATTGGTATCATCAGGCATCAACCCTAATACAGAAGGTTAATATATACGGTAATTAGTTCATATACGAGACAATTTAGACATAAGCTTCTCTGAGCATAGTGCCAGATCACGATGTTTCCACCACACCCAATCTATATCTTTTATTTCCCCTTCATTCGTTTAACTACGTATATGAAAGACCGTATTTAATTAACCATATATTTAAGCAAACAACACACTCGTCGATCAGTCACTCCTCATTTGACACACTTATAGCGTAATACTTTGACCATCTCACCTGAGCACACGGAGGCCCACGGTAACTCCCACGGGGAGTCTGACCACAAAGGGCAGCAGAGCGATCATCACTCTCAAGTGCCGCTCAAATAACAAGGGAAACAGGAGTTCAGTGTCACCCGAAAACTACCAGGAGGCGAATACAGGAGATTGGCAGTCAATGTTTCATCCCAGAGCGCAAGGAAACCTTAACAGAGGCATCAAAGGCAGCATGGAAAAGGTTTGCTGAGGCGTATGCGGATGTGGGATTCGATTTTTGGAGGTCCGTCATTTTCACCGATGAGAAATGTTTCACATCTGTCGCAGCAGTCAGGCGCCAGTGTCGGCAATTACATAATACAAGATATGACTGAAGACACATCCATGAGATATCGACAAGCAGTCGTATAACAACCTCCATGCATGGAAAGATGTGGTGGAGGTGTTGAACATACTGCAGAGCAGTATATAAAAATTCTAGATATCCTTTTTTCCATCGGTGCCAGCATATCCCATCCCAGACCCACAGCTTATTTACATGGTGCAAGACCGCAGTCCAATACCTACAATCCGGGCAGTTAAGCGTTGATTTCAGGTGCACTCAAATGATTCTATTGGACTGGCCTCTAAAGGGACCGATTGTAATCCAACAGAAAATCTTTGGACGCATATGGTTGCTGACTGTGGTGTTGAGGAGAAAACGAGGGAGACAGTGAGGAGACAAGCACAAAGTGTGGGAGGGAATAAGGAGGAGGCAGAACATCTGCAGCAATCTGCATTCGCAGCACATCTTTCGTCGCGGCAAGACCTCCCGGCGGGACCAGCTCTCCGCAGCAGCCACACCAGCCGAGGGACGGGCCCGTCGTTCCTATCTGAGGGAGTGCCCTGGTCTGCCCACCAGGATGTCGAGGCTCCTCCGCCCTAGACTACCCGGCCGACGACCCTCCCTCCGCCACGACCTGGACCGGGGCTGTGCCATCTGTGACAACCAGGACCGGGCCTCCCCTTCCGTGCTTCCACCTGCTGCTGCTGGAGAGCTGGGCGAGTCTATTTTGCCCTTTCTACCAGGGGCAAGGGGGTTGAGGGCAGCGTCGGGGCATTTCCACCTGAGCTCGTCGGCGCCTTCTCCATCGGCGCCGTGCTGTCTACCCGGCTCTAGTCCCGCCCTGCCCTCTTTCGACCATCGTGCTGCTAGCCTCACCATCCACCGCCAAGCCCCGCCCACACTCGTCGATCATCGGGCAGCCGATCTCACCACCAACCATCGCACCTTCCCCTGCCTCTGCCGCCTTTCCCTCGTTCGCCAGTTTGCTGTCCCCGCTACGCTCTCTTTGAGAGCTTTTTTTCTGCAGTTTCCCTGACGGGCTCTGTTTGCCAGTGCCCCACCAAGTGTGGGGCAAATATCACAACAACACACAACAAGCAGCAATCTATTAGATTCCATGCCCGCCAGATTCCATGAAATTATAACGGCAGATGGAGGTTGGACAGGGTATTAACCTTTGGGCACGAGGTATCTCAGTGGTAGGAGCCTTGCCTCGGTATCCTGTTGTCAGGAATTAAATCTCCGCCTACGACGGTGCTTTGTGGGGGGTGGCGGGGGAGGTAGCGCTTCCTGCAACCTCGTTGGGGCCACACACATTACACATTCTTTCCTAACTCTCGGGAATTTGTCAAGGTATTTTACTTTGCGATTGTACATCACTTCACATAAATATGCTTAAAATGTCGAGGCAAAAATATACATCTCTTGGGAATATGTCCAGACAAAATGTTACCACAATAATCACATATGTTTACGGTGTTTATGCATAATACATGTGAAAAATATTTTTGGTGTTTCATGTAACCAATAGTCATACCCACAAAACATTCTTGTTGCGCTATGTGCATGTGTGTGTGAGATAACTAGTAACTGATCCACATTAGTTTGGTAAATAAAGAAGTGAAAATTAAGCACAAAGCCATATGGATACAATTACACGGAAGAAGGGAAATATGGATGAACCATAATTTTGATGGAAACAATGTGCTATGGGACGATGCGCACAATTACGAATGGGCGAGCTATCACCGATGATAAATAAAAAATCATTCCTTTTACGGATGAAGCATGGTGTTACAGAAAACACACAAACACACACACACGCTGAATAGATTGTATCGAATCACTGGGTGGTTTGGAAGTCTATATTTTCCATTCTTACTTTCGTAACTACAACTTACGTTAATTTTTCTTCGTGTCCCTATTTAATGAATATACAATGCTACATACAGTTCTTATACATAATGACACCTATATAGCCATACTATGACTGCTTAACATTATATACAGCAGGATGATTAAACATACGACACACTCAGTGCGAAGCCTCGAATGGTTCATAAAGACTGTGTGTGTCGTGCGGTTGTTACCTCGTAATAGTTTGAGTGGGCCGCCGTCCAGAAACGTCGCTGTACTAACCTCCTGCACCGACCCAGGTGGGCTAGAGATTATGGTTTCCGAGTGTACCTATCGTGGGCAATATATGTGCCAGCACTGTGTGGAAATCTTTGTCTTCACGATTGTGTTGATGTTCATTCTTGCTAACGTCATTTGTGTTGGCCATTGTTTTTTTCTGGTTTTCCTTGTAATTTAATGTATCTGTTTCCACTAGGTAGCTTTAATTAATAAACGTTTAATACAGTTCTTTTAATTGCTCACTGAGTAACTGTGATAGTATATTTTCTTTATTACTTTGTAGATATTATAATGTATAGCTGTATGTATGAAACACGTAGTTTATTTAGGTATAAATGGTAACACTTGTTGGTAGTAAGTAAACGGTAAAATAAATGAATGAATATATACAGTGTAGAATATTTATTGTTGGTGCAAGTATATAATGATTGAATTATGAAGATAATTGAAGTAGGTATATGTATTTAAGTTGTAATTATGTAGCACGTTTTATTTTTTATTTTTTTTGTCTCACTGTGTATTGTATAAATGAAGTAACTATGTAACTCACTAATTTTTACCGTGGTGGGAAAGGTGTGAGTGGTTTTGCACGTGGTGATAGAGTTGTACTTCACGGGTTGATTGACATGTTGTGGAGTGTCAGACATACGTTGATAGGCGTGACGTCGACTCAGCAAACACGTATGGTACGTCGACTTCCCACACTGGTAGCTGTGGTGAGTAAATGAGTAGCGATGAGTAACTTCAGTGAAGATGAGTAAGATGAGTTGTGAATATGGACTTGATATTTGCTTCGTCGTCTTGACCTCGCACTCCTGCGTCAGCGGTGGAGGTTAGAGGACGGTAGGAGAGAAAGAAGCGTGAGGTCAGATGGTTGTGAGTTGTAAGTCGTGTCTCACTCTTCGTTTGTTTTTGTTTTTCTTTCTCGATGTATTCTCTGTCCTTTTCTCTTGTGATTTACTCGTTGTGGGATGTAGACTGCCGCTACTTGTAGGTGTGTGTAGAAGATTATACAGACGACTCATATAGTTGTTACTTGTAGTTGATTGTAGATGGTTATAGTTCGTTGGTTCGTCGTAGAAATTGCAAGATTGTATCAGTATTTTGTTAAACTACATCAACGTGATCAGACAGACGGAGGGAGGGGTTGGAGAGAATACTGTCAGGAGCTGGTTGTGAGTTGTTGGTTGTAAGAGGTATTTTTTGTTTTCAATCTTGATATGTAGAATCAACTGTACACTCGTAGACTCGTAGGCTTGTAGGCTCGTAGGCTTGTAGGCTCGTAGGCTTGTGGGCTCGTAGGCTTGTAGCTAGTATTTTGTAGGAATTCACTGTAGATTCGTAGACGAGGTTCGTCCGTTTGCTGCCACCATATCTCACAATAACTTTGTTGAAACTTGTAGGGAAGTTTTGTAGATCAGTTATACATATATTAGACTCGTGGACGAGCGGTTGTTATACTTGAGTAGTTTTGTAAGTAGATAATCTTCGTTCCCTTTTTGTCATGCAATGACAGGAGAGGTAAAGATTAGTATGGGACTATTTTTATTTGTTTTGGAAATATTAACAGTCTCACACACGAGTGAAGTACAGAGTCCGCGAGCTAACCTCACTGTTTTGCTCTCTCTCTCTCTCTCTCTCTCTCTCTCTCTCTCTCTCTCTCTCTCTCTCTCTCTCTCTCTCTCGCCCATGTTGCTAGGCTCCTTCTCCCTACTACCTGTCGGTTCTATGGCCTGTCTTCTTCTGAGCTCTGCTTCCTAAATTCTGGTGTAGCAGGGGTCGTGTCATGTGTGTTACACTGTTGTTGAAATGTTCTAGAAGCCTGTGTGTGAGTATGTGTGTGTATGGTCACTAGGCATTGTTAGTATGCTTATCTCGCTGACACACTACCTATCTCATCCCCTGACTTGCTGCTTCCAGTGTATTGTCAATATTTCTTCCCTTAAAGTTGCAAGCTCATCTCCCGTTCCCAGGCTTGCCTGGTGCTGTCTATCTATATATCTATCTATCTATCATGTTTTCTATAACGAATTGCATTTATAATATGGAGTCCTGACAACACTTCCATTCACTCATCATTCAAGCCCCCGGAAATTTGGCTCTACCGGATACGCCAAAAACATTCACCACATTCTGCAGCTTCACACAGACGTATCTGATTGAGTCAATCCGGACGCTGCCATGCTCACAATGGGTGCCAAAATCCCTGATCATACACTTCTCACAACATTCATCCAGCCAGCTCGATCTCTTGTGAGTTCCCTAGCCTCACCGACTTCCAAACCTTTCTTCCTCAGACACTCATCCACCATATCTCTTCACCTTCTCCTTGGCCTACCTCTTCTCCTCCCTCCTTCAAATTCGCCCAGGTATACCTTTTTCACTACTCTATTGTTATCCATTCTTTCCACATGACTATACTATCTCAGGACACTCTCTTCGATTCTGGTGTCCACCGACTTCCTCACTCCACATCTTACACGAATCACATTATTTCGTATCCTATCCACCCTCTGGAGTCCACAAGCATTCTTCAGCAGTCCCATCTCCACTGCTCTTACTCTTGACTTTTCAGTTTCATGCCACACCATAGTCTCACACCCATATGTTAGAGTTGGCACTAACACTTCTTCATGTAAGCCTCGTGCAGCTACAACACTCAAGCCTCTGTTTCTTATCAAGGCCTTCATTGCACCAGCTACTTTTCTTCTTTGTGTCACATTACTTTCCACTTCTTTTGCACATTTTCCTCTCTTTTCTATCACTGTACCTAGGTATTTGAACTCTCTCACCAATTCCAGTCTCTCTCTATTCACTGTGACATCACACTGGGAATCACCTTTTCTCACAGTAACTATCACTTTACTCTTCTCTACATTTACTCTTAAGGCACGACGCTCACAGACATCAGCAAAACTGTGCACTAGCCTTCCAAGTTCTTGTCCGGTACTTGCAAGCAGTACTGCATCATCAGCATACAACAAATTTGAAATATTCCATCCATCACCATTCATTAGGGGAGGCGTGGCAAACGGTAGAGAGGTGGCCTGCCGTTCTAACGGACCCAGGTTCAAATCCCCGCTGGGGCAGAGAACAGTTTAAGGATTTGAATTTCATTAAATCAGGCTTTACTGATCTACCACAAGACCCGCTGACATGTCGTAAAAATACCCCCATCCCTAGCATGTATTCAATATGGACGGTGGGTGTTAGCGCCGAAGTGGTGACATGTAGAGGTGTTTGGTATGTAGGAGGACTCCTGGGCCATCCCTCTCTCCATTACTCGTGTTTTTATTTCTTTCATGATCCCATATATATATATATATATATATATATATATATATATATATATATATATATATATATATATATATATATATATATATATATATATATATATAAATATATATATATATATATATATATAGGCTGTGAAGCCTATTCTCAGAGTCGGACAAAAAAAAAAAATTACCAACGCCATCCCTCTCTCCATTACTCGTGTTTTTATTTCTTTCATGATCCCATCTATATATATATATATATATATATATATATATATATATATATATATATATATATATATATATATATATATATATATATATATATATATATATATATATATTGAACAACCAAGAGGACATCACACAACCTTGTCGGACGCCCACACTGATCGTGAACCATTCACTTAGATGTCCATTAACCTTTACACATGATTCGCTACCGTCATACAAACTCTTGACAGCACCTAACAGCTTACCATCTACACCATACATGCGCAAAACTTTCCACAATCCCTCTCTGTCTACTTTGTCGTATGCTTTTTCCAGAGCCATGAATGCCATAAACACCTTATGGTCCTTCTCACAAGCCTTCTCTGCTATGTCTCACTACATCCTCTGCCACTCCTAAAGCCACCCTGTTCATCACTCACTAAGACCTCTGATATCTCTCTTACTTTATAATAATTCTTCCATATACCTTCCCTACCACACTCAATAAACTTATGCTACGATAATTCTTGCATTCACTTCGCTCACCTTTATTTTTGTACAGGGGTACAATCACAGCTTTTTTCCACTCTGCAGGCACAGTTTCAATCATCCATGCCTTCTTAAATATCTCCAACAAGCACTTCATTCCACTCTCTCCATTACACTTAAGCATCTCTGCATACACCTCATCAACCCCAGCTGCTTTCCCATTTTTCAGCTGTTTCACAGCGCTCTTCACCTGTGCCAGTGTCACATCTGGCACTGCATTCCTTCTCTGCACACCTCCAAAACCAATCATGTTTACGAGTACAGCCGCTCTGCTCTCTCTTTTCCCATTCATCAGGCTTTCAAAATATTCTTTTCATCTGGTCCTTACTTCATCTCCATGGGTTAGCAACCTACCACCTGCATCCTTCACACTATCATTTCTTTCTGTTTTCACTTCTATATTTCCGTACCTCTTTCCAGAATAACTTCCTATTTTCAGAGTAGTTTGCATTCATTTCTCTTCCCAGATCATCATTTATCTCCTTTTTCCTCTTCATTAGTCTTTACATGCTTCTTGCGCTCGACATACTTTCTTATTTCAACTGAACCCCTATCCTGCAACCACTTTAGCCACTTCTTCCTCTTTTCCTCCACCGTTCTCTTAACCTCCTCATCGCACCATGCCGTACCCTTCTTTTTTGTTGATACTCTTGCCACACCACACACCTCTTTAGCATTCCTAACTAAGCAATCCCTATATGCATTCCACAGCCTGTCCAGATCCAATTCATTCTAGTTCACTGATTCTAACTCGTCCTCTACTTTGGTCCTGTAATCATCTGCCACTTCGGTGATCCTCAGCTTCTCAACTTTCAGTCTTTCACCCTGACTGCTCTTCTCTCTCTTCATCCACCTCCTCTCAGCTTGATCTTGCATACCACAATCATATGATCTGACAGACCTCCACATCGTCCTCTCACAGCCCTCATACCAGCAACCATTCCCATCATTGACCTTTCTTCGAGCACGTAATCAATCAGGCTTCTTTCAACACGATCCCCGTTTCTTCTATACCATGTATATTTATGTGCATCTTCGTGTTTGAAATACAAATTACAAATGCAGAACCTCCTCTCCTGACACCTATCCTATAGTCGAATCCCATTATCATTTTCTCCTGGTACTCCATAACAACCCATTATATCATCCTCAGGACCAGTGCCTACTCTTCCGTTCATATCCCCCATCACGATAACTTTATAGCTCCTGGGCATTTCTCCCACTACTTTACCCAGCTCATCCCAAAACATGTCTTTCACTACTCCTGTCCTCACACGGTGCATACGCTACAATCACTGCCACTTTCACCATCTCAAACTTGAACTTGACATACATACACCTCGAGATGACATATTTGTAGTCTCTCATTCCACTCTGCCACACCTCATTCATCAACAAGACAACTTCATCAACAAGACAACTTCCTTACATCTTCCTCTCCCACTCATGCCCGATCTTACACATTTCAAACCCTCCCACTCCTCCATTTCGCAACCTTTCATCGTTTCACACAGTACCATCACAGCATATCTTGCACTCAAACACATTCACCACTACCACCCTCTTGCTCTCATTCACATCTCTCACATTCCACATGGCCAAGCGAGTCTAACCATTTGTTTGGGGCTCTGGACAGGTATTGGGCCCTCCGAGGCTCTCTGAAACGACTGCCATGATTAAGTGATTTTGCATAGGGGAATCTGGGGGACAACCCAACTAGAAACCCCGGTTATATGGTTACCACCCAGCGTAGTAAATGATTTCATGTTTACAGGAAACCATTTGGCTTGTCACTCAATGTAGAGCTCATATGGCATCACTCTCAACAGACTGAGTGGATGATGGGCGCCCCCACCTATATATATATATATATATATATATATATATATATATATATATATATATATATATATTGTAAAACAATGGCAGGACCGACTGCTACCTGGCACGTCCCCGGGTGGCGAATGGGTGAGGGTCTTCCTAATATACGTAGACGGCGGTCCCTATGCTTGTGTAGAGCCCCACCGAATATGCTGATTAAAGTGGCACTAGAATTATATCTTACATATGTATCATTACCCCTGGGGGTAGTTTTTTTTTTTTCTTTCGACTACTCCCCCAGTATCCCTCCTTGTTGTAAAAGGCGACTAAAAGGGTTGCCGGAGGGTTAGTGCCCCTCCCCGGAAAACAACTAACTAAAAAGACAAACAATAAGCCTCGGACAAGGACTGACCAAAAGATGACGACCCAGGACAGGACAAAGGACATGGTAATCGGAAGGTGGAATGTAAGGGGAGCGAATGATGAGGTGAAAGAGAGAGAGAGGTTGTTCAGGTGCTTGAGGGTGCGAAAGTTGATGTATGCGGAATAACTGAAACGAAATGGAGGTGAGAGTGGGAGAGAATTGGAGTATGGATGGGGTATATGTGCAGGAGTAGGTGAGAATGAGAGGGCAAAAGAAAGAGTATGTATTGTTGTGCGTAAAAGATGGAAGAGCATAAGAGAGTATGGATCAGTTGGGTCAAGGATTGTGTGGGTAAGATTGAAAGTTGGAATACAAATGTGGGAGATTGTGTGTGTGTATGCGCCAGCGCAAGATTGTGCAAGCAGAGTGAGAGAAGGGTTCTGGACAAATGTGGAAGTGTGCATGGAAAAGTTTGGAAGGAATGAGTGTTTTTGGTCGGTGATATGAATGGTAAAGTAGGGAATGTGAAGGTGGATGGATTAGTTGGTGAATGGGGTGTGCCTGCTGAGATAGATGAGAATGCCAGTGCGTTAGTGGAGGGGGTTGGTGATAGCCAATACACTCTTCAGGCATAAAATGATCCACAGGTATACATGGCGAGTGATGAGAAGGGTGGGTGGTGAACTGAATGAAAGGAAGGCAATGATTGATTACGTGTGTGGATGAAAGGATGAGAAAATGAGTAATGGATGCAAGAGCTTATAGAGGTTTGGGGAGTGGACTTTCTGACCACTACTTAGTGGTGGCCAGAATCAAGGTCCAATTAGGATGGAGAAATAGAAGAAGGGAAGGACGGGAAGAAGGAGTACTTGTAAGGAGAGTGGAAAGGTTACAAGAGGATGAGAAAAAGGCAGAGTATAAGATTGAAGTGGAGGAATGATTGGGCAAATATGAATTGGACCAGATGGGGGACGTGGAAGGTATGTGCAGGATAATTACAGAAGAAATATGTGCAGCATGTGGTGTGTGGAATGAAGAGAAGACGGAGGGATGTGCAAGGAACAGCGTGGTGGAATGAAGAGGTGAGACAGGCTGTGGCACAAAAGAAGAAAGCATACAATGAGTGGATGAGAAATAGGGGCGTGGAAGAAGTTGAGAGGCGGAAGAGAGAGTTATATGTAGAAAGAAAGAGAGGTGAAAAGATTAGTAAGAGAAAGAAGAGAGCTGATGAGGAATTTGAAAGGAATTTGAGTGTAAAGTGGAGGGACTGTGAGAAAATGTTTTGGAAAGAGGTGAAAAGAGTACGACAGGGTGGAAGTGAAGTTAGCAGGGGAGTGAAAGATAAAATTGGTAGAATACTAGTGAAGGGAGAAAAAGTGAGCAGATGGAGAGAACACTTTAAGGAATTGTTGAACATAGAGGATGGAAGTAATGTGAGTATAAGTGGCTGGGGAATGGCTGGGAGAAGGAGGGAGGTGAGAAGACAGGAACAGATCAGCAGGATAGAAGTTGTGGAAGCAATAAAGTTAAATAGGGGAAAGCCCCAGGAATTGATGGAGTGTGTGGTGAAATGCTGAAGCATGGGGGAGAGATAGTAGTAGAATGGATGTGGAAAATGTGCAGATTGGCCTGGGAGGAAGGTAGAGTCCCTGAGGATTGGAAGTCAGGTATAATTATTCCCTTGTACAAAGATAAAGGGGAAAAAGAAGTGTGCGGTATTCATAGGGGCATTTGTCTTCTTAGTATAATAGGAAAAGTGTATGGTAGGATACTTATTGACAGAGTTAGAGAAAGAACAGAGAAATTAGTTGGGGAAGAACAGGGAGGCTTTAGGAAGGGAAGAGGTTGTGTAGATCAGATATTCATTCTTAGATCTTTAGTGGAAACGTTTCTAGAGAAGGGAAAGAAGTTGTATGAGGCTTTCATGGATTTGGAGAAAGCATATGACAGGGTGGATAGACAAGGATTGTGGAAAGTGTTAAGAATATATGGAGTAGATGGGAAGTTGTTGAATGCTGTGAAGAGTATGTACGATGGTGCGAAGGCTGCAGTGCGTGTGGATGGTGAACTAAGTGAATTTTTCTCTTTGAAAGTTGTGTTGAAACAGGAATGTGTCATGTCTCCATGGTTGTTCAATCTGTACATGGGTGGGGTAATAAAAGAGGTATAAGGTAGGGTAGTGGATGTTGGAGTGGCCCTGGTGAGAGAGGATAGTGTTTGGAAACTCCCTGTACTCTTGTTTGCAGATGATACTGTGTTGTTGAGTGAAGACGAAGGGGAGCTGCAAGGTTTGGTGGATGAGTTTGGGAGAGTGTGTAAGAAACGGAATCTAAAGGTGAATGTAGGGAAGAGTAAAGTGATGGTCTTTGACAGAGGTGAAGTCAGTGAATGTACAGCGAGGTTGGATGGTGAGGAATTGGAAAATGTATGTTTAAGTACTTGGGTAGTGTGATGAGTAAAGATGGAGGTTTGGAGGGTGAAGTGCTTGAAAGGGTACAGCAGGAAAAAAAGGTTGCTGGTTCTTTGAAAGCAGTGATAAGAAACAGGGAAGTGAGCATGGAAGTGAAAAAGTTACTACATGACAGTATTGTGATACCATCTCTAACGTATGGAAGTGAAGCTTGGACGTTGCTGGAAGGACACAAGTCAAGAGTGAGAGCAGTGGAAATGAGTTATTTAAGAGGAGCCTGTAGAGTCACATGGAGAGACAGGTTGACAAATTAGGATATAAAGGAGCGTTGTGGTGTGGATGTGGATGTGATAGGAAGCGTTATGAGGAACACACTGAGGTGGTTTGGCCATGTGGAGAGGATGGAGGGTGAATGACTGACGAAGAGAGTGTATATGAGTGAGGTGGAGGGGGGAAGAGGGAGGGGGAGGTCGGGGATGAGATGGAGGGATGGGGTGGAGAGGTATATGAGAGAGGGGGGTGTGAGTTGGGAGCAGGGCAGTGAAATGGCGGGGGACAGGGCGACTTGGAGGCGATTTGTTTGTGGCCACTCCAAACGGGATTGAGGTGTCTGGCAATAGATAGATAGATAGACATTTGTCGACATTTATTCTAAGTTCCTGATTGCCTGTCCAGCCAAAGAACACCACGCTGTCTCTGTGGCAGACGTCTTAGTCCGCCACGTATTTCTGTATTTAGGCATTCCGCAGGCTCTCAACTCCAACAACGCCATGGAGTTCACCAGCAAGATATGGACAGAGCTCGCTGAAATATTCGGATATATCTCTCGTTCCTCACCATACTGTCCTCAAGGAAATAGCATCTGTAAGAGGAGCCACTGCACCTTATTCAACCAAGTGCGAACTAGAATAATTTAGGAAACGCAAAACAAGGACTAGCCAGCCCATGTAAAGATCATACAATTAGGGATGAACTCCTGCCCACGGGAGGACGGCATCATCCCACATGGGCAAGTGTTCGCCGAGGCGCCCCTCCTCCTGCCAGTCTGCCACCACTTGCAACCACCTGCCACCTCCCCTGTCTTTGACCCCCTACACCATCTCAAACAGAAGATTACACCACCTCCACAACACCCAGGACCTAAAACCCGACACCACTGCAACTAGCCCCTACAAACCAGGCGACTCCGTCATGGTGGCTAGACTACCGGCCCCAAACAGGTTATCACCACGCTACATGGGGTCTATTAAAATCGTAAAAGTCCCTAATCCTTACTAAGTCATCATACATCACTACACCATCCACTCTTACCAAAACCGCCATGTGCGCCCCTTTCAGTCATCTCCAACTCCACCTTCCCGCCACCCTCGCACTCCTGCCCATGGCGTCTCCCCACCATCTGATCATGGCGCTGACTCATATTCCTGCTACGTCACACCTTCTCTCTCTTCACCCTCACCCAGCCCCCCCTCCACCATCACCTCTCCCACCACACCTCCTTCCAACCCCTTACCTTCTCAGACCCCCCATTCACCTCAGGCAACCTCACTTCACACACCTGCCTCCTCCACCACACCGCCCACCCTGACACCACGTGGCCTTCTACCCACCTCCATCTACCGCCCGCCCCACTGTCACTCCCAGCACCAGATATTGCACGCCCCCACGCCCCTCACCTTCATCTGCTCCTCACTCCATCCCCACGCCCGGTTCCAGCCACCACACCACTTCCCCATCCTCCACCTCCACCTCTCTACTGCCACCCAGCATCACAACTCCACCTCCCCTGCCATAAATCACCCACGCCCACCAAAATAACGCACCACCTGCCTCTTCACCAACCCACACCAGTACTAACCACCACCACAACCAGATCAGGATGCCTATCTCGCCCACCTGCCAGGTACGCCCCAACACCCTCACCACCACCCACACCACCCTCACGAACCTCCACCATGCCACCCACACCCAACACCTCCCCTCTCATCCTAAAAATATACCACACAATGGAAAATTCCAGTATCCCAGCCTACAGTACTAAGCCGATTAAGGTGATCCCCCCACGACCTCATAAGAGCAGGGCGACCTCACTAATTCCAGTCTGCACCCAACAGCCACAGGTCACTCACCTTACTCTGTGCCATCTGCGATGAAGATCAAGCACATCCTGTGGATTCCTGCCGGAGGAAACAAACGCCGGCTGCAAGGAACATCTCAGCTGATCCACCTCCTACAGCAGACACACCAAACCTCCACCCTAGAAGGCATCTACAATCCCCACCAGGAGCCGAAACACCCTACTCAACCACTGGATGGATCTGCTCCACCAACTCATGCCCTCCCACCAGACGCCCACTTCAGATACCTACCACCTCCAGCCACAGGGACGTGACTTCCACCCCAGCAACGGTGGCGAAATATCCACCCAAGGAAGAGACCCCAGGGAGGGCGTGACACCCACCCCAAGAAGAGGCCACGGGGAGGCACACAGGGGCCCTGAGCCACACTGGCCCACTTTCCCCGCTACCATATCCCCCTCATCCACCCAGCCAGACCAGCGGGAAGTGCATCACCCAGGTGCATTACCCTCTGACCAGGACAGCACTCACCGACTCGGCATGGGACTTGTTTACATACAGTCCCATGTAGGCCCTTGGTGGTAGCATCCACCACACCTGCCACTAGAAGAGGAATGACCACTGGTCTTCCCAGTCCTACATACCCCAAGGGGAGCAGCAGCAAGTAACATCCACCGGGCTTTCTGTAAAGGGAGCGTCCACCGGATCTCCCTCTTCTGCCACCCACCTACAGGAGCAGGGGCTCGGTAACGTCTACCAGACTTGCCGTCGGAGGAATGTCCATTGGACTTCCCCCACCTGTAGTCTCAGGGAAGGGAACAGAGCCTTGGTAGTGTCCACTGGACCTGCCATAGAGGGGGCATCCACCAGATACCCCTCGGCTGTGACTTTCCCCAGCAACAGGACCTCAGTAAAGTCCACTGGACTTGCCACAGGCACAGCAACATCCATTGGACTTCCTCTTCCTGCTGTCCCTGGGACAGGTGGTGCCCCAGTAACGTCCACCAGACTTGCTGGGTAGGAGGAACGTCCACCGGACTTCCTTCCTCCACTACCCCGGAAGGGAGCCTTGGTAACGTCCACAGGACTTACCAGGCAGAGAGAGCATACACTGGATCTCCTTCCACTGCCCCGGAGTGGAGTTCCGGCAGCGTTCATCGGACCTGCCAAGCTGAGGGAACAACCACCGGTCTTCCCTCCTCCACTACCCCAGAAGCTCCCACCTAGGGCAGCATCCCTGGCTCAGCCTGCCCCTCCAGAGGCCGAGCGAGATGCTCCTCTCACTTCTACCATACCACTAGGAGTGGAGATTGCTCCCCTACAGAGTTCCAGTTGGAGGATGTCTGGAGCAGACCCATTGTGAGCCTGGGCATCCTGTCCCCCCGCGATGAGACCGCAGCCCCCAACCCTCTAGGGGTGCCCTGACGACCCTGGACCTGGACCAGCCTGGACCCTCCATCAGGACTCCCACTACAGCCAAGGGCAGGAGCCTAGCAGTGTGCCTACTGGCCCTATTCAGCCCGTCCCAAGGACCACCACACTCCTAAGGCCCCCACCAGGAAAGGGCCTCCCACGATGCCACCCTTCAGCCTACAGTGGACGCCCGACTACGCAGCCTGAGACGAGCGCCTCTCCTGAGAGTGCACACCTGATGGCCCCCATCTCACACCTGGCTGCCACCTGCATCTACCTGTGATTTAGACTCTGTGTTCCACTTGTGTACTATATAGTGTTGTACTGTTTTCCATGTATCTTGCAAGTCCATTGTATTTTTGTAAGGTAATATATGTATAAGACTGGTTAACCTGTGTTTGAGCCCTATTCCTTTGTTGCATGCTCTTGCCCGGTCTTGAACAAAAGAACCAAAGTCCATGCCCATGTGCTGAGTTCAAGAAGCTGAACTCAGAAAAACACTGCATAACAATCATCAATGGCCATTACAAGTCCACTTCTGACCAAAGGCCTCCCCCAACCTTCTCCACGACTTCCTTGACTGAGCCAATCTTTACCACTTTCCCTGAAAATTTCTCTATCTCATCTCACCATCTCCTGTAGGGCATTTTTCTGCTACGCTTACAGTCCCTTGGTGCCCAGTCAGTCAACATCTTGCTCCATCGGTTATCCCTTATTCTTGCTCCATGGCCTGCCCGATCCATTTCTGTTCTTTTATAGCTTCTGTAATATCGTTGACTTTAGTCTGCTCTCTCACCCAAGTTGATATTTTCCAGTCTTAAAGAAATTCCCAACATTGACATTTCCATTGCTCTCTGAGAACGGATTAATTCATTTTCCATTGATTTTGTCAGTTTCCATGTCTCACAAGCATACGTCATAGCTGGAATTATACATTCGCTATATACTTTCCGTTTCATACAAACTGGCAAGCTACTTTTCGTAATCTCTATGTTTACCGAGAGCTTTCCATCCCATTGTAATGCGTCTTTTTATTTCGCCATCATGATCTTTCGTTAATTTTAGTATTTGTCCTAAGTAATTGTACTCCTCCACTTCTTCAAGAATTTCCCCAATTATTCTGATGACGCTTTTTGATGTTTGTGAACTGAACATTAGTTTTACTCCAGTTCACCTTTAGCCCTACTTTGAGACTCTCCGTTCAGGTCATTTACTATTTCTTGCAATGTCTCTGCTGTTTCTGAGATTAGGACAATGTCATCTGCAAATCTTAAATGGTTTAGCTTTTCTCCATCTATGTTCACTCCTTTGTTTTCCCAGTCTAACTTTCTGAAAATACTTTCTAGGCATGCTGTTAATAATTTTGGTGAAATTGTATCTTCCTGATACAATTCCCAGAGCTGCTGTGCGAGGGATTCTGCTGGAAGGGTGTTAGGCGTACCGCCCTCAGCCTGTCGGCTCATAGTCGCGAAGTTCATAGATCCCTATCGGGGTTCCCTTCATTACTAAATTTTCAAAACTCCCAGTTATGTCCATATTGAGGACAAATGGCGCAAAGAGGTTAAAGAAGCTGATGGATTTGTCGGTCTTTAACCCCTTAGTTCCCAGAGCTGCTGTGCAAGAGATTCTGCTGGAAGGGTGCTAGGCGTACCGCCCTCTGTCACCTCATAGCCGCGAAGCTCATAGGTCCCTACCAGGAGGTTTCCTTCATTATTAAATTTTGAAAACGCCGAAGTATGTCCCACTCTGAGGACACGGGGCTCAAAGAGGTTAATTTTTTCTGAGTTTTTATGTAATTTAACTGTCGCAGTTCCCTCTTTATGTTTTCGAGTAGTTTTACAATGTTCTCATTCATTCCTTGTTCTCGCAATGAATTTATAATTGCTATGTGCTCCACTGACTCGAAATCCTTTTTCATAATCAACAAAACCTAAGCACAATGGTTTCTTATATTCTGTAGTTTTCTTCATTAGCTGATTCATTGTGTGTAGATGATCAGTAGTTGAATACCCCGCTTTGAAATCCTGCCTGTTAACCAGGTTGGTTTTCCTCCAAGTTCGTAGTTATTCTCTTCGTAAGGACTTTAGTGAAGAGTTTGTAAATGACTGATAATAAGCTAAGATCTTTTGAGTCACCTTTTTTGTAAAGTAAAATAACTATTGCATTACACCATGTTTTGGGAATTTTCTTTTTTAAACATGAGTAAATAAGTGAGCAAGCCTATTTTGTACTACTCCTGCATCCAACAGTAAATCTGCTACTATTACAACTTTTCACGGAGTTTTCCCTCTTTTCATATATTTAAGAGAAATATTTACTTCATCTGGTGTTACCTCAGGTATTTCACTTGTGTCAACTGAAAAGTTAGCTATTGGTGGTACGGTCTTTGATGCATACAGTTCTTTGCAAAATTCTTCAACTCACTTCACCATCTTACTGTATCTCGGCATTTAATGACCACCGTTTTTGTATTTCAGTGATGTAATTTGTTGCTCTCCTCATGCCATTTTACTTCGGACCTGATTCAGACTCTTTTCTTTTTTGATGGTTTCTGATCCATGTTTCTCTTTATTCTTCTCTTTGTCTTTCGTTGATAAGCTCATTTAATTCCGCTCGTTCTGTTTCATATCTTGGTTTTTACTTTCATTTCCTTTCTTTTTTTCATAAGCTCGAGTGTCTTTTCTGAATACTTCTTGGCTTTGGTTGTATTAGGTTTTCCTACTAACTCCGTTGATTCTCTTTGCACTTTTGTTAGTCTGTCATTCAGCTCATCAGTGTCATATTCAGCATTACTTAGACCCTGCAATCTATTCTTTATTTCCAACTGAAGGCTACTTTGTTTTCGTTTACTTTTTTGGGGTATATATTTTTATCTTTAATCTTTCTATCAATTTTGAAATTGAATCTGGCTGTGCAACCCACCATTCTATGGTCACTTCTGCTATTTACTTTGCTGATGACTGTGACATTTGTGATCGTGTTATTCTTATCTGCTATAATGAAGTCGATTTCATTCTTTGTTTCTCCATTTGGGCTTCTCCAGGTCCACTTTCTCCCTGTTCTTTTGTGAAAGAATGTGTTCATTATTCTCATGTTATACATTTCAACAAAGTTTACCAGCATTTCTCCCACTCCAAATTTTCCCATACATGCGTCTCCATTTTTTGATTTCCCAACTTTTGCGTTGGTCTCCCATGATTATAGTATATGTGGTCTTTTCTTCTTCCATAATCTGGAGATGTCTTCTTAGAATGTTTCCATTTCTTCATCTGAGCTTTGAGAAGTTGGTTCACAAACTTATATTACTTTCATGATATATATTTTCCACAGTCTAATTACCACCAGTGCTGCTCTGTCAGATATACTGCTGAATTTAATAATGCTGTCAGCAAGATTTCTGTTGATTAGAAATCCTACACCACTCTTTCATTTTGCCCTCCTCTGTAGTAAAATAGGTGGTTGCTGTCTTCGAGCTGAATTACTTTTTCTTCTTTGCTGTGGGTCTCACTCAAACCTACATTATCCCAACTAATGTTTTCCAGTTCGGTCATTAAGTTCTGCGAGACTTCTTACATTGGATGGATAGTCTTCATGGATTTCATTTTCGGTGGCACACTGCCCGTAAGCACAGGAGGCAATGTGGTTGGACCTTTAGTAGACGAAGATCCAACAGGAACGCCCTTCAAATCATTTGCAGTGGAATTCATGTTTGGTTGGGAGGACTGTGGCAAATAATCTCACCTCCCTGCCACATAGTTTCCGGTGAGATGCAATTTTTGAGCCTCTTTATTCTTTATATTCGGTGAAGCCCTATATACTGTACCTATAGGGGGTCCCATGGTCCGCACCGTCAAAGACGGTACCTCATATATCTACAACTACAAGGACCTCCTTTCCCACCCAAGGACAGGGTGAGGAGTAGCAATGTCCAGACAGCACAAACTTGTTCAGTCCAAATAGGCCACACTCTCACAATAACTTTGTTGAAATTTGTAGGGAAGTTTTGTAGATCAGTTATACATATATTAGACTCGTGGACGAGCGGTTGTTATACTTGAGTAGTTTTGTAAGTAGATAATCTTCGTTCCCTTTTTGTCATGCAATGACAGGAGAGGTAAAGATTAGTATGGGACTATTTTTATTTGTCTTGGAAATATTAACAAAGTCTCACACACGAGTGAAGTATAGAGTCCGCGAGCTAACCTCCCTGTCTCGCTCTCTCTCTCTCTTCCACCCTGTCACCCATGTTGCTAGGCTCCTTCTCCCTACTACCTGTCTTCTTCTGAGCTCTGCTTCCTAAATTCTGGTGTAGAAGGGGTCGTGTCACGGGTGTTACACTTGTTGAAATGTTCTAGAAGCCTGTGAGTATGTGTGTATGTGTGTGTATGGTCACTAGGCATTGTTCGTATGCTTATCTCGCTGACACACTACCTATCTCCTCCCCTGACTTGCTGCTTCCAGTGTATTGTCAACATTTCTTCCCTTAAAGTTGCAAGCTCATCTCCCGTTCCCAGGCTTGCCTGGTGCTCTGTCTATCTATCTATCTATCTATCTATCATGTTTTGTATAATGAATTGTATTTATAATATGGAGTCCTGACATTGCTTGGTCACGTGCTGGAGGTTCTCCGACAGTAATTCTCATTGACATATTGTTTGTACATAATATTGATTATAATATTGTATACATATAATGTTCAAGGTAACTTGCAATGATCTAGTAATATTACATTTTAAACAAGTGGTATACATATTTGAATAAATGCAATGGTTGTTGTATGACATTTTGTAAGATGTGTATGTATAACAGACATACGCATATAATTGTGCAATGGTAATACTACTTGGTTATTACATTACATATTGAATTATCCCTTTAGTAATGTCTAATATTTCACCTAACGTATGATGATTCTGGTACTACAGAATTGTGGTAAAATTGTTTGATTTTACGTAATATTGTAGTAACATTGTGGTAATACATAATTGTAACACTGTGAATTGTTATATAATTGTATTGTAATTGTTACATTGTAGTAACATTGTAGTAATACATAATTGTAACATTTTATGAATTGTTACATAATATTGTGGTAATGCATAATTGTGTTGGCCTCATAATTGTAGTTACATTTTGTTAATGCAATTGTTACATAATTGTGTTGGCCTTATAATTGTAGTTAAAGTTACATAAAAGTTACATCTTGTTAATGTAACTTACATAATTGTTACATATTGTTTGTAATTACATAATTGTAGCAAGTGTAACATAATGCAATCGCTTGTCGTTACATAACTGTTACACATTGTTTGTCGTTACATAATTGTAGGAAGTGTAATATAATGCAATCGTTTGTCGTTACATAATTGTTACATATCGTTTGTAGTTACATAATTGTAATAATTGCAGTCCTGACATTGAATCCGGTCATGCTGTGGTCGATGATAGTGATGATGTGATATGCCACTGACTCGTGGAGATAACAATTTGCTTTTTATTTCACTGATAGAAGGAGTTTATGTGATGTGCCATGCCACTTGCTTGTGGAGAACACTGATTTGCTTTTTGTTTCACATATGAGTTTATGTGATGATGTGCCACGCCACTTGCTTGTGGAGAACACTAATTTGCTTTTTGTTTCACTTACAGAAGGAGTTTATGTGGTATTTTGCCATTTGTAGTAACACGCTTATTTTCATTTGTTGTTATGTGATCGGTTTTTTTCTTTTTTTCTTTTGTATGTATTGATTTTCCATAGTTTGTTTTTCTTCGTTTGTCTACGCTTTTTCGGTGTTGTTCGAGGTTCCATAAATTGCTGGCTAATTCCCTTGGGACCCTTTTTTAAGGTTTAGTTTATATTGCACAGATATTACTGAAAATGATATTATATAGCCCCATATATTATTTTATATAAAAAATATATATATATACTATATACAGTATTAACTATACACACTGACTTTTTGTTCACTTGTACACTCGGAAACCATAATCTTTAGCCCACCTGGGTCGGTGCCGGAGGTTAGTACAGCTACCTTTCTGGACGGCGGCCCACTCAAACTATCACGAGGTAACACACGCACGAACACACACAGTCCTTATGAACCATTCGAGGCTTCGCTCTGTGTCGTATGTTTAATCATCCTGCTGTATATAATGTTAAGCAGTCATAGTATGGCTATATAGGTGTCATTATGTATAAGAACTGTATGTGGCTGACGAAGAGAGTGTATATGAGTGAGGTGGAGGGGGGAAGAGGGAGGGCGAGGCCGAGGATGAGATGGAGGGATGGGGTGGAGAGGTATATGAGAGAGGGGGGTGTGAGTTGGGAGCAGGGCAGTGAAATGGCGAGGGACAGGGCGACTTGGAGGCGATTTGTTTGTGGCCACCCCAAACGGGATTGAGGCGTCTGGCAATAGACAGAGATACATCACAGCTGCATAATATGCATGTTGAAGAACCACTGAATGAACCATATTAATGTCGTCTGGAGATTGTTCGGATTTTTACGTTATGAAGAGGGTTATTTGAGTGATTTAAACACCGCATAATTGAGGGCCAAATTAATAAATTTTGCAACTTCCACCAATGTACTCTAAATTTGCTTGGAAGCACTCCCAGATGTATCTAAAATTCAAAAAACATTTCTCAGGGTGAGATAATTCCGTCCTGAAGAAAAAAAAAAATAGTAGCAAAGCTAAAGGAGGTAATACATAGGATAAAAGCGATTCACTGTTAAAGAAAACGCTAAAATTTGAATTTTTTAAGCCCAGAGAGTTTTGTTTGATTAGAGACGTGAAAACAACTTGGAAATTTAGAGATATAACGTATACTGTTTTTATCTGTATAACTAGGGCTTTAAAGTGTCACCATGATCCTCCTGATGAATATAATAAATGGACCATTTTCGCAGTATGACGGTTCGTGTGATATCATTATCCATATTTACCAAGGTAAAATCACCCGCAAGGCCATAAATCGTTTAAGAGAAAGTTGTTTATCAATTGCTTATTATATATACATTATTAGGAAAAACTGAGCACATAGCTGTAGAGAGATGTACAAATTATAAACATTACTTGTTTCCTCATATATGCAGTTTTATTGTTCATGATGACCCTAAAAAGAATCAGGTTGCATTGGCGTCGACGTGGTGTTGTACTTGCCGTGTTGAGAATAATAGCTTATTGGTTTTTTTTTTTTTTTTTTTTTTTTTTACCCTTGACCACGGATAAACGGCAGTGCCAAACGTGTACTAGTTACATCTGATATCATTATTTTGGTGGTACCGGAGTGTTTTCTGTTTAAATGTATTTTTTGGGCGAAATAGTTAAACATACAACTTCCACAAACGTACACAATTATGATTCGGAAACATAACTAATTATTACCAAAACTCGGAAAACACTTCTGAGGGTAAGAAATCACATTTAGGAAACATATAAGAAGAAGTCGATTGACACGTAAAGAAAGTTGGCATCTGTGGTGCTTAAGAACAAAAAGTTTCAAATCATGGGTCACTGAGAGAAACGAGAAACTTCAAATATGTATTGTTTGTTATCTGAAGTAGAAGCACTATTAATTACACGAGCATCCCGATTAAATGTTAAAAAAAAAAAAAAAGTATTTCCACGTAGCGAATCTTAGTGTTACAGAATAAGCCATATTTTCTCAGATAAAATCTTTTCAAACTGATACCTCGTGAGAATGAATGTTGAAGTTTTTACTTTCATCTATAAATTTGTACAGGTAAGCACAAACACTATCGCATACCGAGATATATAATTAAATACCATGTACTATTGCGGCCAGGAGTTCTTAGCCACCCTCGTCCAGCCAACACGTGTATGTGGCAGCGTCGCATTCACGAACACAGAAGTTACCTTTGATGCATTTCTGTTGAAAAATATCCCTTCAGCTTTGGGCTTGTACTAATGGATAAAGCAATAGTAATATTTACTTTGAAGGTTTGTCTCTGATAACACGAATATATCATACTTATTATTTAATAACTTGTTTCTCGTATAGAGCCAAGCAAGTGACAAATATGTATATTTGGTTCTACTCCACGACTTCCTGTAGGTTTGAACAAACGAACACAGAGTGAACAAGTTCGAAGCATTCATTTGTTACCAGGAGAGACAGACAGACAGACAGACAGCAGCGGGTGCCTGTGAATTTTAGAGGAATGAGGTGGAGAAATGAGGTGCTCAGCACAGTTAAACAAGGATTTTTCCTTTCGTTTCGGTTGGCTTTCTATGCCTAAATGACCAAATGAAGGTAAATTATGAAATATAATGACTGGATGACGAAGTGGTAATAGGGTCTGGCTAATGGTTGTTTGGTCCCTCCATCCTCTCCACATGCCCAAACCACCTCAGCGTGTTCCTCATAACGCTTCTTATCACATCCACATCCACACCACAACGCTCCTTTATATCCTCATTCGTCAGCCTGTCTCTCCATGTTAATCCACAGGCTCCTCTTAAATAACTCATTTCCACTGCTCTCACTCTTGACTTGTGTCCTTCCAACAACGTCCAAGCTTCACTTCCATATGTTAGAGATGGTATCACAATACTGTCATGTAACTTTTTCACTTCCATGCTCACTTCCCTGTCTTAAATAACTCATTTCCACTGCTCTCACTCTTGTGTCCTTCCAACAACGTCCAAGCTTCACTTCCATATGTTAGAGATGGTATCACAATACTGTCATGTAGTAACTTTTTCACTTCCATGCTCACTTCCCTGTTTCTTATCACTGCTTTCAAAGAACCAGCAACTTTTTTTCCCTGTTGTACCCTTTCAAGCACTTCACCCTCCAAACCTCCATCCTTACTCATCACACTACCGAAGTACTTAAACTTACATTTTCCAATTCCTCACTATCCAACCTCGCTATACATTCACTGACCACCATCACTTTACTCTTCCCTTCATTCACCTTTAGATTCCGTTTCTTACTCTCCCAAACTCATCCACCAAGCTTTGCCGCTCTCAGTCTTCACTGAACATTATCATCTGCAAACAAGAGTACAGGGAGTTTCCAAACACTATCCTCTCTCACCAGGGCCATCCCAACATCCACTACCCTACCTTGTACCTCTTTTATTACCCCATCCATGTACAGATTGAACAACCATGGAGACAAGACACATCCCTGTTCCGACCCAACCTTCAAAGAGAAAAATTCACTTAGTTCACCATCCACACGCACTGCAGCCTTCGCACCATCGTACATACTCTTCACAGCATTCAACAACTTTCCATCTACTCCATATATTCTTAACACTTTCCACAATCCTTGTCTATCCACCCTGTCATATGCTTTCTCCAAATCCATGAAAGCCGCATACAACTTCTTTCCCTTCTCTAGAAACTTTTTCACTAAAGATCTAAGAATGAATATCTGATCTACACAACCTCTTCCCTTCCTAAAGCTTCCCTGTTCTTCTCCAACTAATTTCTCTGTTCTTTAACTGTCAATAAGTATCCTACCATACACTTTTCCTATTATACTAAGAAGACAAATGCCACTATGATTACCACACACTTCTTTTTCCCCTTTTCCTTTGTACAAGGGAATAATTAAACCTGACCCAATCCTCCGGGACTCTACCTTCCTCCCAGGCCAATCTGCACATCTTCCACATACATTCTACTACTATCTCTCCTCCATGCTTCAACATTTCACCACACACTCCATCAATACCTGGGGCTTTCCCTGATTTAACTTTCTTCATTGCTTCCACAACTTCTATCCTACAGATTTCTTCCTGTCATCTCACCTCCCTCCTTCTCCCAGCCATTCCCCAGCCACTTATACAGTTATACTAAAAAACACAGTCGCAATACAGCCATATATGATTAATAACCATTTACAACTTTATTCCTCATTTCCATGGATACTGCATAACATATATATATATATATATATATATATATATATATATATATATATATATATATATATATAGTGTTATCCTATAAACCATATTTCCTTAGATATAATCTTTCCAAACTGATACCTGGTGAGAAGGAATATTCATGAGCTTTTTACTCATTTATAAATTTATACGAGATAGCACAAACACTTCCCAATACCGGGATGAACTGTATTAATGGATTGTATATATTTTGATTGATATAAAACCGCATAGTTGAAGGCGATAATACTAAATCTGGAAACTTCTACATATTTACTCTAAATCAGCAGAGAAACCTCCCAATTGTACAGTTGGCCGCACTCCCGCGAGGGCCACCTTAGTACTGGCAACGCTGGCCGAGATCGTAACCGCGAATCATTAGTAGTGAGCTCTGATCGAAGCATTCACAGGACTGACGGAGGGAGCGGGTTTGAGGTGGGTAGGTGGGTGCCTGTACACGAGGCGTGATATGACGATTGTTGAGGCGACAGAAAAGTGTAATATTTATTAAAAGAATTTTTTTTTTTTTCGGTTACTTTTGCCATCATGAAAAGTAAAAAGATCAACTTTAAATATTATACTGCAAAACAAAGACAACCGATCAAGATTCATAATTGTAGACTTTAATCGAATTTTATTTTGTTGTCGTTTCCAAGCAATGGACGCTGTAAAATACAGACAAAAACTGCCTGAAAATAATGAATCAGAATGCTGTTTATTAGTCACATGTAACAAATGTAACTTCATCCGGAATGTGGCAGCTGCTGACACCACTGGCACATATCAACATCGCCCATATCTAGCGTTACGTAACAAGCAGTTTAAAATCGCATCGTTGCGTCATCGCATCGTGGAGTTATCAGGGCTCCCATTGACCTTCACATGATAGCAGATTAAATTTTTACATAGCAAAATCTGACTATAGCATTTAGCGTTTAGTATCATTAATCAGAATGTAGAAAAAATAGTAAGGTAAAAGAGTGATAGCGCATCCCTAAATGCTTGATAAGGAGGATACGGAGGTGTGTGCTAGGGGTGTCAGCAATTACCGCATGCAGTATTAATGATTCACATTTGCTATATTCAATAGCATTATGCTTTATGGTTTCCAAGCATTAACTGTGCCACTTTTCACAGCGGTAATAACTTGACAATAAAGGTATTAGAATATATATGATTTGTTACTAGGTATTGTAGATTTTTATTATATATAGCTTCCAGCCTTCCACTCCTCTGTTTCAGACGTCATCCCTCACCTCTCGTGCATAGGTATCCCCCCACTCTCCTCAAACCCCCTTCCTCCCCAAACTCTCTCTGTACGACTCTCTCTTACTGGCTGTGGATGCTTCGAACGCATCTCTCTACTAGTGTTTCAGAGTCAATATCTTGGCCAGCGTTGACAACGCTGTGGCCCTCGCGGGAGTGCGGCCAGCTGTACCTACAATTCGGAAAACATTTCTGCGGGTGAGAGAATTCCGTCTCGACAAAAAAATATCAGTAACAACCCTGAATGACGTAATACTTAACATGAAATCGATTCACAGGTAAAGAAGGCGGCCGTTTGATGTTTTTAACCCAAAGAGTTTCGTTTCACTAGGGACAAGAAAAAAAAAAACATGGATGTAGAAATAGAAGGGGTTATTTTTCCCTTAATAAATACGGCTTAAAAGTGGCATCCTGAGGCTTGTGATCAAATATAAAAAATGAGATATTTCCGCAGTAAGACTGTTCGTGTGATCTAATGATCCACATTTACGAAGGTAAATCATTCCGAAAGGCAATAAATAGTTTGCAAGAAAATCGTTTATTTTTAAATATCATATACTCATTATTAGGAAAAACTAAATGCATTGTTCCCAAATGATACCTCGTGAGAAAGTATATTGAAAAGCTTTTACCTTTCATCTATATATTTATACAAAATAGCACAAATACCATCGCATAAGGAGATATGTAATTAATTACCAAGTACAACTTTATTCCTTATCTACGCAGACATATAGTGCATGACAACTAAAAAAAACTGCAGATTGAAGGAACATTGGAGAGTGTTCGGATTTTGGATGATGTAAAAAGCATATAATTTAGGGCGAAATTACTAAATTTTGCAACCCATAAATATACTAAAATTAGCTTGAAAACACCCCAAATTGTATCTAAAATTTGGAAAGAATTTCGGAGGGTGAGAAAATGACGTCTCGAAAAATAATATCAGTGACAAGGCTAAATGAGGTAATACGTAGGATGAAATCGATTCACAGGTAAAGAAGACTGGCATTTGAGGTTTTAGAGCCCAAAGAGTATCGTTTCATAAGATGGAAATTTAGAGATACAACTGATTTTACTTTTATTGCAATAGTTAGGGCTTTAAAGTGATCAAATATGAATTATGGAATATTTTAACAGTTCCTGTTGATATCATTATCCATACTTACCTAGAAAAAATCAATGGGAAAAGTAATAAATCGTTTACAAAAAAAAAAAATTATTCATTCTTATATATACATTATTAGGAAAAACTAAATATATAGCCTCATTGAGATGTACAATTTGTAAACATTACGTGGTTCCTCATATACGCAGTTTTATTCTTCATGATTGGTCTAAAATAAAAATCAAGTGGCAAGAGCGTAGACCTGATCTGTTGTGTCTGCTGTGTTGATATTAACAGGATTTTAAATTTCCGACGAGGCTATTGGCCTTTTTTAGCCTTGACCTCACGGATTCAATGTAGTGCCAGGTGAACAAGTTACTACAGCTAGCATTCTCTTTGGGGGTAGTTCAAAACTATTTTACTTGACTGATTGCCATATAAACGTATTTTTGGGCAAAATCGTTAAATATGCAACGTACTCAAAATTGATTGAGAAACATACCTAATTCTTAGCAAAACTAAGAAGACACTTCTGAGAGTGAAAATATCATATTTAGGAAACATAAGAAATCGTTTGACACGTAATGAGAGCTGGCATTTGAGGTGTTTAAGAACGTTTCAAATGATGTCACCGAACGAAGCGAGAAACTTCGAATGGAGAAATTCTTTCTTGTCTGCAGAATGAACATTTTTAATTACACCGAGCATCGTGACAATGTCAAAAATATTTGCATTCTTTTACACCATAAGCCACATTTCCTTATGTAAAATCTTTGTAAACTAATAGCTTGATTACCTTTTACACTCATCTATACATTTATATAAAAACAAAAACTATCGCAATGCAGACATATATGATTAATAATCATTTACAACTTTATTCCTCATCTTCATTGACATATAGTGCATAACACGTGCAAATAATGCATACTGAAGGAACACTGAATGAACTGTATTAATGTCGAGATTATTTGAATTTTCATTAATGTATAAAGCATAATTGATGGCAAAAGTACTTAATTTTTAAACTTCCACAAATGTACTCTAGTTAGCTGGGAATTGTATCTAAAATTCGGAAAGAATCCCTGATCGTAAGAAAATTTTAATTACACCAAGCATCGTGACTGAATGTAAAAAAAAATAAATATATTTGCATTGCTTTACACCATAAGCCATTTCCTTACGCAAAATCTTTGTAAACTGATACCTTGATTAGCTTTTACACTCATCTATACATTTATGCAAAAACACACACTATCGCAATACAGAAATATATGATTAATAACCATTTACAACTTTATTCATCTCCATTCATATAGTGCATAACAGCTGCAAAAAATGCATATTGAAGGAACAATTAATGTCGTCTAGAGATTACTTTTATTTTCGTTAATGTAAAACCGTATAAGTGATGGCAAAAGTACTAAATGTACACAAAGTACAAATGTACTCTAATTAGCTGGGAATTGAATTTAAAATTCTGAACGCATGACTGATCGTAAGAAAATTCCGCCTCGTAGAAAAAAAAAAAATCAGTAACAATGCTAAATGAGGTAATATTTAAGATGAAATCGATTCACAGGTAAAGAAGGCGGCTATTGGAGGCTTTTGAGCCAAAAGCTTTTCATTTCATATGGGACGTGGAAACAATTCGGAAATATAGAGATAAAAGGGGTGGCATCTTGAGCCCAGTGATCATATATAAAATATGGATTATTTTCGAAGTAAGACGATTCGTATAATTTAATTATCCATATTTGCGAAGGTGAAATCACTCTGAAAGGCAATAAATCGTTTAAGAGAGATCTCAGCCGTACTGAGAAATAAAATTTTTAAACATTACTTCCATCCCCATATACACAGTGTGGTGTTCATGAAGGCTCCAAAAAAAATCAGGTTGCATTATAGTCTACCTGATCTATTTCTTCTGCCGTTTTGTGATTCAGTTATTAATTTCCGGTTTACTTTTTTTGTTAGCCTTCATTTCACTGATAAAAGCTAGTGCTAAAGAAGAATAAGTAATTGCATTCTCACTGAGGTTAGATCAAAATAATTTTACTGCAGCAATGGCTGTATAAACGTAATTTTGGAAGAAATCGTAAATTTCCACCATCCACAAACGTAGTCAAAATTGACTGGGTAACACACCTAATAATTACCAGTGAAAGTGAATAGAGAGTGAAAGAATCATATTCAAGAAACATTTAATAAAAAATCGAATGACAAAGATAGCGGACATCTCAGGTATTCAAAAACAATGTTTCATTTGACAATATCACCAAAACATGCGAGAAATTTTGAATGATTATTCTTCGGTATCTGTAGTAAAAGCACTTTAGAATTACATCGATTATCCTGACTAAAAAAAAAAAAAAAAAAATGCACATTATGTAGGTTCGTGTTACACTACAAGCAAAATGTCCTTGCGTAAAAATCATTCCAAATTGATACTTTGAGAGAAGGAATACCGATGAGCTTTGGATTATCATCTATAAATTTATACGAGAAAGTACGAACACTATCGCAGTACCGAATACGTAATTATCATTTATTTTACTCCTCATCTCCCTAGTAATATGGTACAGTTGCGAGCAGATGACTCGAGGCCACCTAGTCCACCAACATGTTGGTGTTTTATCTGGTAACAGTGGTAGCTATGAACTTGACCGAGATTTAGTCGGCTGTTCAGACAAAACATACCCATTGATAATTTGTCAATGTGCAGTTCTAACTGGTCTCCAATCAATATTAAGCAAGTAACCGTATTATGTCATACACATGGTAGCTATATTTATAACAGTATTACAACATAGGCATCCAAATAGTGGTGCGTTCATTCATGTGTGAGACGGGTATTGGTAGTGATTTATTTGGTTTGACTACTGTCGTGAACCAAACAACCTTTAGCCTACCAGTTTTCAAGAGATATACCTTAGGGTTATCAGCTTCCCGCAACCTGGCATTATCACAAAAATGCCGTCATGCCAGTCATACCTCACCGTGAACCTCACTTTCGTCGAAGTCTAAATCCGAAGGAGGTGGGAGAGTTAAAGGTTCACACGACAGTAGGCGGAACAGGGGTAGGGGTGTGTGGGAGTTATAAGGAGGATGGTGGGTGAGGAAGGGAGGGAGGAGGTGAGACGTCAGATGGGAGGAGGAGGGGGGTGGGAGCAGGTGGTTGGCTGCGGTATTAAACGTATATGAGATTAAAGGCTGTAATAAGTTTGTTTTGACATACGCAACCAATGTTTGTTTAATATTCGAGTGGTAAAGTCGAACGATTACGTGGCGTCACGTGGTGCCTACGCCACAAACCGAGGTAGTGATGGAGCTGCACACCCGGGATACCCGTGTCTCACGTGAATGAACGCACCGCTATTTGGATGCCTATGTTGCAATATTATGGTTATAAATATATCTACCATGAGTACGACACGTTAATCATTATCAATATACACGTTTACTTGCATGATGCTGAATAGACAAGTTAGAACTACAATTTGACAATTTATATCTGGGTTTGTTTCGCCCGAACAGCCGACTGAATCTCTGTCAAGTTCGTAGCTACCAGTTACCAGATAAAACACCAACATGTTGGTGGACTAGGTGACCTCGAGTCATCTGCTCGCAACTGTACATCACAGCAACAAAATTATGCAGGTCGTCTGGAGATTGGATTTTTATGTTATGAAGAGGGTTATTTGTGATGTAAAAAAAAACCACATAATTGAGAGCCAAACTACTAAATTTTGCAACTTCCAAAAATACACTCTAAATTAGTTAGGAAACACTACCAATTGTTCTGAGGGCGAGAAAATTCCATCTCGGAAAAAAGAAAAAGTAACAGGGCTAAATGAGGTATACGAAGAACGAAATCGATTCCCAGGTAAAAAATGAGATCATTTAAGGGTTTTAAGCCGTTTTTTTTTTTTTTTTTTTTTTTTTAAGGGAAGTAAAAACAACTTTTAAATTTAGAGATAAAACGGATATTATTTTTTTTATCCATAACTACGGCTTGAATGTGGAATCTCGAGCCCAGTGTCCGAATATAATAAATTGAATATTTTCGCGAACTTGTGATATCATTATCCATATTAACCAAGGTAAAATCACACCGAAAGGTAATAAGTATTTTACAAGAAAATCGTTTCTTTATTCATATAATTATTTGGAAAAACTAAAAATATAGCCGTACTGAGATATACAAATGTAAACAAATTGGTTTTTCATATACTGTTTTATTATTCATTAGTGGTCGAAAAAAAATTAGGTTGCAGGAGAGTGGACCTTAACTGTTGTATCTGCCATTTTGAGATAAAGTGGATTTTAACTTCCGGTGAGACTGTTGGCTTTATTTTAGCCTTTCCTACCCGCATAAAGGTGAACTAGTTACGGCTGATAGCCTTATCTTTTGGAGTTAGTTCAAAACTATTTTAGTGGAGTGATGGCTCTATAATCCTATTTTTGGGCGAGATCGTTAAAAGTCCAGCATCCATAAACCCACTCAAAATTGATTGGGAAACGTACCAAAATATTACAAAAACTATGAAGTTACTGCTGAGCATGAAAGAATCATATTCAGGAAAAATATAAAATATCGATTGACACGAAAAGATAGCTGGCATCTGAGGTGTTTAAGAACAATTTGTTTCACTTGATATGGAGGTCCTCGAAACAAGCTAGAAACTTCGAAAGTATGCTTTGCTATCTGCAGTAGAACTTTAAAATTACATAGCTCATCCTGAGTGAAAAAGAAATATATGTAACAATATTTGCTTATTATGATGGTTCGTGTTACACCATAAGCCAAATTTCCTTACGTATAATATTTCCGAACTATCTCGAGATGGAATATTTATAAGTTTTTGATTCACATTATAAATTTATTCCAAAAAATAAAAACACACGCAATACCTAATTATTACCAAAAGCAGAAGACACTTAGAGTAAAGAAATTACATTTGGGAAACATATGACAATAAATCGATTGACACGTAAAGAGAGCTGGCATCATAGGTGTTTAAGACCAATATGTTGGAAATAATGTGGGGGTCAATGACAGAAGCGAGAAACCTCGAATGAGTATCCTTTCTTATCTGCACGTAGAAGCACTTTTAATTACACCGAGCATCCTGACTGAATGTATTAAAAAAAGAAATATTTCCACATTATGAAAGTTCGTGTTACACCATGACACATTTCCTTAGATAATATCTTTCCAAACTGATACCTCGTGAGAAGGAATATTGATGAGCTGTTAACTCTCGTCTATAAATTTATACGAGAAAGCACAAACACTATCGCATACCGAGATATATAATTACCTTCATTCCTCACCTACGTAGACATATACTGCATGACAGCTATAAAAACAATGCAGATTGATGGAACACTGGAGATCATTTGGATTTGGGTTATATACAGACCGCATACTTGAGGGCGAAAATACTAAATTTTGCAACATCCACAAATGTACTGTTAGCTCGGAAATACTCCTAATTTATCTTAAATTCAGAAAACATTTCGAAGGGTGAGAAATTTCCATCCCGTGAAAGGAATCAGTGACAAGGCTAAATCAGGTACTACGTAGGCAATGGAAGATTTACAAGCCAAAGATTTTCGTTTCGTTAGGGACGTGAAAACAACTTGGAAATTTAGAAGTACGTGGTTATTTTTATCTCCATAACTAGGGCTCTAAAACAATATCGTCACCTTAGAGATCAGATATAAAATATGGAATATTATAGCAGTTCGTGTAATATCATTATCCATATTTGCCAAAGTAAAATCACTCCGAAAGGTAATAATTCTTTTACAAGAAAATTGTTTATTATCATATATACATTATCATGAAAAACTAAATATATACCAGTATTGAGATATACAATTTATAAACATTACTTCGTTCCTCATATAAGCAGTTTTATTCATCATGGGTCAAAAGAAAATCAGATTCCAGGAACGTAGACCTGAACTGTTGTGTCTTCCGTGTTGAGATTAGCTGGGTTTTTAATATCCGATGAGTCTTTGGCTTTATTTTAGCCTTGACTACACGGATAGAAGGTAATGCCGAAGGTGGGCTAGTTACTGCTAATAGCATCCTCGTTCGGGGTCGTTCAAAACTACTTTACTGAAGTGAAGAATGTATAAACTCATATTTGGTCGAAATCGCTAAATACTCAACTTCCATAAATGTACCTTAAATTGCCTGCAAAACTACATCCAGACCTAAAAAGACGTTTCTGAGTGTGAAAAATAAAAAATCCTATTTATAAAACATAACAAAAATCGATTGACACGCAAGGCCAGCTGGCATGTAAGGGTTTAAGAAAATAAGTTTGACCTGAGGTTGGGTCACAGAGCCAAGCGAGAAACTTCGATCGAGTATTATTTTTATCTGCACTAGAAGCACTTTAAATTTTTAAATCAAGCCTCCTGATCGAATAATATATATATATATATATATATATATATATATATATATATATATATATATATATATATATATATATATATATATATATATATATATGCACATAATGGAGTTTCGTATTACATCATAGGCCACATTCCGTTAGGCAAATTCTAAAAGCTGATACCTCGCAAGATGTAGTTTTGATGAGGTTTTGACCCTCATTTATAAGATTATAGTAGAAAGTAGAAACCACTGCAATTCCGAGATATTAAATTAATTTTTATAACTTTATTCCTCTTACAAAAAAAAAAATTCAAGAAACACTTAATGCACTGTGGTAATGTCGTCTGGAAGCTGTTTTATTTTTCTTTTATCGAGGGTCATTTGATTGGTGATAAAAACTGCGTTTGTGGGTGAAAACAGTAAACATGAAACTTCCTAAATTGTACTCTGAAATAGTTATTAAACACTCCCATCAGTATCTAAATTAAGAAAACATTTCTGAGGGTAAGAAATATCCATTTTGGAAACATCAGTAACAAGGCAAAATGAGGTAATACGTAGAATGAAATCAATTCATAGGTAGAGAAGGCAGCCTTTTGGGGGTTTGTAGCCCAAAGAGTCTCGTTTCATTGCAGACGGGGAAACAACTTGGATATTTTGTGATAAAACGGGTTATTCTCTTCAGCATAACAACGACTTTAAAGTGACATCTTGAGCCTAGTGATTAAACATAAACTATGGAATATTTTTCCAGTCTCAGGGTTTATGGGAAATTAATATTCATATTTACAAAGGTAAAATAACTCCGAAAGGCAATAAATCGTTTACATGAAAATCGTTTATTTATTGACTATCATATATACATTATTTGGAACTACTAAATACATAGAAGTAGAGATATACAATATATAAATATTACTTCGTTCCTGGTATACGCAGATTAATTGTTCTTGATGGCTCAAAAAAAAAAAATCGCTTTATTGTCGTTGGTGTGAGCTGTTGTGCCTGCCGTGTTGAGATTAACTGGATTTTTTATTTCCGATGAGGCTATTAGCCTTTCTTTTTAGAAGACTTCACGAATAAAAAGTAGTGCCAAGGTGAACTAGTTACGGCTGATAGATTTCAAAACTATTTTACTGGTGTGACTGCTGTATAAACGTATTTTTGGACGAAATCGTTAAATATGTAACTTCCATAAACATAAAGTATATTTTGACACATACCTAATAATTAGCAAAACTCAGAAGACACTTCCACCGGTGAAAAAAAAAAAAAAATCATTTTGGAAACGTATAAGAAGAAATGGTTTGACAAGTAAAGAGAGCTGGAATATGATATGTTTAGGAGCAATAAGTTTCAAATGATGTCGGTGGTCACCGATAGATGAGAGGAATTTGGAACGAGAATTCTTTGTTATCAGCAGTAGGATCATTTTTAATTACACCGAGCATCCTGACAATATTTAAAAAAAAAAAAAAAAAGTACCATAAAGTGTTGTGTTACAGCATAAGCCACATTTCCTTAGGAAAAATCATTGCACTGATACCTTGTGAAATGGAATATTGATGAGATTTTACTCTCATCTATATATTTATACGAAAAAGCACAAACTATCGCAATACGACCTATATAATTGATTACCATTTTCAACTTTATTCCTCATCTCCTTAGACAAAGAGCGTAACAGCTGCAAAAAATGCAGATTCAAGGAACACTGAATGAACTGTACTAATGTTGTCTGGAGATTGTTTGGATTCTGATATAAAACCGCACTATTGATGGCGAAAAAACTAAATTTTGAAAAATCCACAAATGTACTCTAATTAGCTGGGTAACACTTTCAATTGCATGTAAAATTTGGGTAAAAAAATTCTATCTGGATAAAGAGAAAAATCAGGAACAACGATAAATGAGGTAATATGTAAAATGAAGCTGATTCGCGGGTAAAGAAGGCAGCTATTTAAGGGTGTCGAGCCCAAAGAGATTCGTTTCATAAGGGAAATGTAAACAATTTGGAAATTTAGAGAAAACGGGTTCGTTTTATTCTGCATAACTACGGCTTTAGAATAGCATCTTGAGCCTAGTGATCAAATATAAAATATGGAATATTATCGCAGAGATATGATTCGTGTAAAATCATTATTCATATTTGTGAATGTAATATCACTCCGAAAGACAAATTTTACAAGAAGATCGTCTATTAATTGATTATCATGTACACATTCTTGGGGGAAAAAAAAAAAAATTTAAACAGTACTTGGATCCTCATAGACACAGTTTTCTGTTCATGATGGCTCTAAAAACAATCAGGTTGCATTAGCGTCGATCTGATCTTTTCTGTCTGCCGTTTTGAGATTAACTCAATTACTAATTTCCGATGAGTATTTTCTTTTTTTGTTAGTCTTGATTTCACGGATAAATAGCAGTGCCAAAGAGAATTTAGTTACGGCCGCTAGCATTCTCTTTGAGCTTCAAAACTATTTTACTGGAGCAATGGCTGTAAAGACGTATTTTTGGGTGAAATCGCTAAATATGGTCCATCCGCAAACATACTCAAAATTGACTGGGTAACACTCCTAATTATTACCAAAACTAAGAAAATATTTCTGAGTGAAAAAATCACATTCAAGAAACATATAACAAGAAATCGATTGACACGTAAAGATAGCGAACATGTAAGGTGTTTAAAAACAATATGTTTCAGTTGATATGAAGGTCGTCAAAACTTGCGAAAAGCTTTTAATGAGCATTCTTCGTTACCTGCAGTAAAAACACTTTAAAATAACATCGATCGTCATGGCTGAAAGTAAAACAAATAAGTAGAATATTTTCAGATTATGAAGCTTCGTGTTACACCTTAAGCCAAATTTCCTTAAGTAAAATCGTTCCAAACTGATACGTCTTAAGAATGAATACCGATGAGGTTTTGATTATCAGCTATAAATTTATACGAAAAAGTACACACCCACAAAAGTCCTCTCCTTTTTTCGAACCCCGTAAATGTGCAAGCAGGTTTGTCTAAGCTGCAGAGAGACTCACTCGTATCTGGGAACAGTGTCTGTGGGGGTTGGGGGTATTGGGGATGGAGGAGGTGGTGCGGTAGTTGGCGTGTTGTATGCTGCAGTCATGTTACTGTGTAGCTTTTCCTGCTCTTGGCTTTGTTCTGTACAAACAATGGAGATGGAAAGGAATACTGAAATTTATTATATATTATTACATGCTAAAACAGACATGCAGCTTCTAAAATAGAGTTGAGCTCCAACACGGAGGCTCCTCCTGCCCTTCCTGTCCACCATAATACTACCTTGGTTCCCACCACCTGACTCCACTTCCTTGGGCAGATGTGTAGCACATAGTCGACAAAACATTACGACAATAACAAAAGAAAGAAAACATTGCCATGTTGGTTCACATGTCTGTAATATGTGACGATATAGCAGAACTTTATTTTGTGGAGACATCTGAAACCTTTATAGTAGTTAAGTGTCAAACCACCTATTAACCAGAAGCACTGCAGGTTGTTTGTGGTGGGGAGCCTAAACCCTGGTATAGATTCAGTATATTTTTAAATAAGGAAAATGAAGACCAAGGATTTTATATATGGCAGACATAACCGTGCTATCTCTCTCTCTCTCTCTCTCTCTCTCTCTCTCTCTCTCTCTCTCTCTCTATATATATATATATATATATATATATATATATATTTATATATATATATATATATATATATATATATATATATGTATATATAATGGTTTGACTGTCATATATATATAATACTTGGTCTTCATTTTCCATCCATCCATCCATCATCCAATCCTACGTTGCCCCATGAGGAGCGTAGGAGCCCGGGGCTAGGCAGTTGGTCCTGACATTTAAGATGAGTGACCAGCCTCATTTATCCCTGAGTGGCATTACATGAGCAATAAACCTCAACCATCTCTTGGATATAAACCTTCACTGGCTCAATCCGATTGGAGCGCAATAATAAACCACTAAACCACCAGGCGCCAAAATATGGTCATATGGTTACCACCCAGCGTAGTAAATAGTTTCCCGGTGTACAGGAAACCATTTGGCTTGTCACTCAGTGTAAAGTCAGCCACAGGCAGAAGGAAGAGGAAAGAATGAAGGAAAGAAAGAAGAGAGACTGTAAAGTCACCAGTAGGCAGAAGGACTAGGCATGACTGAAGGAAACAAAGAAGAGGATGGACGGAAAGAACGATGGAGGAGAGGAAACAGCAGACACCTGAGAGCAGCACTATATTGGGTGAGTGGATGATGGGCGGCCCCAGCTACCACATTTCATTATCCTTATATAACAAAAACCTATTGACTCTATACTCGAGTTTAGACCACCAACCTGCAGTGTTTCTGGTTAATAGGTGGTTTGTCAATTACTGTAAAGGTTTCAGATGTCGCTACACCCATCGTGGACAGGAAGGGCAGGAGAAACCTCCCTGTTGCAGCTCAGCTCGATTTTAGAAGCTGCATGTCTGTTTTAGCATGTAGTAATATATTATAAATTTAATTATCCCTTTCCATCTCCATTATTTGTACACAAAGCCAAGAGCAGGAAAAGCTACACAATAACATGACTGCAGCATAAAACTCGCCCACTACCGCACCACCCCCTCCATCCCCAATACCCCCAACCACACCGACACTGTTCCCAGATACGCGCGAGCCTCCCTGCAGCTTCGACAAACCTGCTTGCACATTTACGGGGTTCGAAAAAAGGACAGGACTTTTGTTGGTGAGTGTACAAACTATCACAATACCGATACATAATTATCATGTATAATTTTACTCCTCATCTCTGTTGTGATATAGTCCATGACGGCTACAAAATGTGCAGGTTGAAGGAACACTGAATGAACTATAATAATGTCGTCTGGAGATTGTTTGGATTTTTACGTTATGAAGAGGGTTATTTAATTGATGGAAAAACGACATAATTGAGGGCCAAATTACTAAATTTTGCAACTTCCAAAAATGCACTCTGAAATAGGTGGGGACACTCACAATCTCATCCAAAAGTTCAGAAAACATTTCTGAGGGCGAGAAAATGAAACCGAAAAAAAAAAAAAAGTTACATGCCTATATTAGATAATACGAAAGATGAAATCGATTCACAGGTAAAGAAGGCTGAAATTTAAGGGCTCTAAGGCCAAGGAGTTTCGTTTTATTAGGTACGTATAAATAGAGCGGTACGGATTTAATATGCACAAAGTATGGAATATTTTCGCAGTTCATGTGATATTATTATCCATATTTACCAGGGTAAAATCACTCCGGAAAGTAATAAGGCAATTACAAGAAAATCGTTTACTAGTGATTATCATATTATGAAAAGCTAAATATATAGCCGTACAGAGATATCAACGTATAAACTGTGCTTGGTTCCTCATAACGTAGTTCTTTTCTTCATTACTAGTCCATATATAATTAGGTTGCAGGAGCTTAGACATCAACCGTTGTATCTGCCGTGCTGAGATAAACTGGATTTTTAACTTCCGTTGAGACTATTATCTTTATTTTAGCCTTGGCTACCCGGACGAAAGGTAACGCCACAGGCGAGCTAGTTACGGCTAATAGCATTCTTTTCTATTTAGCTGGAGTGATGGCAGTTTAAACGTATTTTTGAGCGAAATCGTTATATATATGACTCTTCCACCAAAGTACTAAAAATTAATTTGGAAACCTACCTATTACAAAAACTCAGAAGACACTTATGAGGGTGAAAAAAAAATCACATTAAGGGATCATTTACCAACTAATCCATTGACAGATAAACAGAGCTGAAATCTGAGGGT
>NC_137011.1:12418978-12605651 GCF_032717465.1 Coenobita brevimanus
TACACTATAAGCCACATTTCCTTAGATAACATCTTTCCAAACTGATACCTCGTGAGAGCATTTAACTATAAATTTACACAAGGCACAAACACTATCACGTGAGATATATAATTAATTACCAAGTACAACTTTATTCCTCATATTCGTAAACATGTAGTAAATTATAGCTACAAAAAAATGGGGATTGAAGGAATACTGGAGATTGTTAAGATTGAGTGAACTCTAAATTAGCTAGGAAACTCATAATTTCTCTATAATTCAGAAATCATTTGAGGGTGAGGAAATATCCTCGAAATATATAATCAGTGACAACCCTATATGAAGTAACGCATATGATGAACTCAATTCACAGGTAAAAAAGGCTGGCATTTGAGGATTTAAGAGCCCAAAGAGTCTCGTTTCAGAAGGAACGTGAGAAACAACGAAAATTTGGAGGTACAATTCATTTTATTTTTCTCAATAACTACGAATTTAAAGGTATCAAATATGAAATATGGAATACTTTAGCAGTGATATCATTATCCATACTCACCAAGGTAAAATCACTGGGATAGGTAATAAATTATTTAAAAGAAAATTGTTTATTTCTTTGTCATATACACATTAATAGGAAAAAAAAATTTATAGCCGTATTAAAATATACACTTTATAAACATTACGTGGTTCTTTATATACGCAGTTTTATTCTTCATAATGGGTCTAAAAAAAAAAAAATAGGTTGCATGAGCGTAGGCCTGAACTGCTGTGTCTGCCGTGCTGAGATTAAGGGGATTTTTAATTTCCAGTGAGTCATATAAGAGGTATAAGGAAAGGAGGAATAGGGCGAGAAGGGCTGTGCGTGATGCTAAAGTGGCTTCAGATGAGAGGTGGGATAGACGGCTGACTGAGAATTTTCAACAGAATAAGATGTTCTGGAAGGAGGAGAAAAGGGTGCGAAAGGGAGAGTCTGGGAAGGAAGAGCGAGTAAAAGCAGATGGAAGGATGTTGAGATGGATGCAGTAAGGAAGAGATGGGCAGAGTATTTTGAAAGTTTGTTAAATGTAGAGGAGGACAGGATGGCTGAGACTGTGGCGGATGGAAGATTGCAAGGAATAAATGTGTTGGGTGAGTTGAATGATTCTTTGATCACGAAGGAGGAAGTGGAGAAGGCAGTAAAGGAGATGAAAACAGGGAAAGCTACAGGTATGGATGGGTGTGCTGTGGAATGGCTGAAGGGTGGTGGAGTGACTATTGTTGACTGGTTAGTAAGATTGTTGAATGTGTGCTATGTGAAAAGTATGGTGCCAATTAACTAGGCAAGTGCTTGTGTGGTCCCATTGTATAAAGGCATGGGTGGTAAGTATGAATGTACTACCTTTAGAGGTATAAGTCTGTTGAGTGTTGTAGGTAAGGTGTATGGTAGTGTTAATTATGAGAGATAGGGTACAGAGAGAGTGATTGGTGATTAGCAGTGTGGCTTTAGGAGAAGGAGAGGATGCGTGGATCAGGTGTTTGCTCTGAGACAAGTGTGTGAATAGTATTTAGCGAAAGGCAAGGATGTGTTATGGGCATTCATGGATCTAGAAAAAGTGTATGATAAAACTGATAGGGAGGCTTTGTGGACTGTTTAAAATTGTATGGACTTGATGGTAGGTTACTAAAAGGGGTGAAGAGTTTTTATGTAAATAGTAGAGCGTGTGTAAGAGTGGGAGATGCTTTGAGTAATTGTTTTCCTGTGAGAGTGGCGCTGCGACAGGGATGTGTGATGAAGCGTACGAGGTTGGTAGATGGTAGGGGAATGAATATAGGTTTGAATGGTGAGTTTAATATTTATATGGATGGTGTTGTAAGGGAGGTGAATGCAAGAGTTTTAGGTGGAGGTTGGAGTCCGGTGAATGTTGATGGTGAATAGTGTAATCTGAAGCAGCTGCTGTTTGCAGATGGTACTGCACTGGTGGCTGATTCAGAGGAGAGATTGAGACAGTTGGTAGAGGAATTTGGAAGGGTGAGTGAAAGGAGGAAACTGACAGTAAAATAGAATAAGAGTAAAGTGATGAAGCGTACGAGGTTGGTAGATGGTAGGGGAATGAATATAGGTTTGAATGGTGAGTTGCTTGAGGAGGTAGAATGTTTTAAATATTTAGGGTCACATGTTGCTGTGGATGGAAGAATAGATACAGAAGTAAAGATTAGAATGAATGAAGTAGGAAAGGTGCTGGGAGGAATGAAAAAGGTGTTTAGATGTCGTTCGCTTAAAACGGATGTAAAAAGAAGGCTGTATGAGGGTGTTACGTGTTGTGGTACCGACTGCGTTATATGGAGCTGAAACATGGAATATGGGTGTAGCAGAGAGGAAAAGTTTGAATGTAATGGAGATGAGGTGTCTGAGGAGTATGTGTGGAGTGACGCGTATGGATCGAGTGCGAAATGATGAAGTACGAAGAACTGGAGTTGTTCGGGAAGTGGCTGATAGAGTTGAGCAGAGGATGTTTCGATGGTTTGGGCATATGAAGAGAATGGATAACGAGCGATTGGTGAAAAAGATAACTCGATCTGATGTGAGAGGTGTAAGGCTGAGAGGGAGACCACGAATAGGATTGATGAAGAGAGAGCTGGTTGAGATAGGGATGTCTGTTGAGCAAGGAAGAGTGGCTGTGCGTGAAAGAAATAAATGGAGAGATTTTGAATGAATAAATGATGACGCAGCCCTGATATTCTCACGCATTTGGTCTGATCAGCTCGTCAGGTCAGGTGCGAGTAAAGGGATGGGTCTATTATGATGTGGCAGGGGTAAACCAACTCTGCTGTCAGGCCCTTCTGCGGATGTCACTGATTGCACTGCGCAGTAGACCCTTGTGCGGTGTGGTGTAGTGAGGATCTGTCCCTTCTCCCCTTTGGGGCTAAGATGCGAATGAATGTGTTTGAATGGATGAGTAAATGGGGAGTGTGTCGTCCAGTCTCGGCTACCTCTCTTTCCTTGGGGGAAGCAGCCTAGGTATATAGATAGTGTATTAGCTTTATTTAACCTTGGCTACACGGATAAAAGGTAATGCCAAAGGTGAACTAGTTACAGCTAATAGCATCCTACTTGTGGTTAGTTGAAAACTATTTTACTGCCTGTATAAACTTATATTTTGTCCAAATCGCTAAATACTCATCTGAGACATATGTACTCTAAACTGACTCCGAAACACATAATTACATTCAGATTGTAGACAACGTTTATGAGGGTGAAAGAAACCTTATTTATAAAACATATAACAAGAAACTGATACATAAGGACAGCTTGCATGTAAAAGTTTAAGAAAAATGAGCGATTTTGGGTCTCCGAAACAATCGAGAAATTCGAATGAGTATCGTTTTTATTCTGCAGTTCTTTTATTCAGCACTTTAAAATTATAATCGAGCCTCCTGACAATTAAAAAAAAAAAAATAGTTGCACCTTATGAATGTTCGTCTTACACCATAAGCCTCATTTCATTAGGTAAAATATATAAAAACTGATACCTCGCGAGATGTAAAATTTATGAGCGTCTGACTCTCGTCTATAAATATCTCGCAATTGCTATGGTATTTTTACAGAGTAGAAACACCATCACAATTACGAGATTTGTAAGTAATTACCATTTATTACTTTATTCCTCGCAATTACAAGATAATTACCATTCATTACTTTATTGCTCATCTCCGTAGACATACAGTGCACGGCACCAACAAAAAATGGAAGTTGAAAGAACACTTAAAGCATTGCATTAATGTCGTCTGGAAATTGTTTTATTTTTGCTTTATGAAGAGGGTCATTTGAGTGATGATAAATACTGCATATTTGTGGGCTAAAACAAACATTAAACTTCCAAAAATGTACTCTGAACTAGTTATTAAATACTCCCAACTATCTAAAATTCAGAAAACATTTCTCAGGGTAAGAAATTTCCATTTTGGAAACAGCATCAGTAACAGGGCAAAATGAGGTAATACGTAGGATGAAATCGATTCATAGGTAGAGATGGCACCCATTTGAGAGTTTGTAGCCCAAAGAATCTCGTTTCATTGCAGACGGGAAAACAACTTTGATATTTAGAGATAAAACAGGTTATTTTTTTCACCACAACAACGACTTTAGAGTGACATCTTGAGCTTAGTGGTCAAACATAAAGTTTGGAATATTTGTCCAGTCTCAGGGTTCATGAAAAATAAATATCCATATTAACAAAAGTAAAATAACTCCAAAAGGCAATAAATCGTTTACATGAAAATCGTCTACTTATATACATTATTAGGAAAAACTAAATACATGGCCGTAATGAGATATACAATTAATAAACATTACTTCGTTCCTCGTATACGCAGATTAATTGTTCATTATCCCCCCCCCCCGGGGAAAAAAAAAAACAGGTTTCATTGTCGTCGAAGTGAGCTGTTGTGCCTACCGTGTTGAGTTTAACTGGATTTTTAATTTTCGATCAGGCTCTTAGCCCTCTTTTTTGCCTTCACTTCAGAATAAAAAGTAATGCCAAGGTGAACTAGTTACGGTTGATAACATTCTCTTTGGGGTAGTTCAAAAGTATATTAAGAAACATACCTATTAACAAAACTCAGAAGACACTTCCACCGGCGAAAAACAAAAAAAAATCATTTTGGAAACGTATAAGAAATCGTTTGACACGTAAAAAAGCTGGTATCTGAAATGTTTTAGAGCAATGTTTCAAGGTGGTCACCGAAAGATGAGAGGAATTTGGAACGAGGATTCTTTGTTATCTGCAGTATCATTTTTAATTACACGGAGCATCCTAACTGAATGTAAAAGGAAAATGCACCATAAGCCACATTTGCTTAGGAAAACTCATTCCTCGTGAAGAGGAATATTAATGAGCTTTTCACTCTCATCTTCAAATTTATAAGAAAAAACAAAAACTGTCGCAGTACCGACATATATAATTGATTACCATATACAACTTTATTCCTCATCTTCTCGGACAAAAAGTCCATAACACCTGCAAAAAATGCAGATTAAAGGAACACTGAATGATCTTTACTAATGTTGTCTGGAGATTGTCTGGATTCTGATATAAAACCGCATAATTGATGGCGAAAATACTTAATTTTGAAACATCCACAAATGTACTCTAATTAGCTGGGAAACTCACAATTGCATGTAAAATTCGGAACACATTTCTGAAGGTAAGAAAATTCCGTGTCGAATAAAAGGATCAGTAACAACGCTGAATGAGGTAATATGTGAAATGAAATCGATTAATGGGTAAAGAAGGGGTTTTGAGCCCAAAGAGTTTCGTTTCATAAGGGCCGTGAAAACAATTTGGAAATTTAGAGATGAAACGGGTTCTTTTCTTTCTGCCTAATTACGGCTTTAAAGTGGCCTAGTAATCAAATATAAAAAATTATATGGAATATTTTCGCAGAGTCGATTCGTGTAAAAGTATTATCCATATCTGTGAATGTAAAATCACTCCGAAAAGCAATAAATCTTTTCCAAGATTATCATTTGCTTATTATCATGTACACAATCTTAGGAAAGACTAAACACATAGCAGTACTGAGATAAAATTTTTAAACAGTACTTGGATATTCATAGAAACAGTTTGCTGTTCATGATGGCTCTTAAAATAATCAGGTTGCATTATCGCGACTTGAACGATTTTGTCTGCCGTTTTGAGATTAACTCAGTTACTAATTTCCGATGAGTATTTCCTTTATTTGTTAGCCTTGATTTCACCGATAAAAAATAGTGCCAAAGGGGAACTAGTCACGGCCGACAGCATTCTCTTTGAGATTAGTTCAAAACTACTTTACTAGAGTGATGACTATAAAAACGTATTTCTGAATGAAATAGTTAAATTTGCACCATCCACAAACGTACTCAAAATTGACTTGGTAACACACCATATTTTTACCCAAACTAAGATAATTATGAGGGTGAAAAAATCACATTCAAGAAACATGTAACAAGAAATCGATTGACACGTAAAGATAGCGAACATTTGTTTAAAAACAATGTTTCAATTGATATGGGGGTCGTCGAGACATGCGAGAAACTTAATGTGTATTCTTCATTATCTGCCGTAGAAGCACTTTAAAATTACATCGACCGTTCTGACAAATTAAAGAAAAAAGAAGTAGAATCTTTCCACATTAGGAAGCTTCGTGTTACACTATAAGCCAAATTTCTTTATGTAAAATCTTTCCAAACTGATACGTCGTGAGAAGGAATATCGATGAGGTTTTGATTATCAGCTATAAATTTAAACGAGAAAGTACAGTCAGCAAGAGTTCCAACTGGACCACATAGTCGCGGGATATGGATAACGTGGCACAGTGCGTGTTTGTGTGTATATGCCCGAGAATTTATCGAATCATCAAGCTTCATCCTCTTTGCTATAACATATTATATTGTCATTGTATTATACTGTGATATTAGCTAATAAATACTGTGTGATTTGTATAATAAGCTGAGTACTATGATATTTATAGTCTGATTTGTAACGTGAACCATGATACAGGTTGAGCTGTGGTTCAGAAACAGTGAGCAAGTTCACCAATAAATGGCGCGGTTTCTGAACCACAACTCAACCTGTATCATGGTTCACGGTACAAGATAAAAGTATTATTTTTAAAAAATCGGACTATAAATTGCATAGTGCACAGCTCATTATCCCAATCACACAGTATTTATTAGCCAATATCACAGCATAATACAATGACCATATAATAATATAATACGGCAAAGAGGATGAAACTTGATGATTCGCTAAATTCTGGGGCATGTACACACGAACACACACACACACGCTGTTGCCACGTTAGCCATATCCCGCAACTAGGTGGTTCAGGTGGAACTCTTGTTGACTGTACAAACTGTCGCAATACCAAGACACATAATTAATTATTATTTAGAATTTTACTCCCCAACTAAGTTGTGATGTGGTCCATGACAGCTACAAATTTTTTTTTTTTTTTACGTTATGAAGAGGTTTCTTAAGAGATATAATAAATATAATAAATTGAGGACCAAATTACTAAATTTTGCAACTTCCAAAAATGTACTCTAAAATGGTTGGGAACACCCACAATTGCATCTAAAATTCAAAACACATTTCTGAGGGAGAGAAAATTCCATCTCGAAAAGAAAAATAAAAGTGACAAGCGTAAATGAGGTAATACGACAGATGAAATCGATTCACAGGTAAAGAAGGGTTTTAAGCCCACGGAGATTCGTTTTATTAGGGACGTAAAATAATTTTATAAATTTAGAGATATAACGGATATTGTTTTTATCTCCCTAACTACTGCTTTAATGTTTACAAAGTATGGAATATTATCGTAGTTCGTGTGATATCATTATCCATATTTTGTCAGGGTAAAATCATTTCAGAAGGTAATAAATCAGTTACAAGAAAATCGTTTGCTAGTGTTTATCATATATACTGTACATTATTATGAAAAACTAAATATATAGCCGTACTGAGATATCAACGTATATACATTGCTTTGTTCCTCATAACGCAGTTTTATTATTCATTACTAGTCTATATATAATTAGGTTCCAGGTGCGTAAACCTCAACCACTGTATCTGCCGTGTTGAGAAAAACTGGTTTATTAACTTCCCTTGAGACTATTATTTTTATTATAGTCTTGGCTACTCCGATAAAAGGTAGCGCCAAAGGCGAATTAGTTACGGCTAATAGCATTCTTTTGCGGGTAGTTCAAAACTATTTTCTGGAGTTATGGCTGTATAAACGTATTTTTGGACGAAATCGTTATATATATATATATATATATATATATATATATATATATATATATATATATATATATATATATATATATATATGCAGCGTCCACGAACCTACTAAAAATAATTGGGAAGCATACCTAATTATTACAAAAACTGAGGACACTTTTTAGGGTGAAAAAAATCGCATTTAGGAATCATATACAAACAGATCCATTGACATGTAAAGAAAGCTGAAATCTGAGGGTTGAAGAACGGTATGTCAATTTATGTGGTTGTCACCGAAACAAACAACAACCATCGAATATTATTTTTTATCTACAGTAGGAGCTCCTTAAAATTACATAGCGCCTCTTAATTGAATATATGAAAAGAGAGAATATATGCAAATTATGAAGATTAGTCACACACTATAAGCCACATTTCCTTAGGTAAGATTTCTCAAAATTGATAACTCGAGTGAAGAAATTTTGATGAGATTATGATTCACATCAAAATTATAACGAGAAAGTATAAAAACTATCGCAATACCGATATATATATATATATATATATATATATATATATATATATATATATATATATATATATATATATATATATATATATATATATAACTAATTACCATTTAATATTTTTCTGTTCCTACCCGTTGACGTATAGAGCATAACAGCTAAGAAAATCAGGTTGAAGAAATACTAAATTAACTGTAATAATGTCGTCTGGAGATTGTTTGGATTTTTACGTTAAAAAGAGGAAAACTTAGGAGACACCAGAGGATCAAAATATTACATTTAGGAAACACAACAAGAAATAGCTTGACACGAAAAGAGAGGTGGCATCTGAAATGTTTAAGAATAAGTTTCAAATGATGTGGGTGGCCACCGAAAGAAGAGAGTAACTTCGAATGAAAATTCGTTGTTTACAGTAGGATCAGTTTTAATTACACCGAGATTCCTGTGTAAAAAAAAAAAAAAAAAAAATCCCATATTATAGTGAATTGTGTTACACCATAAGCCACATTTCTCTACGTAAAATCTTTGAAAACTGATACATCGTGGAAAGGAATATTGGTGAGCTTTTTGCGCTCATCTATACATTTACACGAAAAAGCACAAACACTATCGCAATACCGTTATAATTAACTGATTACCATATACAATTTAATTCCTCAATTTCTTAGACATGGAATGCATAACAGCTGCAAAAAATGCAGATTGAAGGAACACTGAATGAAATGTGTTAATGTTGTCTAGAGATTGTTTGGATTCTGATATAAAACCGCATAATGATGGCGAAAATACTAAATTTTGTAACATCCACAAATGTACTCTAATTAGCTGGGTAACACTCCAAATTGCATATATAACATTTCTGTGGGTAAGAAAATTCTATCTCGAAAACAAGAATCAGTAACAACGCTGAATGAGGTAATATGTAAAATGAAATCGATTCACGGGTAAAGAAAGCAGCTATTTGAGGGTTTTGAGCCCAAAGAGCTTCGTTTCATAAGGGACGTGGAAACAATTTGGAAATTTGGAGATAAAACGGGTTCTGTTTTTCCTGTTTAACTACGGCTTTAAAGTGCCATCTTGAGCCCAGTGATCGTATATAAAATATTGAATATTTTCGCAGTGAAACGATTCGTGTAACATAATTAACCATATTTGCGAAGGTAAAATCACTCCGAAAGGCAATAAATCGTTTACAAGAAAATTGTTTACTTACCTATTATCATGTATACATTATTAGGAAAAACTAAACACAGTCGTACTGAGAAATAAAATTTTTAAATATTATTTGGTTCCTCATATACGCAGTTTGCTGTTCATGATAGCTCTAAAAATCAGGCTGCATTAGCGTCGACCTGATCTATTCTGTCTGCCGTTTTGAGATTAACTCAATTACTAATTTCCGATGAGTCTATTTCCCTCCTTTTTTTTTTCTTTTAGTAGTATCACAGATGAATTAGTTACCGATGATAGCATTGTCTTTCCGGGTAGTTCAAAACTATTTTCTGGAGTGATGGCTATATAAATGTATTTTGCGGTGAAATCGTAAATTTGCACCATCTACAAACACCTAAACTCTGTGAAAGTGAATAGAGAGTGAAAGAATCATATTCAAAAAACATTTAACAAGAAATCGATTGACACGTAAAGATAGCGGATATCTAAGGTATTTAAAAACGTTTCAATCGACAAAATCGGTGAAACATGCGAGAAATTTCGAATTATTCTTTGTTATCTGCAGTAGAAGCATTTTAGAATTACATCGATCATCATGACTGAATTAAAAAAATAAAAAAAACATTTGCACGTTATGTAGGTTCATGTTACACTAGAAGCCAAATTTCCTTAGGTAAAATAATTCAAAACTGATACCTTGTGAGAAGGAATATCGATGAACTTTTGATTATCATCTATAAATTTATATGAGAAAGTACGAACACTACCGCAGAACCGAGATAAATAATTATCATATATAATTTTACTAATCTCCCTAGTGATATAATACATAACAGCTACAAAATATGCAGTTCGTCTGGAGATTGGATTTTTACGTTGATGAGAAAAACCCGCCACATAATTGGGAGCCAAATAACTAAATTTTGCGACTTTCAAAAATATACTCAAAATTAGCTAGGAGGGCGAGAAAATTCCATCTTGGAAAGTAATAAAAAACAGTAACAAGGCTAAATGATGTATTACGATATATGAAATCGATTCACTGGTAAAGAATGCAGCCATTTAATGGTTTTCAGCCCCGTGTTTTCTTTTTTTTTAGGGATGTAAAAATTTGATAGATATTTTTATCTTCATAACTACGGCATTAATATGGCATCTCGAGCCTAGTGACCTGATATAATAAATGGAATTTTTTCGCGGACGTGTGATATCATTATCCATATATACCGGGGTAAAATTCTGAAAGGCCATAAATAATTTACAAGATCGTTTGTTTATCATATATACTTTATTATGAAAAACTATACATATAGCCGGACTGAGATAAAATTATACCCAGTTTTATTATTCATTAGTGGTCCAAAAAAAAAAAAAAAAAGTTGCAGGAGAGTACACATTAATAGTTGTATCTGCCGTCTTGAGATAAGTGGATTTTTACTTCCGGTGAGACAATTGGCTTCATTTTCACCTTGGCTACCCGGATAAGACATAGAGCCAAAGGTGAACTAGCTACCGCTGATAGCATTATCTTTTGGGGTTAGTTCAAAACTATTTTAGTGGAGTGATGGCTCTATAAACGTATTTTTGGGCTAGATCGTCAAATATGCTGCATCCACAAACTTACTCAAAATTGATTGGGAAACACACCTAAATATTACTAAAACTAAAAAGTTAACTCTGATGTTGAAAAAAACACATTCAGGAAAAATATAACGACATCTATTGACACGAAAAGATAGCTAGCATCTGAGGTGTTTAAGAAAAATAAGTTTCACTTGATATGGAGGTCCTCGAAACAAGCTAGAAACATCAGCAAATGTAATGGAAATGACAGCTACAAAAAAATGCAGGTAAAGGAACACTGAATCAACTGTGTTCATGTCGTCTGGCAATTGTTTGGGTTTTTACATTATGAAGTGGGCAAATTGGGTGATGAAAAAACAGCATAACTGAGCGTGAAATTACTAAATATTGCAGCTTCCACAAATGTATTCGAAATTAGCTTGACAACACTCACATTATTAACTAAAATTCAGTAATCCTTTCTGAGGGGGAGAAAATTGTCTCGGAAATAAAAAACAGTAACAAGCGTAAATGAGAGCATACGTAGAATGAATTAGATTCACAGGTAAAGAAGGATGCCATTTGAGCGCTTGTCCCAACGAGTTCCGTTTCATTTGAGACTTTAAAACAACTTGGAAATTTAGAGATATAACGGACGTTTTTTTTATCGCCATACCTGGAGCTCTAAAGAGGAACTTTGAGCCTAGTAAACAAAAATAAAATATCGAATATTTATGCAGTTACCTATCAATATCCATATTTACGAAGGTAAAATCAATCAGGAAGGCAAAAAATCCTTTACAAGAAAACAGTAAATTAATTATCATATACACATTATTTGAAGAAACAATCCATATCCTTACTGAGATATTAGACATATACATCATTTGGTTCCTCATATATATCCAGTTTTATTTCCCATGACCCTAAAATAAAATCATGTATTAGTGTCGACCTTAACTGTTTAATCGGTAACTAGTTTTTTAACTTCTGATGAATACGTTGGCGTTTTTCTAGCTTTTAGGTCACGGATAATATGTACTTCCAAAGGTGAACTAGTTGCAGCTGACAGTCTCTTTGGGGGTGTTTTAAACCTATTTTACTGGAGTTATAGCTGTATAAACATTTTTTTGCGAAATTTTTAAATATGCACAGTTAATTTTGAAAAATACCAATCATTAGAAAAACTCAAAAGACACTTCTGAGGGTGAGAAAATGAAATTTATGAGAACAAGAAATATCATAATATGTAAAGAGAGCTGTCATCTGGGGTGCTTGTGAGCAATAAACTTCAATTGATGTTGATATCAGAGATATGAGCTAGAAACTTCTAATGTGTATTCTTTGTTATCTGAAGTTGAAGCATTTTAAAATTACATCGAGCATCAAGATTGAATGTAAGAAAAAAAAAAATGCACATTATGAAGGTTCGTGTTACACCATAAGCCACATTTCCTAGAGTATAATCTTTCCAATGTGATACGCTGCGGAAAGGAATATTGGTGAGCTTTTGAATCCCATCTATATATACGAGAAAGAAAAAAACAAATTTATTCATCTCCCTAGACATATAGTGCATTAGTGCTACAAAAAATGCTGGTTCATGGACACTGATTGAAGTGTTTTAATGTCGTCGGGGGATTCTTTGAATTCTTATGTTATGAGTAGGGTGGTTTGTCATGTAAAAACCGCATAAGAGAGGACGAAAACACTAAATTTTTTAACGTCAACAAATGTACTGGAAACGACAGCTACAAAAAATGAATACTGAATCAACTGTGTTCATGTCGTCTGGCAATTGTTTGGATTTTTACATTATGAAGTGGGCAAATTTGGTGATGAAAAAGCAGCATAACTGAAGGCGAAATTACTAAATATTGCAGCTTCAACAAATGTATTCGAAATTAGCTTGACAACACTCACATTATTATCTAAAATTCATAAATTATTTCTGAGGGCCAGAAAATGTTTTCGGATTAAAAAAACTAACAAAAAAAAAAACTAACTAGGCTAAATGAGAATACGTTGAATGAATTCGACTCAGGTAAAGAAGGATGCCACTTGAACGCTTCAGTCACAAAGAGGTTCGTTTCATTTGAGACTTTAAACAACTTGGATATTTAGATGGTAATTTTTATCTCCATACTTGGAGCTCTAAAGAGGCACCTTGAGCCTAGTAAACAAAAATAAAATATGGAATATTTCTGCAGTTACCTGGTTTATTTGATATCAATATCCATATTTACGACGGTAAAATCAATCAGGAAGGCAAAAATTCCTTTACAAGAAAACAGTAAATTAATTATCATACATATTATTTGGAGAAACTAAATCCATAGCCGTAATGAGACATTAAACTTATATACATCATTTGGTTCCTCATATATCCAGTTCCATTTCCCATGATGACCCTAAAATAAAATCATGTATGTGTCGACCAGAACTGTTTAGTCACCAACTAGATTTTTAACTTCCGATGAGTCACGGATAATAGGTACAGCCCCGTTCACAAATTCGTGAGACACCTTCTAAGGCGAGCGCTCAGCCCTTACCACTCTTGCTTGACGGCGGGTCGCTGCCCAAACTACCGCACCTACTCAAACACAGCGACACTGGGAATAGAACACCGAGTCTCTAATATTGATTCAGCACCGTGACTTGGGGAGGATAATAATATAATTTCTGGTCTCCGGTACTACAGACTGTGAGCAATTGTGAGCATACTATAGGAGATACATAAATTCTAAAAATAAATTATTTTGAAGGCAATAGTTTTACTCTTTCCGAGCCAGAGATTTTATAATGGAGTCAATTGTAATGTTACCCCTTCTCCCAGCTGGAGATCGTGAAGATTTGCTCTCCGTTATATTATGACAAAAAGTAGTGGAAATAATGCATGTTTATTAACTCTACCCTAAAATAACATTGGTAAACGTAGCTATTCTTTAGAAAACTGTGAGGACCCGGAGACAGAGAGAGAGAGAGACAGACAGACAGACAGACAGACAGACAGACAGATTATAGTCTTCTTTTGTCTTCCATTTGACGAAGAATAGGAAACTGTAAAGGTGCACCATATATCAGTCCGAGGTGGTATGACTCAACGATAGTTTAGTTTCACAAACTCTACACGATAATTACCAGGCGAGATATAACACTGAGTATAGGTTGCTATGGCAACCATCCAGCGATTGCAGTTAAACTATGGATATTCCGTGGGTTGAGTGATTTTTTGTTTATATCGGTAACAATTATATTACTAAATACTTTGGGAACTCTATCCTATCAACAACATCCGGAAACAGTGTAAGTGGAAGGATTGACTAATAACAGCGTATTATCAGGAGTGGAATGAAACGACAGTATGAGTAGGCTACCAAACATTATGAAATACGCAGTATGATTCAGTAATGTCATTGTGTTAATATTGCCAGAATAATTCAAGGGTCCCTTCAACAACCCAAATGAACAATGACATGATCAACTCGTCTCTTCCTTGTATAACATAATTTGATTATGCTAACCTTGACTACATAAGATTCTATGATAAATTTCACCATCCCACACCAATCTTTACCTTGTATCCCTGTGTGGGTTTTAGCTTAATACGAATGCCTGGTTATGATTCAAATGAGTAAATGTAATATTACACGACTCAGCCAGATGCGAGAAAGATTATGTAATTATAATAGTTTAACCGTTTATCGCGTTGCCATTGTGTATTCTCGGTCCTTGCCCTCCGCCATTAATACTGGGCATTAGTTTGACCACGCTGGTAGTGGCATATCCAGGATTTTTGCCAGGGAAGGGGGGCAAGCACTTGGAATATTTCCCCCAAATATCTGTCACCCCAAATTTTCCTAGATTTGATGCTTTATGTCATCAGAAATACATTTACATTTACATTGGTTGCAATGCCTCAAAGAAATACTATCTTTTTCCCACATATTCACAGCTTTCTTGGAGTAACTTTAAGTAAATTGTTAATAATCCTTTCAGAGTGTAAAACCACTCAGCACATAATGTTGCCAGACGTCTCCTCATTCATTAGAGAGCAAAAGGAAACTATCTAGCTATCTTTTGCCAGACGCCATAATCCCGTAAGGGGTGACCATCTGACTCCGGGATATTTGTTTTACAGGGAAGGGCACTAACCCTCCACCAACCCACTTGTTGACAAGTAGGGAGCAATATTGGTTTGGTTATAGGGTTACCACTCAGCGTTATAAATGATTTCTTGGCTTACAAGAAACCATTTGGCATGTCACTCAATGTAAAGCCACCTGCAAAGGAAGGGAAAGCAATAAGAAGTGATTGGAAAGATAGGAGAAATAGGATGAGAGGAGGGAAGGCACAGAAAAAGAATGATTAAGGCTAAGGAAGAAGTAGGCAGCGCTACATAAAGTGAGTGGATGATGGTCGCCACCACCTACCACTGCCCCAGCAAAAATTTAGAAGGCACTGGAGTTTCCAAAGCAAAGACATCTTGTCATTAATATCATTGGTCATCACGGCCAGTCTCGTAGATATTATTATCGATATATGCATGCTGACTTCCGTCCATTCTACCTCAAAATATATATTTTTTCGGTACCACAAATTTCTTGTGCACTTTTAGTACTGAAAAAGCAGTTACACTATACTCAGCGCATCATTTACCTGCTGTCTTTATCTTCGTTCACATAAGGAAGTACAGTTTTGCGTAATAAACTACGAAATTATGATGAAATATACCACGCATCGGCACAGTACCTACCATACGAGAGGCAATGACGTTCAATACTACCTGTTTATATTCAGAAATAAACCTTGTATTTTGACTGGCTGCTGGAAGAAAAATGGCGGAATGGATAAGCCAATGAAAACTCGAGATCTGGCGTGTTTCCCGAACACACACTTTCCCACATTCGTGTTAATATCGCAATTTTTCTATTTTCCATCCCGGTTCTCTCTCTCTCTCTCTCTCTCTCTCTGTCCTCACAGTTTTCTAAAGTATAGCTACGTTTACCAATTTTATTTTAAGGTAGAGTTAATAAACATGAATTCTTTTCATTACTTTTCGTCATCTAATATAAAGAACAAATCTTCACTATCTCCAGCTGGGGGAAGGGGTGACCCTGCAGTTGACTCCATTATAAAATCTCTGGTTCGGAAACAGTGAAACTATTGCCTTCAAAATAATTTATTTTTAGGATGTATCTCGTATAGTATGCTCACAATTGCTCACAATCTGTAGCACCGGAAACGGGAAATTATATTAATATCCTCCCCAAGTCACGGTGCTGAATCAATATTCGAGACGGTGTTTTATTCCCAGTCTCTGTGTTTGAGTTGGTGCGGTGGTTTGGGCAGCGACCCGCTGTCAAGCAAGAGTGGTAAGGGCCGAGCCTTCGCCTTAGCAGGTGTCTCACGAATTTGTGAACGGGACTATACTTCCAAAGGTGATCTAGTTGCAGCTGACAGAATTCTCTTTGGGGGTAGTTAAAAACTATTTTACTGGAGTTATAGCTGTATAAAGATATTTTTTGGCGAAATCATTAAATATGCACAAATATAGTTAATTTTGAAACGATCCCAATTATTAGCAAAACTCGACAGACACTTCTGAGTGTGAAAAAATCATATACATGAACCATATAACAAGCAATATCATAACATGTAAAGAGAGCTGTCATCTCGGGTGCTCAAGAGCAATAAATTTCAATTGATGTCAGTGATACGAGAGAGAAACCTGTGTATTTGTTATCTGAAATTCAAGCACTTTAAAATTGCAACGAGCATCCAGATTGAATGTTGAAAAAAAAAGCACGTCATTAAGGTTAGTGTTACACCATAAGCCACATTTCCTAAAGTATAATCTTTCCAAACTGATACGCCGCGAAAAGGAATATTGATTAGCTTTTGAATCCCATCCGTTCATTTACAAGAGAAAGTAAAAACAGTATTATAACTTTATTCCTCATCTCCGTAGTTACAAAAAATGCAGTTTCAAGGAAAACTCAATGAAGTGTACTAATGACGTCTGGAGATTGAATTATAACGTTGTTTCAGTGATGTAAAAAATGGATAATTGATGGCGAAAATACTAAATTCTGCCACTTCTACACATGTACTCGGAATCAGATTGGAAACTGGCAACATTTCTGAGGATGAGAAAATTGTTTCGGAAAAAAAAAAAAAAAATCAGTAACAAGGCTAAAAAGATGATACGTAGGTTGAAAATGATTGAAAGGTAAAGATGGCAGCCATTTGTGGATCTTGGGCCATAAGAGTTTCATATCATTTGGGACGTAGAAACAACCTCTAAATTTTGAGCTAAAACGAATGTAATCTCTCTCTATAACGAGGGTTTTAAAGTGGCATGTCGGGCCTAGTGATAATATATAAAATATGTAATTTTGGCGGTTCTCTTTATACCATTCTCCATATTCATCTGGGTAAAATCATTCCGAAATCAAAAGTTCTTTACAGGAAAATCGTTAATCTATTATCGAATATACATAATTTGGAAAATTTGAATACATAGCCGTACTGAGATAAAAATTATAATAAAAATAATCAGGTTGAAATTGCGTCGACCTGAACTGTTGTGTGTGCCGTGTTGATTGTGAATTTTTAATATCCTATTATTTTTATTATTATTATTTTTTTGGCTTGAAGTCTCGGATAAGCGGTTCTGTCAAACTTTATTTACAGCTGATCGCATTCTCTTTGGGGGTAGTTAAAAATTATTTTACTGAAGTAATGAGTGCATAATGTTTTTTCTGGGCGAAATCTTAAAATATGCATCTTTTACAAGCTTTCTCAAGGTTCACTGGGACACATAAGCAGTTATTACCAAAACTCAGAAGAAACATTAATTTTGTCAAAAAAAAAAAAAAAAAAAAAGGAATCGATTTACAAGTAAAGAGTGCTAACATATGAGGTGTTTCAGAACACTGTTTCAAATGATGCATGGTCGCTGAGACAATCGAGAAACATCGAATGGATATTCTTTGTTATCTGCAGTAGATGCATCATAAATACATATTGCAGCCTGTCTGAACGTATAAAAAAAACTTTCAGAACTGATACTTCGTGAGAAAGAATATTGATGAGCTTTGAACTCGCTCTATTAATTTTTATGAGAAAGTAAAAATATTATCGCAATAATGAGTTATATAATTAATTACTATTTATAACTTTATTCCTCATCTCCATAGACATATAATGTATGACAGCTACAAAAAATGCAGGTTCAAGGAACACTGAAATGTATTAAAGTCTAGAGATTTTTTGAATTTTATGAACAGGGTGGTTTGTGATGTAAAATTTGCATAAGTGAGTGCGAAATGCTAAATTTTGAAACTGCTATATATGTACTTAAATGACAGCTACAAAAAATGCAGGTTAAAGAACACTGAATCAACTTTGTTCATATCGTCTGGAAAATGTATGGATTTTTACACTATGAAGGCCAATTGGGTGGTGAGACAACAGCATTACTGAGGGCGATATTACCAAATATTACTGCTTCCACAAATGAATTCAAAATTAGCTCGGAAACATTTTTCTTATCAAAAATTCAGAAAAGATTTTCGAGGGTGAGACAATTGACAAAAAAAAAAAAAAAAATAGTAACAAGGCAAAATGAAACAGTACGTAGAATTAAATCGATTCACAGGTAAAGAAGGATACCATTTGAGAGCGTCAGTCCCAAAGTTTCCTTTCAATTGAGACTGAAACAGAAATTTAGAGATATAACGGATGTTATTTTTTATCTCCAAATTAGAGCTCTAAAGAGTCACCTTCAGACTAGTAAACAAAAATAAAATATGGAATATGTATGCAGTAACCCTGTTTATTTGCTATCAATATCCATATTTACGAAGGTAAAATCAATCAGAAAGCGAAAAACCGTTTACAACTAAACAATTAATTTTCATATACACAGTATTTGGAAAAACTAAAAACATAGCTGTACTGAGATATTAAACTTATATACATTATTTGGTTACTCATATAACCTGTTTTATTTTCCATGACTAAAATAAAATCATGTATGTGTCGACGTGAACTTTTTGTCGAACTAGATTTTTAACTTCCGTTGAGTCCATCGGCTTATTTTTAGCTTTGAAAACACGGTTAATAGAAACTTCAAAAGTTGAACATGTTGCAGCTGATAACACTCCCTTTGGGGGTAGTTAAAAACTATTTCACTAGAGTAATAGCTGTATAAAAATATTTTTGGGCGAAATCTTTAAATATGCTAAAAGATACTCGGTTTATTTTGAAACGAACCCAATTATTAGCAAAAGTCAAAATAATCTTCTGAGAATGAAAAAAAAATCACATTTAGGAAATATATAACAAGAAATCTAATAACATATAAAGAGAGCTGTTAACTGCGGTTCTAAAAAGCAATATTTTTAAATTGATGATTGCGTCACTGATACGAGCTAAAAATTTCTAAAAGATATTCTTTGTTATCTGCAGTTGAAGCACTTTAAAACCACATTTTAGGGTCCTGCCTGAATGTAAAAATAAAAAAAATGATTATGAAGGTTCGTGCCACACCATAAGCAACATTTCCTTAGGCATAATCTTTCCTAACTGAATCGCCGCGAAACGAAATATTGATGAGCTTTTAACTCCCATTTATAAATTTCGATGAGAAAGTAAAAACATCATCTCAATAACGGTTAAAATTTTTTTCCCTCTTCTCCATAGACATAGTGCATAACTCTACAAAAAAAGCAAGTTCGAGGATCACTGATTGATGTGTATTAATGTTTTCTGGGGAGTGTTTGAATTCATGTTATGAATAGGGTGGTTTCTGATGTAAAAACCGCATAAGTGAAATGTATTCGAAATTAGCTTGGAAACACACATTTTCATATAAAATACAGAAAAAATATGAGAAAAATGTCTAATATATATATATATATATATATATATATATATTTATATATATATATATGTGTGTGTGTGTGTGTGTTTCCAAATTATATATATATATATATATATATATATATATATATTTATTTTTATTTATATATATATATATATATATATATATATATATATATATATATATATATATATATATATATATATATGTGTGTGTGTGTGTGTGTGTTTCCTAATATATATATATATATATATATATATATATATATATATATATATATATATATATATATATATATATATTAAAACAAGGGTAAATGAGACAGTACGTAGAATGAAATCGATTCACAGGTAAAGAAGGATGCTATTTGAGCACTTCAGTCTCAAAGAGTATCGATTCATTTGAAACTTTATAACAATTTGGATATTTAGAGATAACGGATCGTATTTTTTTATCTCCAAACTGGTGCTCTAAAGAGTCACCTTGAGATTAGTAAACAAAAATAAAATATGGAATTTTTATTCAGTAACCCTGTTCTTTTCATATCAATATCAATATTTACTAAAGTGATATCAATCAGAAAGGCAAAAAAACATTTACAAGGATACAGTAAAGTGATATCAATCAGAAAGGCAAAAAACCATTTACAAGGATACAGTAAATTAATTATACACATTATTTGGAGAAACAAAATATATAGCAGTATTGAGATATTAAACTTATATACATCGTTTAGTTCCTCATATACCGTTTCATTTTGCATGACAAAATCATGTATTAGTGTCGACCTGAAATGTTTTGTTGGTCACTTGATATTTATCTTCTGATAGCTTTTTTTTTTTTTTTTTAAGCCTTGAAGTCTTGGATAATAGTTACTTCCAAAGGTGAACTAGTTGCAGCTGAGAACATTCTCTTTGGGGGTAGTTCAGAACTCTTTTATTGGAGTGATATCTGTATAAACATATCTTTTGGGCGATATCTTTAAATATCCACAGAATACTCGAGTTAATTTTGAAACGATCTCATTTATTCGCAAAACTAAAAACACACTTCTGAGGGTGAGAAAATCACATTTATGAAACATATAACAAGAAATCTAATAACATGTAAAGAGATCTGTCATCTGGGGTGCTCAAGAGCAATAAATTTCAATTAATGGGGTCAGTGATACGAGGTAGAAACTTCTAATTGATATTGTTTGTTATCTGTAGTTGAAGCACTTTAAAATTACATCAAGCATCCAGACTAAAAAAATAAAAATGCACATTATGCATGTTCGTGTTACACAATTAGCCAGATTTACTAATGTTAAATCCTTCCAAACTGATACGCAGAGATAAGAAATATTGATGAGCTTTTGAATCCCATTCATTCATTTATACGAGAAAGTTAAAACCATATTATAACGTTATTCCTCATCGTAGACATCTAGTGCATGAGGTACAAAAAAATGCTGGTTCAAGGAACACTGAATTGTATTAATGTCGTCTGGGGATTGTTTGAATTATAACGTTATTAATAGGGTTGTTTTAGTGATGGAAAAATGCATCATTGATGGCGAGAATATTAAATTCAGCAATTTCTACACATGTAATCGAAATCAGCTTGGAAACATTGACAAAATTCTGCAAACATTTCTGAGAAAAAAAAAAAAAATCAGTAACATGGCATGTCAAGACTAGTGATCATATATAAAATATGAAATATTTTTGCGGATCTTTTAATACCATTGTCCATATCCATCAGGGTAAAATCATTCCTAAATCAAAAGTCCTTTAAGAGAAAATAGATAAGCTATTATCATATATACATGTTTAGGAAAATCTGTAAATACATAGACGTACTGAGATACACAATTTATTAACATTACTAGACTCCTCATATACGCAATTTTAATGTGAAAGACGGCTAAAAAAAGTAAATAAATATAATCAGGTTGAAATTGCATCGACCTGAGCTGTTGGGTTAGCCGTGTTGAGAGTATCCGAATTTTTTATTTCCAATTATTTTTATTTTTTAATTTTCGCTTGAAGATTAGGATAAATGGTTCTTTAAAACTTGAACTTACAGGTTCTTTCAAACTTGAACTTACAGCTGATCGCATTCTCTTTGAAGTTGGTTAAAAACTATTTTACTGAAGTAGTGGCTGCATAAACGTTTTTTTCTGGGAAAATCTTTAAATATGCATCTTCCACAAGCGTTCTAAAGGTTGACATGGAAACATACGTAATTATTACCAAAGCACTGAAGAAACGTGAGAAAAAAAAATCATAAGAAGGAATCGATTAACACGTAAAGAGAGCTAACATATTAGGTGTTTCTAATCAATGTTTCAAATGATGTATGGTCACTGAAGCAATCGAGAAACTTTGGACATTAATTTTTACGGGTAATAGATGCATCATATAAATACGTCTAGCAGCATGTCTGAACGTATAAAAAAAAAAAAACATGTTTGGTTTAGAGCATTAGCCATATTTCCTTAGATATAGTCTTTGTAAACTGATACCTTTTTCGAGACAAAGAACCAAACTATAAAGAAACTTCTGAAGGTGAAAAAATCACATTTAGGGAACATGTAACGAGAAATCTGATATGTAAAGAGAAGTCATCCGGGGGGGCTCAGGAGCAATAAATATCAATTGATGTTTGGGTCACTGATACAGCCAGAAACTTTTAATATGTATTACTTTTATCTGCAGTTAAAACACTCAAAATTACATTAAGCGACCTGAAAATGTAGAAAAAAAAGTACATTATGAAGGTTCGTGATACTCCATAAGCCACATTTCCTAAAGTATAACCTTTCCAAACTTATTCCTCGTGAGAAGAAATATTGATGAGCTTTATGAGAAAGAAAAAAATTATTGCTATAACGAGATATATGATTAATATATAATTAATTACCATAGACATATAGAGCATGACAGCTACACAAAATGCAGGTTAAAGGAAAACATTGCAGTGTATTAATGACGTCTGGGAATTGTTTGAATTGCAGGAAAAGGAACACAATATCAACTGTTTTCATGTAGTCTGGCATTTGCATGGATTTTTACATTATGATGTGGTCCAATTGGGTGAAAAAAAAAATAATAAAACGTAACGGATTGCGAAATTACTAAAACTTGGAGATTTCAAAAATATATTCGAAATAAGCTTGGAAAAGCTTTTTTTTTTTTTTTTTTTAATCTAAAATTTAGAAAACGTTTCTGAGGGTGAGAGAATTGTTTCGAAAAATAAAAATAAAACAACAGTAACAAGGCCAAATAAGACAGTACGTACAATGAAATCGAATCACAGGTAAAGAAGGATGCCATATTAGCACTTCAGTCCCAAAGAGTTTCGTCTTATTTGACTTTAAAACAACTTGGAAATTTAGAGATATAACGGATGTTATTTTTTTTATCTCCATACCTGGAGCTCTAAAGTCACCTTGAGATTAGTAAGCATAAATAAAATAAGGAATATGTATGCAGTAACCCTGTTTATTTGCTATCAATATCCATATTGACGAAGGTAAAATCAATCAGAAAGCAAAAAACTTTTTACATGAAAACAGTAAATTAATTATACACATTATTTGGAAAAACTAAATACATAGCTGAACTGAGATATTAAATATATACATCAATTGGTTCCTCATATACTGTTTTATTTTTCATGACAAAATCATGTATTAGTGCCGACCTGAACGTTTTGTTGGTCATTAAATTTTTATCTTCCGATGAGTCCATAGGCTTATTTTTAGCCTTCAATTCACGGTTAATAGGAATATCCAAAGGTGAACAAGTTGCAGCTGATAGTACTCCATTGGGGGCAGTTAAAAACTATTTTACTTGAGTGATGGCTGTATACTCGTTTATTTTGAAAATATCCCAATTTTTAGCAAAACTCAAAAGACACTTCTGAGGGTGAAAAAAAAATCACCTAGGAAACAAAAAGAAATCTAATAAAAAGAGCTGTCATCTGGGGTGCTCATCAACAAAAATATCAATCGATGTTGGGGTCAGTGATACAAGCTAGAAACTTCTAGTGTGTATTCTTTGATATATGCAGTTGAAGCACTTTAGAATTACATTTAGCGTCCTGACGAAGTAAAAAAAAAAAAAAAATTACACTCATAAAAGAAAAGACCCCCCCTGCGTTAGAGGCAATATAACTCGGGGTATTCAGTGTTGGTAACAGTGTATTTGACGTCAGCCATATGGGGGGATGAGGAGGGGTGTTTGAGAGGAGGGCGGCGTTAATCTGCACGAAACACTGCTTCAATCCACATTTCTAGTCAAACATACATTATATCTGATTTGTTATGTTGTCCTTCACACAAAATTAACTTTATGCTACAAGAACAAAGAACTTTCAGGTGATAACACAATCCTCCCATACCCGAAACATTTATGCATTAATGCCGCACACCTTCATAAATCCCACCCTCTCATTCTCACCCTCACCCACTCTCACCTTACTCTCACCTTCATTCTCTCTCACACTCTCACACTTTCAGCCTCACTCGCACTCTCACCCTAACTGTCACTGTCACTACCACTATCAACGTCTCTCTCTCTCTCTCTCTCTCTCTCTGGTCCGTTTAGCCGAGGAAGCACAGTACTGCCATCACACACATGATCACATTAATGAGGTGTGTGGCCACCGCAGATGTGCAGTAAAACTGTCAATCATATAAAGATAAACCTGGTTCTTAATAAGTTGATAAGGTATCACTTAAATCTATCCCAGACATTGTTTGAAACCAGATATTGGGAAAGGAGGATTAGAAGGCACGGAGTGGTTCGTGGCAACCATGTCTGTTATCAGATTCTAGGTTGTCGATTCTGGGTTATCATATTCAAGGTTTTATTTATAATGGCAGGCTACCTTGGTTATAGATATACCATTATAATGTATAACCACATAATACTCAGTGTAATCTATAATTGTGTGTGTGTGTGTGTGTGTGTGTGTGTGTGTGTGTGTGTGTGTGTGTGTGTGTGTGTACTGGGGGAGAGGGGCTTTCCGAGCCGTGGAGGAATGTTGAGGAATACAGGAATGCAGTATACTCTCGACTTAAGTCATCCCCTTTACTGTATTGGTAAAGTCGTTCATTCTTTACAATTAATAGTTCACTGTTCCGTATAGCATACTATATGGTGCAGTTTATGGCTCTATAACGCTTGTCATAATTTTTATATAATTATTTCCTCATAGTGTGTTATTACTGGACTTCTGTATAAATAACCAAGTAATACCTACCGTATAAAGAGTGCCGAATAGTGATACACACACACACACACACACACACACACACACACACAACGGAGCAATGGGGTGTATTATAATCATTCCATAAAGAGAGCAACTGAGTGTATGTGAATGTGACTTAAGATGGTACCCTCTTGTCACCTCTGGTATGGTCCACCATTTGATATTGGGCTGAGTTTAGTGTGTTGTTTAATGGACTGGGCAATTATGCCCAATTCATATTGCCGTATGGGATGGTAAATATAGTGGCTTACGTAAACCATGTTGTAGAATGGAGCAGCCTAGACCCAGAATTCGACAGAGGGCACACATTCCTACGGGACATGCTGATCGGCCTGAGGTAATAAGAGCAAGGGCAGCCATTATTGGTATGCTGGATGCCGGAAGGCCACTGAAAACCATCGCCCTGACAAGAGGTGGTAATAACCCCTTGGCTCCAGGTGACGTCACTGTATTCTTGCTGTTACCAGATGATTTTATCAACTCAGGAAAGGTCTATTGTATTGTATGGAGTTTATCAAGGCATGTGTATATAACCCATCACATTTGAATAAAATCGTCAGCCGGTGGCAAGAATAAGATGCAAATGAAACCCCCGGCCTCAAGGATTAAATGATATGGCTCGACACACTTAGAATGAACTTTAAATGAACTTCCCCCAAACGCAGCTTCAAACTTCCACACCTGACGTCATTTACAGTGTTACCAGGACCGATATCATACTGGTTGAAAGGTGTCTTGGCCGGGGGGGGTCGTTTCTTTTATGAGTGACTGTACATTAAGTAGGTTCGTGTTACACCATAAGCAACATTTCCAAACTACCTTGTGAGATTTCCATCTCATATGTTTGTCGTTTGGCAATTGTATGGATTTTTACATTATGAAGAGGGCCAATTGGGTGATGAGAAAACAGCATAATTGAGGGCGAAATTACTAAATATTGCATCTTCCACAAATGTATTCGAAATTAGCTTGGAAACACTTTTTTTCTAAAATTCAGAAAACATTTCTGATGAGAGAATTGTCAAAAAAAAAAAAAAGTCAAAATGAGACTACGTAGAATGAAATCGATTCACAGGTAAAGAAAGATGCGATTTGGGCGCTTCAGTCCCAAAGAATTTCGTTTCATTTGAGACTAAAACAACTTGAAAATTTAGAGATATAACGGATGGTATTTTTATATCTCCAAACATGAACCTCTAAATGGGCGCCTTGAGCTTAGTAAACAAAGAAAGTAATCCTGTTTGATATCAATATCCATATTTACTAAGGTGAAATCATTCAGAAAGGCAAAAACCTTTACAAGAAAGCAGTAAATTAATTATCATACCCATTATCTGGAAAAACTAAATATATAGCCGTAATGAGATTTTAAACTTATATACATTATTTTGGTCCTTATATACCCAGTTTTATTTTCCATTAAAAAAAATCATGTATTAGTTTCGACCTGAACTGTTTTGTAGGTAACTAGCTTACAATGAGTACATTGGTATTTTTTTTAACCTTGAAGTCGCGGATAATCGGTACTTCCCAAGTTGAACTAGTTGCAGCTGATAGCATTCTCTTTGGTCGTAGAAGAAAACTATTTTACTGGAGTGATAGCTGTATAAACATATTTTTTTGGGCGAAATCTTTAAATATGCACAAAGTTAATTTTGAAATGATCCCAATTATTAGCAAATCTCAAAAGAAAATTTTTTACAAGAAATCTAATAACACGTAAAGAGAGCTGTCATCTAGGGTGCTCGAGCAATAAATTTCAATTGATGTTGGGGTCAGTGATACGAGCTAGAAACTTTTCGTATCTGCAATTGAAGCACTTTAAAAATACATCGAGCATCCAGACTGAATGTAAAAAAGAAAAAAATATTTCTTAAGGAATAATCTTTCCAAACTGATACGCGGCAAAAAGGATTATTGATGAGCTTCTGAATCCCATCTATTCATTTATACGAGAAAGTAAAAACCATATTATAACGTTATTCCTCATCTCACAAAAAATTCAGTGTATTAATGAAGTGTATTAATGTAGTCTGGGAATATTTTGAATTATAACGTTATTAATCGGGTTGTTATTTAGGTTGTTTCATTGACGGGGAAAATACTAAATTCTTGTGGATTTAAACATGTACTCGAAATCAGCTGGGAAGCACTGACAATTGTATCTGAAAATCTGAAAACATTTCTGAGGATAAAACTCAATTTCGAGAAAAAAAAAAAATCAGTAACAAGGCTAAATAAGGTGATACGTAGGATGAAAACGTTTGAAAGGTAAAGATGGCTGCCATTTGTGTGTCGTAGGCCCAAAGAGTTTCATATCATTAGGGACATGGAAACAACTTTTAAATTTAGAGAAAAAGAATGAAATTTCTCTCTCCATAACTAGGGTTTTGAAGTGGCATGTTGATCCCAGTGATCATATATAAAATATTTTATATTTTGGCGGTAAATCATTTAGAAATCAACAAGTTCATTACAAAAAAATCGTTAATCTATTATCATATATATATTTTTAGGAAAAACTAAATACATAGACGTACTGAGATATACAATTTTATACATTACTAGGTTCCTCATACACGCAATTGTAATGTCAATGAAGGCTAAACAAAAATACATAAAATAAGGTTGAAAATGCGTCGACGAACTCTGGTGTTTGCCGTGTTGAGATTATCCGGATTTTTAATTTACTATTATTAATATTTTTTTTAATAGGCATGATGTCTCGGATAAAAGGTTCTGACAAACATAAACTATTTATAGCTAATCGCATTCTCTCTGGGGGTAGTTAAAAACTATTTTACTGAAGTAAATGCTGTATTAACGCTTTTTCTGGGCGAAATCTTTAAATGTGCATCTTCCCCAAGCGTTCTCAAGGTTGACTCGGAGACATAGGAAATTATTACCAAAAAGAAGAAATTCTGAGGGTGAAAAAAAAAAAATCACATTAAGGAAACAAAACAAGGAATCGATTAACACGTAAAGAGAGCTAACATATGGGGGTGTTTCAGAACAATGTTTCAATTGATGTTTTGTCACTGACAATAAACTTCGAAATGATATACTTTGTTACCTGCAGTAGATGCATCAAAAATACATCTAGCGTATAACAAAATGCACATTATAGTGGTTCGGCTTAGAGCATAAGCCATATTTCCTTAGGTATAATCTTTCCAAACTGATTCCTCGTCGGAAGGAATATTGATGACCTGTTGACATATAATTTTGCAATAACATGTAAAAAGAGCTGTCATCTGGTGTGCTCAGGATCAAAAAATATCAATTGATGGGGTCACTGATACGATTTAGAAACTTTTAATGTTATCTGCAGTTGAAGCACTTTAATATTACATTTAGCGTCCTGACAAGGTAAAAATAAAAAATATATGCATATTATGAAGGTTGGTGTTACACTATAAGCCACATTTCCTAAGGTATAACCTTTCAAAACTGATACCTAGTGAAAAGAAATATGTTTGATCTTTTGACACCAATCTACAGATTTTTATGAGAACGTAGAAACATCATCGCAATGAGATATATAATTAATTACTATTTATATCTTTATTCCTCATCTCCATAGACATATAGCGCATGACAGATTCAAAAAATGAAGGTTCAAGGAACACTGAAGTGTTTTAATGTCGTCTGGGGATTGTTTGAATTCCTATGTTATGAATTGGGTGGTTTGTAATGTAAAAATTTCATGAATCCGAAAATACTAAATTTTGAAACATACATATGTACTCGAAATGACAGCTACAAAAAATGCAGGTCAAGGAACACTGAATCAACTGTGTTCATATCGTCTGGCAATTGTATGGGTTTTTCACCATGAAGAGGGATAATTGGCTGATGAGAAAACAGTATAAATGAGGGTGAAATTACTAAATATTGCTTGCACAAATGTTTTTCAAATTAGCTTGGAAACACATTTTATCTAAAATTCAGAAAATATTCTTGAGAGTGAGAAAATTGTCAAAAAAGAAAAAAAAAAAACAATAGTAACAAGGGTAAATGATACAGTACGTAGAATGAAATCGATTCACAGGTGAAGAAGGATGAAATTTGAGTGCTTCAGTTCCAAAGTGTGGCGTTTCATTTGATATTTAGAGATATAGTGGATGGTATTTTTTTTTCTCCTAACTGGAGCTCCAATAAGTCACCTTGAGACTAGTAAACAAAAATAAAATATGGAATATTTATGCAGGAACCCTGTTTGTTTGATATCAATATCAATATTTACTATGGTCAAATCAATCAGAAAGGCAAAAAACCATTTACAAGAAAACAGTAAATTAATTACCATATTAAACTTATGTAATTTACTTCGATCCTCATATACCCAGTTTTATTTTCCATGATGACTAAAATAAAATCATATATTAATGTCGACCTGAACTGTTTTGTCGGTAACTAGATTTTTAGCTTACGATGAGTCTATTGGCTTTTTTTTTAGTTTTGAAGTCACAGATAATAGGTACAGCTCCGGACAGATGAAACGGCTACACCCCATCCACCAGCGACTTGGTTTGGGTCTCAGTGGTTCTGGTAACAGTTGCAGGTGGAGGGAGGGGGGATGTGGGAGGGTGAGGAGGGAAGAAATGTGGGCGGAGTTCTATAGGGGGTGGTGTAGGAGGGTGAAGAAGCAGCACAGTCTGGCTGGTGGGAGGGGGAGACGAATGGTTGGGTAGCGGAGACGAGAGTCTGCTGGAGGGTAAGACAGGTGAGTGTGATTAGATGAAAAGAAATTACAAAAAATGAATTACTATAATATCTGCTGCATATATTGCATTTTATCTACTAAATAAAAACACTGTCTATTATTCACCACCATATTTGGGTATCCTACTCATTATTATTATCCTTTGGATATTAGGCAATAAATACATGGCGTTCTGCACAGTAATGCTGGACGTAAGGAGGTAATGCATGAAACCTATAGTCCTTCTGTTTTATGAAGGCGAAATGCTGTGGCTGTGATAATCACGTCAAGAATGCGTATCTGCCAACACTTTCATTCTAAATAACTAATATCGTAACCTTCGCCATAAATTTCCAGTTATTCTTTTCCCGATGGCAGTTTTTTCCACTTTCATGTAGTAGGACTGTAGGTGATAAGGGTGAAATTCCTATGGCACTAAAAGTTTGTAAGAAGGAATGAGGTTAAAAATATGAGAAAGAATAGATAAACAGTACTACAAAAGGAAAGGAGGGAACGGGTAGCGAGAGAAGGAGAAAGCAGGGGGGGGAGGATGTGTGAGGTTGCCAGCCTACTTGAGAGAGACTGCAATATATGCGTAAATTTAGACCAAATTTATTCACAACGTCAAATAGCGGCGCCAATTAAGGTGTAACACCCATTATTAGACAAATGCATATTGAAAGAAAACAGGTAAATAGATTAATGAAAGGAATATTTGTTGACAAATATGGTTATTTAAAGAGAAAGTTAAACTGCCTTATGCCTAAAAAAAAAAATGTAGGGCGTAGGAGAAAGTGATAAAAAGGGGGACTTCAAGCACGAGGGATAATAGGAATACGGAAATAGCTGAAGAAAAAAGTTATGAAAAAATTGGTTCGGGTCCGAAAGACTGTCCAATATCTTTATTTATTGCCTAATATCCAAAGGATAATAATAATGAGTAGGATACCCAAATACGGTGGTGAATAATAGAGTGTTTTTATTTAGTAGATAAAATGCAATATATGCAGCAGATATTATAATCATTTTTTGTAATTTCTTTTCATCTAATCACACTCACCTGTCTTACCCTCCAGCAGACTCTCGTCTCCGCTACCCAACCATTCGTCTCCCCCTCCCACCAGCCAGACTGTGCTGCTTCTTCACCCTCCCACACTACCCCCTATAGAACTCAGCCCACATTTCTCCCCTCCTCACCCTCCCAAATCCCCCCTCCCTCCACCTGCAACTGTTACCAGAACCACTGAGACCCAAACCAAGTCGCTGGTGGATGGGGTGTAGCCGTTTCATCTGTCCGGAGCTGTACTTTCCAAGGTAAACTGATTGCAGCTGCTAGCATTCTTTTCGGGGGTAGTTCAAAACTAGTTACTGGAGTGATAGCTGTATAAACAAATATTTTTGTGAAATCTTTAAATATGCACAAACATAATCAGCTAATATTGAAACGAACCCAATTATTAGCAAATCTCAAAAGACTTCAGATGGTGAAAAAATCACATTTATGAAAAATATAAGATCTAATAACATGTAAAGAGAGCTGTCATCATGGGTGCTCAAGGGCAATAAATTTCAATTGATGTTCGGGTCACTGATTCGAGCTAGAAACTTCTAATGGTTATTCTTTGTTAGCTGCAGTTGAAGCACCTAAAAATTACATCGGGCATCTAGACTGTGAAAAAAACAAATATTATGAAGTTTCGTGTTACACCATAAGCCACATTTTACAAGGTATAAACTTTCCAAACATACGCCGCGAAAAGGAATATTGATGAGCAAGAAGAAACATTATCGCAATAACAAGATACATAATTAATTACCATTTATAATTTATTGCTGTCTCCTTAGACAGATAGTGCATGACAGCTTCAAAAAATACAGGTATTAATGTCGTTTGGGGATTTTTTGAATTATGTTATGAATAGGGTGGTTTGTAATGTAAGAATTGCATAACTGAGGTCGAAAATACTAAATTTTGCAACTTCTACATATCTACTAGAAATGACAGCTACAAAAAAATGCAGGTAAAGGAACACTGAACGAACTGTATTCATAACGTCTGGCGATTGTATGGATTTTTACAGTATGAAGAGGGCTAATTGGGTGATGAGATAAAAGCATAATTGAGGGCGAAATTATTAAATATGGCTGCTTCCACAAATGTATTCGAAATTCGCTTGGAAATGCCTTTTTTTTTTTTTTAATTCAGAAAACATGTCTGAGGGTGAGAAAAAAAAAATATAGTCTAAATGAGATAGTACGTAGAATGAAATCGATTCAGAGATAAAGAGAGATGCGATTTGAACGCTTGTCCTAAAAAGTTTCGTATCATTTGAGAGTTTAAAACAACTTGGAAATTTAGAGATATAACGGGTTATTTTTTTCTCCATGCATGGAGCTCTAAAAAGACACTGAGCATATTAAACAAAAATAAAATATTGAATATTTATGCAGTAACCCTTTTTGTTTAATATCAATATCCATACTTACGAAGGTAATATCAATCAGAAAGGCAAAAATCCTTTACAAGAAAACTAAATTATATACACATTATTTGGATTAACTAAATACATAGCCCTACTGAGATATTAAATTATTTTCATTATTTGGGTCTTTATATACCCAGTTTTATTTTCCAGGACTCTAAAATCATATAGTGTCGACCTGAACAAGACCCAGAGACAGAGCACACCTCTGACACCACCGCTGCCGAAGGGAGACTAGCCAGAGTGGTGGTTGTGGTAGCAGTAGTAGTTGTTGCAGGGCGTGACAGAGGGGAGAACGCCCGGCTCGGACTCAGTGACTGGAGAGTTGATACATACGGGGAGGACTGAGGAGAGCTGAGGGGAGAATTGGATGCTGGTGGTACCTTATTAACAGCAAGGTTGGCTGACCCTTATTCGCTGCTGGAACCATCAGAGTGAGATCCTTTTCCAGGTGGAACAACTCCAGATATTGTTCCAAGCATCTGAGAATACTAGTAGTAATGGAAGCTACTTCGGTGGTTGCAGGTATAACTTGGTGCCATTGTCAGTGCAACAAGGCCCTGCTGGTCATAAACGTTGGAATTATAAATGTATGTGGTAGAGACAGTGCCACCCTCATTGTAAAGCTCACTGGACTCCCCACTGCCACTGCTGCATGCATCCTGATTTCCTCCACACTCTGAAGTCTGTGAAGCATTCATCTCACTAACACCTTGTGGCTTTTTTTTTTTTTTGGCCTTGAAGTCACGGATAATAGGTACTTTCCAAGCGGAACTAGTTTCAGATGATGGCATTCTCTTTGGGGGTAGTTCAAAACTATTTTACTGGAGTGATAGCTGTATAAACATATTTATTGGGCGAAATCTTTAAATATGCACAAACATACTCAGAGTTAATTTTGAAACGATCCCAATTATTAGCAAACCTCAAAAGAAACTTCTGAGGGTAAAAAAAAAAATCACAATTAGGAAACATAAGAAATCTAATAACACGTAAAGAGAGCTGTCATCTGGTGTGCTCAAAAGCAATAAATTTCAATTGATAGGGTTAGTGAAACTTCTAATAGGTATTCTTTGTTATCTGTAATTGAAGCACCTTAAAATTACATCGAGCATCAAGACAATGTAAAAAAAAAAAAAATGCACATTATAAAGGTTCGTGTTACACCATAAGCCACATTTCATAAGGTATAATCTTTCCAAACTTATACGCCGCGAAAAGGAATATTAATGGGCTTTTGAATCTCATCTATTTATTACGAGAAAGTAAAAGCCATATTAAACGTCATTCCTCATCTTAGTAGACATATAGTGCATTAGAATTTAAAAAAAAAAAAAAGGCAGGTTAAAGGAACACTGAATGAAGTGTATTAATGCAGTATGGGGATTGTTTGAATTAAAATGTTAATAGGGTTTAGATTATTTCATTGATGGCGAAAATACTAAATTCTTACTGTTCCAAACATGTACTCGAAATCAGCTGGGAAACACTGACAACTGAATCTAAAATTCTGTAAAACATTTCTGAGAATGATAAAATTCCATTTCAAGAAAAAATTAATAACAAGGCTAAATAATGCGCTACGTATGATGAAGACGCTTGAAAGGTAAAGATGACTGCCATTTGTGGGTCGTAGGCCCAATGAGTTTCTTATCATTAGGGACGTGGAAACAACGTTTAAATTTTGAGATTAAACGAATGTAATTTCTCTATATATAACTACGGTTTTGACGTGGCATGTTGATCCCAGTGATCATATATAAAATTTGTAATATTTTGGTGGTTCTTTTAATACCATTGTCCATATTCATCCGCGTAAAATCAGTTATCTATTATCGTATATACATTTTTATGAAAAAATAAATACATAGAGGTATTGAGATATACAATTTATATACATTATTAGGTTAATCATACACGGAATCATAATGTCAATGAAGGCTAAAAAAAAAATTAAATAAATAAAATTAGGTTTAAAATGCGTCGACCTGAATTGTTTTGCCGTGTTGAGATTATCAGGATTTTTATTTATTTTTTTTTCTTTAGGCAAGAAGTCTCAGAAAACATGAACTATATACAGCTGATCACATTCTCTTTCGGTGTAGTTAAAAACTAATTTACTGACGTGATTGCTGTATAAACGTTTTTTCTGAGAGATATTTAAATATCCGTCTTCCACAAGCGTTCTCAAGGTTGACTAGGAGACACGAAATTATTACCAAAACAGACACTGAGGGTGAAAAAAAAAAAAAAATAGGAAACAAGAAGGAATCGATTAACACGTAAAAAGAGTTAACATATGTGTTTTAGAACAATAAGTTTCAACTGATGTATAGTCACTGGGACAATCGAGGAACGTCGAATGAATATTCTTTACCTTAAAAATAAATCTAGCAGCTTGTCTGAACGTATTAAAAAAATGCACAATATTGAGTTTTGCTTTAGAGCATAGTACATATTTCCTTAGGTATAATCTTTCCAAACTGATAACTTGTGAGAAGGAATATTGACCTGTTGACTCTCAAATCAAAAATTGCACAACAAAGTACCAAAACTCAAAAGACACTTCTGAAGGTGAAAAAATCACATTTAGGAAACATACAAGAATTCTATTAACATGTAACGTGAGCTGTCATATGGGGTGCACAAGAACAATAAATGTCAATTGATGTTTGGGTCATTGATCCGAGCAAAAAAATTCTAATGTGTATTCATTGTTATTTGCAATTGAAGCACTTTAAAATTTCATTTAGCGTCGAGACAATGTAAAAAACAAAAAAGGCACATTTTTAAGGTTCGTGTTACACCATAAGCCACGTTTCCTAAGGTATAACCATTCAAAACTGATCCCACGTGAGAAGGAATATCAATAAATTTTTATGAAAAGTACAAACATTATCGCAATAAGGAGATATATAATTAATTACCATTTTTATCATTATTCATTTCCATAAACATATAGTGCACGACAGTTACAAAAAATGCAGGTTCAAGGATCACTGATTAGTGACGACCTGTACTGTTTATTCGGTAACCAGATTTTTTACTTCCGATGAGTCCATTGGCGTTTTTTTACTCTTCAAGTTACGGATAATAGGTTCTTCCAAAGGTGAACTAGGTGCAGTTGATAACATTCTTTTTGGGTGTAGTTAAAAAATATTTTACTGGAGTGATAGCTGTATAAACTTATTCTTGGGCGAAATAATTAAATATCCACAAACATACTCAGATTTAATTTTGATACGAACCCAATTATTAGCAAAACTCAAAAGACACTTCTGAGTGTGATAATATCAAATTTATAAAACATATAACAAGAAATATAATAATATAGAAAGCTGTCATCTGGGGTGCTAAAGATCAATGAATTTTAATTGATGTAGATGTCAGTGATTCGAGCAAGAAACTTCTAATTGGTATTCTTTGTTATCTGAAGTTGAAGCACTTTAAAATTACATTGAGCATCCAGACAATGTATAAAAATAATTGCGCATTATTAAGGTTCGTCTTACTCCATAAACCATATTTCCTAAGGTATAATCTTTCACAATTTATACGCCGCAAAAAGGAATATTGATGAGCTTTTGAATCCCATCTATTCATTTATACGAGAAAGTAAAAACCTGTAGACAGTGCATTAAAGTTACAAAAAATTCAGGTTCAAGGAACATTGATGCCGAAAATACTAAATTCTGCAACTTCTACACATGTACTCGAAATCAGCTAGGAAACACTGTCAAATGAGTCTAAAATTCTGGAAACATTTCTGAGGATGAGAAAATACCTATTCCGAAAATAAAAATCAGTAACAAGGCTAAATAAGGTGTTACGTTAGATGAAAATGTATTAAAGGTTAAGATGGCCGCCATTTGTTTCATATCACTGGGGACGTGGATACAACTTTTAAATTTAGAAAAAACGAATGTAATTTCTCTTTCCATAACAAGGGTTTTCAAAGGACATTTCGAGCCCAGTGATCATAAATAAAATATGTAAAATTTGGCGGTTCTTTTAATAGCATTGTCTATATTCATCCGGTAAAATCATTCCTAAATAAATATAATCAGGTTGAAGTTGCGTCGACCTAAACTGTTGTGTTTGCCGTGTTGAGATTATCTGGATTTTTAATTTCCAATAATTTTTATTTTTATTTTTATTTTTTTTGAAGTCTCGGTTAAAAGGTTCCGTCAAACTGATTGAAGTGTATTAATGTTGTCTGGGGATTGCTTGAATTCATTTGTTATGAATAGGGTGGTTTGTGATGTAAAAACCGCATAAGTGTAACTTTTACAAATGTACTCGAAATGGCATCTACAAAATATGCAGGTAACGGAACACTGAATGAGCTGTCTTGTAATTGTAGGGATTTTTACATTATGATGTGGGACATTTGGGTGATGAAAAAACAGCATAACAAGGCGAAATTACTAAATATTACAGCTTCCACAAATGTATTCGAGATTAGCTTGGAAACACTCACATTCTTGACTAAAGTTAAGAAAATACTTCTGAGGATGAGAAAGAAGTCTCGGAAAAAAAGTAACAAGGAGACAGTACGTAGAATGAAATCGATTCACAGGTAAAGAAGGATGCCATTTGAGCGTTTCAGTCCCAAATAATTTCCTTTCATTTGAGACTTTAAAACAACTTGTAAATTTAGAGATATAACGAATGGTATTTTCTATCTCCATAACTGGATCTCAAAATAGGCACCTTTGCCCAAGAAAACAATTATAAAGTACAGAATATTTATGCAGTAACCCTTTTTGTTTGATTCCAATATCCATATTTACGATGGTAAAATCAACCAGAAAGGCAAAAAATCGTTATTCACATTATTTGCTTCCTTTTTTCACCCTCAGAAGTGTCTTCTTATTTATGGTAATCCTCATTATTACCAAAAATAAGAAGACATATTACCAAAAATAAGAAGACACTTCTGAGAAAGAGAAAGGAAACAAAAGTAATAGATTAAGACGTTAAGAGAGCTAGCATCTGGGGAGTTTATGAACAATAACTTTCAATTGATGTGTGGTCACATACAATCGAGAAACTTCGATTGGATATTCTTAGTTACCTTCAGTAGATGCAGCTTGAAATTTCATCGAGCAGCCTGACAACGTAAAAAAAAAAAATCCATATTATACAGGTTTGCTTTACAACATAAGCCATATTTCCTTAAGTATAATCTTTCCAAACTTATATCTCGTGAGAAGGAATATTGATGACCTTTAGACTCTCATATATAAATTTATACGACAAACTACAAACACTATCGGAATACCAAGGTTTCCTCGTCTCCGTAGACACAGTGCATGACAGCTACAAAAAATGCAGGTTGAAAGAACACTGAATCAATTGTTTTCATGTCGTCTGGCGATTGTATGGATTTTTACGTTATGAAGAGGGTTAATTGGGTGATGTAAAAAAAGCATAACTGCCGGCGAAAGTACTAAAATGTGCAGCTTCCAGAAATATATTCGAAACTCGCTTGGAAACACACATTTGGATCTAAAGTTCAGAAAACATTTCTTAGGGTGAGAAAATTGTCTCTGAAAAAAAAAAAATGTAACATGGCTAATTGAAACAGTACGTAGAATGAATCGATTCACAGGTAAAGAAGGATGCCATTTGAGCTTTTTAGTCCCAAAGAGTTTCGTTTCATTTGCGACGTTAAAACAACTTTGAAATTTAGAGATAACAGGTTATTTTTCTCTGCATAACTGGGCCTAGTAACCTTGAGCCTAGTAAACAAAAATAAAATATGGAATAATTATGCAGTAACACTGTTCGTTTGATATCTATATCCATATTTACGATGGTAAAATGAATCAGAAAGGCAAAAAATCGTTTACAAGAAAATCGTAAATTTCTTGAATACCATATATACATTATTTGGATACACTAAATAGCCGTACTGAGGTATTCAATTCATAAACATTTTTTGGTTCCTCATGTACCCAGTTTTATTATCGATGATGGCACTAAAAAAAAAATCGTATTAGTGTCGACCTGAACTGTTTTGTCTGACGGATTAAGATTACGGTAACTAGATTTTTAACATCTGATGAGTCTATTGGCTTTTTCTTAGCCTTGAATTCACGGTAATAGGTACAGACGTCGGAATAAGTTCGTTTCCTTTTCCGTGGACTAAGGTGTTTGTAACACTGCTCGATGGAGAGGTATCCCCTCCTCCTCCCATCCTCATAGTCCCAAACTCCCACTCAACCCCCCTACTTTTCTCTCCGACCCCATGAACCCACCCGGTACCCTCCATACTCTCGCTCACAGCCAGCTAGGGTTTCTGTACTTCAAGCACCTCTCTGATTACGTGTAGTCCGAACAACTAATAAAAGGATAGTACAGTATATATTATAAACCAAGTTAGGAAAAGGTTTACTACAGAGAGACAGAGAGAGAGGAGAGAGAGATAAAAACCTGGGAGCGACAGGCGGAGAGAGCGAGTGGAAAAATGAGGAATGAAAGGGCAGTTACGGAGAAAATAAAAAGGGGAGAGGCAAGGAGAAAACACTGAGAGTTAAGAAAAGAGACAGAGTGAGAAGAGACAGTGAGAGGTGAAATGAGATACAAGCAGTTTGAAAGGGAAAGAGAAAAGGGAAATGTGAATCGAAAGGCCGGGAGACAAGGAAGTAGAGACGAAAGGGGAGACAGCTGAGAGAAAATGGGAATGGAGCAAACACAGAAACGGATAAAAGAAGAAAATGGGAAAGAGAGCTACGGAACAGAATACTGAGAACGATGTGGAAAATTAGAAAAGAAGGCAAGGTAACAGGGAAGAGGAAAAAAGTGTTATTCTGGCAAGGCCGCAGGGAAAGAACTAAGCAGGATAAGATGAAAGCATTGAGGCTGAGTAAAACGAATGACATTCAAGCAAAAAGGGAGGGAGAGAAACAGAGAAATTACAGAAATTTGCGGAGAGAAAGTAGAGATTAAGGGTGGGAAGAAATTAGGTTAATTTTTAGGGCAAGAAAAAGGAGGGGGATGTTAAGAAGGGAAGACAAGGGAAGGGGCAGGAAGGGAGGAAGGGAAGGAAAGACAGTGGGAAGAGCGGAATGGAAGAAGAGATTTCAGGTGACAGGGAGAGACAGAGAAAGGAGAGAGAAAAAGAAGCATGCAGTTATTACTGGGGAAAAAAAGCAGTGAAGGAAATGGATTTAGTACAAGTAAAGAAATACAGAGTAATGAAGAAAAAAAGGTAACATGCAACAGATGAAAAAAGTAAGACAAAGCTATGACACAGGGAGGGAGAAAGAAGAGAGGTAAGGAGGGAGTGACAGAGGAGAAGAGAGACGAAGGAAAGGAAAGAGAGAGGGAGGAATGTAGGGACTGAGCAGATTGCTATAAAGAGGAGGAGGGAAAAGGAAACTGGGGATGAGACAAAGGATCCAGAGAGAGGGAGGGGGAGGGGTATTACACAGACAGGCACAGACAGGTCGACAAATATTCAGAGTGTGTGTGTGTGTGTGTGTGTGTGTGTGTGTGTCTGTGTGTGTGTGTGTGTGTGTGTGTGTGTTTCCGTCCCTGCGTCACTTCTATAGCATTGTTCAATTTTTTCACCTGTTTTCCTCTTCTCTGCTTCAGTGTCTCCTCTCACTTTTTTTAATCTATTTCTCCTGATTGTTCTTACCATTCCAAGTCTCTCTCGCTCTTTCTCCCCCCCCCCTCTCCCTCTCTCTAGGAATAAAGAGATTGTTCTCAGTCTATATCTCCTTAATACGGCCACTTCCTAAGTTACTGTGGAATTTTGGTCGACATACATCGACTTAAAAAAAAGTTCAGGACACTAAGGTATCAGGTTCGCCTGAGGGCTGTGGAACTTTTTTAGTACAAACTCGTAGACTTCGGGGTCAGAGAGGCGGCCTGCAGTCCTAATGGACCCAGGATCGAATCCCAGCTGGGGCAGGGAACAGTTTAAGGATTTGAATTTCCTAAAAAGCAGACTTTCCTGATCTACCAGATGACCAGCTGACATGTCGTAAAAATACCCCCGCTAATACCAATACAACAATCCTGTATGAGACAGCCCTAGCATATATTCAATATGGATGGTGGGTGTTAGCGCCGAAGTGGTGACATATGGAGGTGTAGGAGGACTACTGGGCCTTGAGATAGGTCATTGCCCCCGAGAAAGATGCTTACTCTTAACACGGACTCGGCACACAACCATAGTTGGAAGCTGTAAATGAAAAAATTTACCAGCAGAATTACGTAAAAACTTTTTCACGTGCAAGATCAGCTCCACATGGAACTGACTCAGCATTAGAGAAGTTTAAAGGATTCATCGGCAGGCTCTTACACTAGAATAAATGTGGACTAGATATGCATTCCCAGGCAAACAAGAAGTATCTCCACGGTATGGGCTGCATAGTCATTTAGATCCTAATTTTTCCTTGTAACTCTCTCTCTCTCTCTCTCTCTCTCTCTCTCTCTCTCTTTCTGTGTGTGTGTGTGTGTGTGTGTGTGTGTGTGTGTGTATGTGTGTGTGTGTGTGTGTGTGTGTGTGTGTAAAGATGTCTACTACCGCAACATTTAATCACAACAAATTCTCTCTCTCTCTCTCTCTTTCTGTGTGTGTGTGTGTGTGTGTGTGTGTGTGTGTGTGTGTGTGTGTGTGTGTGTGTGTGTGTTGGGCGGACTTGTGTGGCCATGCGGAATGTGAGAGGTGAATGAGGAAAGCAAGAGTATGGAAGTGTTGAATGTATTCAAGAGTGCGAGATATGTTGTGACGATGAAAGGGTGTGAAGTGGAGTGGGAGGGTGTGAAATGTGTAAGATCGGGAATGAATGGGCCAGGAAGATGCGAGGAAGGAGTTGCTTTGTTGATGAATGATATGTGGCAGAGTGGAGTGAGACTACAAATGTGTCAGCTTGAGGTGTATGTATGTTATGTTCAAGTCTGAGAAAGTGAAAATGGAAGTAATTGTAGCATATGCACCGTGTGAGGACAGGAGTGAGAGAGAAAGACAGATTTTGGGATGAGCTCGATGAAGTAGTTGGAGAAATGTCCAGGAACTACAAGGTGATCATAATGGGAGATATGACTGGAAGAGTAGGCACTGGCCCTGAGGATGACAATGAGTTGTTATGGGGTACCAGGAGAAAATGATAATGGGAAGTGACTAAAGGATATGTGTCATTTGAAACTCGTATTTCAAACACAAAGATGCACATAGATATACATGGTATAGAGGAAAAAGGGATCGTGCTAAAAAAAAGCCTGATTGATTACGTGCTAGTAGAGAAGTCGATGATGGGAATGGTTGCTGATAACGAGGGCCGTGAGAGTACGATGTGGAGGTCTGTCAGATCATATGATTGTGGTATGCAAGATCAAGCTGAGAGGATGTGGATCAGGAGAGAGAGGAGCAGTCAGGGAGAAAGACTGAAAGTTGAGAGGCTGAGGATCAAAGAAATGGCGGATGAATACAGGACCAAAGTAAAGGAGTTAGAATATGTGAACTGGAATAAAATAGATCTGGACAGTCTGTGGAATACATATAGGGATTGCTTAGTTAGGAATGCTAATGTGGTGTATGGTGTGGCAAGAGTTACTACAAAGAAAGGTACAGCATGGTGGGATGAGGAGGTTAAGAGAGCAGTGGAGGAAAAGAGGAAGAAGTGGGTTCAGTTGAAATAAGAACTGAGTATACTGAGAGCAAGAAGCACATAAAGAGACTAGTGAAGAGGGAAAAGGAGGTAAATGATTATCTAGGAAGAAAAATGAATGCAAACTACTCTGAACATAGGACGTTATTTTGGAAAGAGGTGCGGAAATGTAAAGGTGAACGCGGAAAGAAATGGGATGGTGTGAAGGATGTGCAGGTGGTAGATTATTAACCCATGGAGATGAAACAAGGACCAGATGGAAAGAATATTTTGAAATCCTGATGAATGGGAATAGAGAGAGCAGAGCGGCTGTAAACATGAGGGTGTGCAGAGAAGGAATGCAGTGCCAGGAGACGTGAGACTTGCACAGGTGGAGTGCTGTGATGCGGCGGAAAAATGGGAAAGCACTGCAGAGATGCTTAAGTATAGTGGAGAGTGTGGAATGAAGTGCTTCTTGGAGAGATGTAAGAAGGCATGGATGAGTGAAACTATGCCAGTAAAATGGAAAAAGGCTGTGATTGTACCAATGCACAAGAAAAAAGGTGAGCAAAGTGAGTGCAAGAATTATCGTGGCCTAAGTTTATTGTGTGGTAGGGAAGGTATATGGAAGAACTATTACACAGAAAGTCCTAGTGAGTGATGAACAGCGTGGCTTTAGGAGTGGCAGAGGATGTGAGGATCAAATATTTGCAGTGAGACAGATAGCAGCGAAGGCTTGTGAGAAGGACCATAAGGTGTTTATGACATTTATGGATCTGAAAAAAGCATACAACAAAGTAGACAGAGGGAGTGTGGAAAGTTTTACACACGTACGGTGTAGGTGGTAAGCTGCTAAGTGCTGTCAAGAGTTTTTGATGGTAGCGAAGCATGTGTAAGGGTTAATGGGCGTCTAAGTGAATGGTTCACGATGGCTGTGGGCGTGCAACAAGGTTGTGTGATGTCCCCATGGTTGTTCAATATATATGGATGCATATATATATATATATATATATATATATGCATATATATATATATATATATATATATATATATGTGGATGGTGTGATGAGAGAAGTAAAAACACGAGTAATGGAGAGAGGGATGGCGTTAGTAATGAATGGTGATGGATGGAACATCTCAAATTTGTTGTATGCTGATCATGCAGTACTGCTTGCAAGTACCGGAGAAGAACTTGGTAGGTTAATGCAGAATTTTGCTGATGTCTGTGAGCGTCGTGCCTCGAGAGTAATTGTAGAAAAGAGTAAAGTGATGGTTACTGAGAGAGAAGGTGACTCCCAGTGTGATGTTACAGTGAATGGAGAGAGACTGGAATTGGTGAGAGTTCAAATATCTGCGTAGTGATAGAAAAGAGAGGAAAATGTGAAAAAGAAGTTGAAAGTAGAGTGACACAGGGAAGAAAAGTAGCTGGTGCAATGAAGGCCTTGATAAGGAACAGAAGCTTGAGTGTTGCAGCTGCACGAGGCTTACATGAGGGAGTGTTGGTGCCAATTTTAACATATGGATGTGAGACTATGGTGTGGCATGAAAATGAAAAGTCAAGAGTAACAGAAATGGAGATGGGACTTCTGAGGAATGTATGTGAAGTACAGAAGATGGATAGGATATGAAATAATATGATTCGTGAAAGGTGTGGAGTGGGGAAGTCAGTGGATACCAGAATCGAAGAGAGTGTACTGAGATGGTATGGTCATGTGGAGAGAATGGATATGAAGTGGTGAAAAAGATTCATCTGAGCGAATTTGAAAGAGGGAGGAGGCGAGGTAGGCCAAGGAGAAGGTGGAGAGATTTGGTGGATAAATGTGTGAGGGAGAGGTTTGGAAGTCGGTGAGGCTAGGTCGAACTGGCTGGATGAATGTTGTGAGGAGTAGAGCATGATCAGGGATTTTGGCAGCGTCAGGATTGACTCAATCAGATACGTTTATGTGAAGCTACGGAACGTGCTGAATGTTTTTGGCGTATCCGATCGAGCCAGGATTCCGAGGGCTTGAATGATGAGTGAATGGAAGCGTGGTCCGTTGGACTGAGCAAATTTGGGCTGTCTGGACATTGCTACTCCTCACCCTGCCCTTGGGTGGGAAAGGAGGTCCGAATGATGATGATGAATCAGTATTGCGATAGTGCTAATACTTTATTGTATTAATTTTGATACGAGTCAAAATCTCATCAATATTCCTTCTCACGAGTTATCACAGCTTGGAGAAATTTTACCTAAGGAAATGTGGCTTATGGTTTAACATGAACCTTCATAATGTGCAAATATTCTTCTTCCTTTTTTTTTCTATATAATTTTAAGGTGCTCCTACTGCAGGTTAAAAAGAATACTCATTCGAAATTTCTCGCTTGTTTCGGTGACAACCACATCAATTGAAACACTGTTCTTGAGCCCTCAGATTCCAGCTCACTTAACATGTCAATCGATTTCTTATGTGTTTCCGAAATGTGATTTTTTCACCCTCAGAAGTGTCTGAGTTTTAGTAAAAATTAGGTGTTTCCCTTTCAATTTTGAGTAAATTTGTGGATATTGCATATTTAGCGATTTCGCCCAAAAATACGTTTATACAGCCATCGCTTCAGTAAAATAGTTTTAAGCTACCCCCAAAGAGAATGCTACCAACCGTAACTAGGCCACCTTTGGCACTACCTTTTATCCGTGTAGTGAAGGCTAAAAAAAAGCAAATAGACTCATCAGTTCATCTCAACACGGAAGACACAACAGTTCAGGTCTACTCTCCTGCAACATTTTTTTTTAGACATCATGAACAATAAAACAGCGTATATGAGGAACCATGTAATGTTTATAAATTGTATATCTTAGTACGGCTATATATATAGTTTTTCCTAATGATCAACCTATGATAATCAATAAATAAACTATTTTCATGTAAACGATTTATTGCCTTTCGGAGTGGTTTTACCGTGGTAAATATTGATAATGATACCACACGCACAGCGAGAATATTAGATATTTTAAATTTGATCACTAGGCTCAAGATGCCGATTTAAAACCCTAGTAAAGCAGAAAAAAGAACCCGTTTTATCTAAATTTCCAAGCTGCTTTCACTTCCCTAATGAAACGAAACTCTTTGGGCTTAAAACCCTCAAATGACCTCCTTTACCTGTTATCGATTTCATCCTACGTATTACCTCATTTAGCCTTGTTACTGATGTTTTTTCCGAGACGGAATTTTCTTACCCTCAGAAATGTTTTCTGAATATTTGATACAACTGGGAATGTTTAACAGCTAGTTTCGAATACATTTGTAGAAGTTTCATATTTAGTGTTGCCACCTAGAATTATGCGGTTTTTAGCATCATTCAAATGACCCTCTTCATAACGTAAAAGTAAAACACTCCAGATGACATTAATACAGTCCATTCAGTGTTCCTTCAACTTCCTTTTTTTGTAGCTCTCATGCACTATATGTTTACGGAGATGAGGAATGAAGTTATAAATGGTAAATAATTATATATCTCGGAATTGCGATGGTGTTTCTGATTTCTCCTATCAGTTTATAGATGAGAGCCAAAGCTCAACCTTCCATCTCAGGAGCTATTAGTTTTGAGAGATTTTACCTAATGAAATTTGGCTTATGGAGTAACACGAACCTTAATAATGTGATATATATATATATATATATATATATATATATATATATATATATATATATATATATATATATATATATATATATATATATACAATCCATCCATCCATCATCCAATCCTATGTTGCCCCATGAGGAGCGTAGGAGCCTGGGGTTAGGCAGTTGGTCCTGACACTAAAGATAAGAGTGATATATATATGTATATATATATATATATATATAGATGTACATCTATATATATATATATATATATATATATAGATCTATATATATATATATTTATTTATATATATAGATGTATATATATACATATATATATATATATATATATATCTATCTATCTATATCTATATCTATCTATCTATCTATCTATCTATATACAGTATATTACAATTAGTCAGGATCTATCTATCTATCTATTGCCAGACGCCTCAATCCCGTTTGGGGTGGCCACAAACAAATCGCCTCCACGTCGCCCTGTCCCCGGCCATTTCACTGCCCTGCTCCCAACTCACACCCCCCTCTCTCATATACCTCTCCACCCCATCCCTCCATCTCATCCTTGGCCTTCCCCTCCCTCTTCCCCCCTCCACCTCACTCACATACACTCTCTTCGTCAGTCTCTCACCCTCCATCCTCTCCACATGGCCAAACTACCTCAGTGTGTTCCTCATAACGCTTCCTATCACATCCACATCCACACCACAACGCTCATTTATATCCTCATTCGTCAGCCTGTCTCTCCATGTGACTCCACAGCTCCTCTTAAATAACTCATTTCCACTGCTGTCACTCTTGACTTGTGTCCTTCCAACAACGTCCAAGCTTCACTTCCATACGTTAGAGTTGGTATCACAATACCGTCATGTAGTAACTTTTTCACTTAGGATGCTCGATAGTAATTTTAAAGTGCTTGTACTGCAGATAAATAACAATACTCATTCGAAGTTTCTCGCTTGTTTCAGTGACCCCCACATCAGTTCAGACTTACTGTTCTTAAACCCTCACATGCCATCTGTCTTTACGTGTCAATCGATTTCCTGTTATGTTTTGTGAATAAGATTTTTTCACTGCCAGAATCGTCTTCTGAGTTTTGGAAGTAATTCTGGGTGTTTCGCAGTCAATTTAGAGAACACTTGTGGAAGTTGCAAATTTAGCGATTTCGACCAAAAATAAGCTTATACAGCCCTCACTCCAGTAAAATAGATTTGAACTACCCCCAAAGAGAATGCTATCAGCCGTAACTAGTTCACAAATGGTAAAACCTTTTATCCGTGGTCTCGGCAAAAATGAATAAAAAAAAAAAGGGAATACTAATCGGAAATTAAAAATCCAGTTAATCTTAAAACGGAAGGCACATCAGTTTAGGTCTACGCTCCTGCAACCTATTTTTTTTTTTTAGATCTTGAACAATAAAACTGCGCCCATCTGACCTAATGCCTGCCGTACTTCAGCTCGTGTACGACACTCCTCACGCATCTAATCCGAGTAAAGATGGATGTTTGAGACAATCACGTCTCTGATACTACTCGCCAACTATGCGTCGAGACATTAACATACACTTTGACTCTTGTATTTCTTGTAACCGCCACAAAGGATCAACCGCGTCACCTGCACCGCTATCACAATACCTAATTTCATCACGCCCATGGGAAACTATTGACCTTCTAAAACTCCCTCTAACAGAATCTGGCGCTGAGTACTTATGTGTAGCAGTTGACCACCTCACACGCTACTGTGCCCTGGTGCATGCCTTCACAGACCAGGTAATTTGCCCATTTACTACACCAGGTACAATTATTACAGATAATGGCACAGAGTTTAACAACAGTCTCCTAGATGAAATTTGTAAACAGTACAAAATCAACAAATGTAATGTGGTTTCTAACCATCCAGCGTCAAATGGCCTCGTAGAGCGCCATAACCGAAAAGGTTTGGAGTGTCTAGGTCATCTAGGATCACGTGCGTCCTGGGATGAATGGATACCCCAAGTTGCAGCCTCCATAAATAGTTCCATCAATGCATCCATTGGCGAATCTCCCTTCTTTGTCTTATATGAGTTCCATAAATACCTCCCCTATTCCATCTTGTCCTCAAGGCCTGATCCCATCTATAATATGGATGACTATGTGAAGATGAAAATGGCAAATATCCAGAAAATCCATCGAGGTAAATCTGGTTTCATCTCAGAAGAACATTGCAACGCCAGCATGTCTACCTCACGTGTCAGTATCAATATTGGAGATGTAGTATATGCTCGTTCATTTACGCTCACCTCTAAATTGGATGACAAATTCACAGGCCCCCACCGCATGGTAAACCGACATGGTAACAAGTTGTTGACTTTATACACGGGTTTTATCCGCCCCTGTGTAGAGTACAACTCTAATGTGTGGGGAGGCTCCCAAATACAGCTCTTCTCAATAGGGTGGAGTCAGAGGCTCTGTCATTAACTATCCTCCTCTTACAGGCTCCCTTCAACCTCTGTCTTCGTCGCACTGTTGCATCTTTATCTCTTCTATCGCTACTTCAATGGTCACTGCTCCTCTGAAATGTCTGCTTGCATTTCTCCACCTCTACGACGGGCACGTAGCACCTGTCTAGCAGCAAACTCTCATTCCTTTTCTGTCCAAGTGTCTAATGCAGGAGTTAACCGTTACTCCCAGTCCTTCATTTATGCAACAGGTCAGCTCTGGAACTGTCTCCCTCTGTCTGTATTTCCTGCTAGCTATGATCTCCAGTCTTTCAAACGCAGTGTGTCCAGGCATCTCGAAATGATCGGATCTTGAATTTGGCTCTCTTGTAATTTTTTTTTTTTTTTTAAGGAACAGTTTGCGGGCTCGTGGCCTTTGGTTCCTTCTTCCTAGCATTAAAAAAAAAAGTGGGTGCATGCCGACGACTTTAAGCGTGCACCGCGAGGCCTGGTGTTGAAAGAGTCACTTGCGCAACCTACCGGCACTTCTTCCCCTTCTCCTTCTTCACCTATTCCTGTCTGAATCTTCTTCATCGACTTCTCTCCTTTACCCAGTGATTATCGTTCCAAGTTGCATTCTCCACATAAACCTCTTCATGACCTCTCCCAATAATTCAAGCTTATTTTCTAGGTAAGATGTTTGCGGTCTACCTACTGGCAGTGCTGACCCTAACAGGGTCAGGGTTGGGTGAGAACGATGGTGGAGTACGTCCCGGGGCCTTGGTCGGCTCAGGAGGCGAAAAGTGACAGGACCTCCCCCCACAAGATATTAAAAAACACAAATCACAGTACATCACAATGTTTGTTCATGAAATGCCATTCATTAATATGAAATCATGTTTCCCTTGTTTTTCAGGACCAGTTGGATCCGTTTTGGCATGGAATCATTTAGATCTCTAAAGTCATCTAAGGACATTTCTTTGCACCAAACATTTGTCAGTTCAGTCTTGAGGTTGTTCAGATTGGGTGTCTTCTTCTCTGCCATGATTTCCTTCATCTTTGCCCAGCAGTTTTCTATCGGATTTAGATCCGGAGTGTTGCCAGGCCAGTCGAGGACCTCAATCCGATTATTCTGAAGCCATTTTGTCACCTTTCTTGAGTTGTGACATGGAGCTGAATCCTAGATAAAAAAGTCGCACCCATGAAATAGTGAAAAAGTTTAACAAATGATCTTTCAGAACTTGAATGTACCGGCCACCATTCATCATCAAGTTCTTATGAAGAAAGTAGTGGCCTCCCCTTCCCATTTCATCTGAGAAACACCCCCATACCTTTACTGATTGTGGATGCTTAACAGTCGGCACCATGTAATCAGGGTCATATCGACTACAGGAGGCAGGGCGATGAACCTTGGCAGAATGCACCTGAAATGTGATTTCATCGGAAAACATAACTTTTCTCCACTCATCCGATGTCCAGTGTGTATACTTCCTGGCAAACTGAATGCAATGCTTCTTCATGCGGTCAGTGAGAAGTGGTTTCTTGGCCGCGGTGCGGCTTGGCAAACCCAGCTCCTTCTGCAAGCGGTGTTGGATAGTTCGAATTGAGACGTAACAGCTGGGGATGCATTCTTTTCAATTCTGCTGTTGTCAGTCGAGGATTCTTGATTACTTCCCTCTTCAGAAGCATATCTGTACCTCTGGAAGTCGTCCTCTTCTTTCCACCGCCATACTAGTCCTCTGGTACAACATCAGATGGCAGGCTGCGCACTGCAGCAAGAATCTTCATGACGGTCGACTTTGCGCGTCCAGTACGTTCGCAAATCGTGTTATCCTGCCTCCATGCAATGATACGGCCCCTCTCATCCCTTGAGCAGTACTTTCCAGGCATGACAACTCGACTCTAGGAGAATAACAGGGCAAACAGTAATGCATACGAAAAAAAGAGGGAGGTGCAAGCTCGGAGCGACGGGAACATACTCACACTCTCGCTTCTGGGCAAGCACTGACGTGCTGAGTGTTTCACCACCTCCCGCCAACACCAGAGGAGTTGCCAGTTACTTCTTGCCCAAAAAATTCACTTGGTAGATGTGGAAACACAAAGCAAAGACAGACAACACTCCCATAACAAGTCTGTGTGTAGGACCTAAGTCAATCTGCCGTGGGTATAATGGTGATTGAGGATGTAGTCTCCCTGCGCTACGATCTTGAGCCCCTGGCCGACGTAGCCATCGCCTTACCTCACCTCGCACGCCAATTGGACGAAATCCAGACCCAACTGTCGGCCATTGTGGGGAAGCACAACCCGAATCAGTTTTGGTACTCTCTTTATCTACCGGTTTCTTGGCAAATGGAGTATGTCAAGGACAGGTTCTCTCAACTCAATGGTACATTTTTCAGGCAGACACCTGTAGGTCGTTCACGTGTGAAACGAGGTCTCTTTGACTTTGGAGGTGAAATTCTAAACGGCTTATTTGGAGTTGCAACAGCTCATGACCCCTCTGGTTTCAAGTCAACCTAGCTCACTTGGCCAATGCCCTTGATTCTCAAAGTCGAGTAATAAAGGTACAATGCCCGACAAAACCGACGCTTCTCGCCTTGCGCTATACTAAACCCGAAGCCACTGATGCAGTGCCTGTGAAGCACCTGGATTTTGTTCATGTGTGACCCAATAGACGGCTCAGTCATGTGGGAGGATGGAGGAGGAGACTGCGGGATAGGGGACAATGGTGAGACAAGTTTGTGTGTGTGTGTGTGTGTGTGTGTGTGTGTGTGTGTGTGTGTGTTCTTACCTAATTGTTTTTACCTAATTGTATCTTTACAGGAATGAGTCAAGCTCGTACTGTCCCGTGTCTTCATCCATATTTATCGTACATATCCTTAAATTTGTGAATTGTTTTCGCAAACACTATTTCATTCGGTAGTGCGTTCCATTGATCAATTGCTCTGTTTGGGAAACTGAATTTCCTTACGTCTTTATCACCGCTCTTCTTATGCAGTTTTTTTGCAGTGTACTTTTGCTGTTAAGTAATCATTTATGTCTATTTCCTTCCCTGATATGCACTTATATAGCATTATCATGTCACCTCTTTTCCTTCTCTCCTGTAGTGTTGGTAGATTCAGTTTATTTAGTCTTTCTTCGTAGCTTAGGTCCCTTAAGCTTCGTATCCATCTTGTAGCGGCCCTTTGAACTTTTTCAAATTTGTCTCTGTGTTTTTTGAGATGAGGACTCCAGACTACTGATGCATATTCCAGAGTTGGTCTAATGAATGATGTTATTATCCTTCTTAGCATGTCTTCATTTATGTATGTGAATGCTATTCTCATATTTGCAAGCAGTGTATACATGTTCCGTACCTTCTCGCTGATGTGGTCAGCCGGAGATAGTCTGTTATTGATAATCACACCTATGTCTTTCTCTCTTTCTGATGTGTATAGGGTTTTATTTCCTAACTTATAATCCCAATCAGGTCTTTTTCCACTTTTACCAAACTTGATTACAGGACACTTGTCCACATTGAATTCCATTTGGCATGTATTACTCCATTCATGAAGTTTTTTTAAATTCTTGTAGCTCATTAAGAGTCTGTGTTAGTAATTCTCCTTTGTATTTTTGCATCATCTGCAAACATATTCAGATAGCTCTCATTTCCAGTGTTATTGTTTATATCATTTATATACACTAAAAACATGATTGGTGCCAGCACTGAACCCTGTGGTACTGCAATAGTCACTTCTTTCCATGATGAGTAGTTTCCTCTTAGTACTGTTCTCATTTCTCATTTTATGAGAAAATCTTGCATCCAACAAAACAGTTTGCCTCGAATTCCTCCTTGATGGTACAGTTTCCATAAAAGTCTTTGGTGTGGTACTGTCAAAAGCTTTCTTGAAATCTAAATACTGTCCACCCATCCTTCTCTTTCCTGTCTTGTGTTTGTTACTCTGTCATAGTAGCTCAACGGATTAGTTACACATGACTTTCCTTTTCTGAAACCAAAATGTCTTTCTGTTATCATACTGTGTTCTTCTAGATGATTTACCCAAGCTTTTCTTATAAGCTTTTCTAATACCTTGCTTTCAACACCGGTCAGTGATACTGGTCGGTAGTTGAGTGGATTTTTATTTCCTTTCTTGAATAAGGGGACAATATTTGCTTTTTTTTTTTTTTTCAAATATCAGGTAGTTTACCTTGACTCAAGGATTTCTTGAAAATTAAAAATAATGGTTTACTTAACTCCTTTGCACATTCTCGTAGTACCCAACATAAAATTTCATCAGGACCACTTACTTTTCTTGTCTAATTTACTTAACTCCTCCTCTATTACTTTTTCTGCTATTTGTATATCTGGTAGTATGTGTGGACATGTATGTTCCACATAGTCCCTCTCAAAATTTTTTTCTTCTGTAAAAACTAATTGGAAATTCTTATTTAGTGCTTCACAAATATCTTTCTCTTATGTATAAGTGATTCCCTCGTCCATAATGGATTGTATTATATCTTTTACTTTGGTTTTGCTTCTGATATAGATGTAAAACAGCTTTGGTTGATCACTACTTTTATTTATTATATCCTCCTCAATCTGTTTTTGGGCTTCCCTCCTTATTCTTGTATAATCGTTTCTTGCCTGTTTGTAATTATTATACGCCCTTTCACTATTGTGTCTTCTGTATCTATTCCACAACAAATCTCTTCTTTCTTTTGATTTTTTACATTCTGTATTGAACCATTTCTGTATTTTCTTATCTGCTTCTTTGTGCTGTGGGATGTACTTCTGGTCTCCTTTTTCATAAAATTAAAAAATTTTTATATACAGCATTTAAATCTTGTCCTCTAAGCTCATTTTCCCAATCAACTTCTAAGAAATACTTCCTTAGGTCTTGATAATTTCCCTTTTTATAGTTTAGGCTCTTTTTGTAACTTTCATTGCTGTTAACTATGTCATATGCTATCCTGAAATTGTAATTTAGTACTGCATGATCGCTTTTGCCGAGTGGAGGGTGATATATTAAACTGTCAATATAATTTTCTTGCCTAGTAAATATTAGATCTAGCACTGAAGGTACACTCGCGCCTACTAATTTCTCCCCCCCCCCCTGGAAGCCGGAGTCAAGGCCAGTCAGTTCTAGGCGCTCGCTCGAACAAGCCACCTCCTCTGCCCTCCCCCCCTTACCCCAGTATAGAGGTTTGAAACGTTTCGAACAGCCATGCCTGGTGTTGTGACGCGGTGTCAATAGATTTTGTTAGACACTCAGAACCAGTAGAGGTATGTGTATAAAGGGCTTTATTGTGCAATAGTATCTTTTTCCTACAACATGATTGTATCGATGTGGGAAAGGAACGTAGGTGGAGGACCTGTATACTGACATCCTGATAAATAATCATAGTAAACGATGTGTTGAGAATGATATATTATGTCTTTTCGCATCCATTCTCTTTCTCGTATTCACAACCCCGGGACCCTTCTCTCCTACACGCCCTCTCACCCTCATCCCCCACTCCCACCCTTCCTCACGCCTCACTTACCCTCTCATCCCCCTCTCACGCCCTTTCTTAAACATAACTTTAGGTAATAATGACATGAACTATCTCACATGCCAACTGTTTTGTGTTGTAATCAGTTATCTGAAAGATGCACTTCAACTTGGACTTTGACATACAGTTGTTTATTGGTCATACAGGTTCTGTGTGGTATTTGACGTCCATTCATTCGTGTTAAAGTGGTAATTTAGGTCTTATCTTACCGATATAACAACGTAAAGTGGCTGTCCAGTCATTTCTGCGTTAAGTAAATGAATCAGGATCGGCTCAACTAACCACAAACACATAGTAAAATATTCTGGCCTGTTGCCACAACACTGACGCCATGTCATTATGTATACGAATTAATAAGAGTTGGAATTAATAGAATAACAACCTGTGGTTAAACCAAACTGGTCAAAATTGTTAATGCATGTTATGTAAAATAACAAACGTATAGTTAGTTATACACAACTCATTTTATTGTCCATGAGGTTCTGTGTGTCTAAGATGTTCGTGGAAGAGATAGCTTTCTGTGTCAACACCATATGGTTTGTGTTAAGCATGAAAAAGTTTGTGGTTATAGTTATGTTTTTCTTCAGTGCTTGCTATGTGAACACCTTCCCTCTGTATTATGTTGACAGGCATGCCATTACAGCAATAAGCATACTTATATAAGCACAAAATACCACTTGTATGAAGAAACATCATCGCCCCGATCAGTGGGTCCTTATAAGGAAAAACATTACACAGCTATAGGATTTAATACTTTAAGGTTACCTTATATGGAATATTACAGAATACAAGATTATCAGTACCTTGTCCACCCTCCGTTAGCCTCAAAGACCTCGTGTAGGCGCGAGGGCATCGAGTCAACTAGATGGGAGCAAATATTGGGGCGCCTCCTAAACCCCTCCCACACCTCCCTGGTTTTCTGCTCAATACTCTCCCTGGTCTTCTCCTCTACTCCCCACTCCTGCTTCATTATGCCCCAGAGGTTTTCAATGGGATTTATATCACAACCTTTCGTGGGCCAGTCTATTACCTGTATCTCTGGGTGATTATCAAACCATTCCCTTACTCTACGACTGGTATGTATGGGAGAACGGTCCTGAACTATGATGACTGGGAGGGGTTCTGGAAGTGCATATGCACGGACAGATGGTAAAAGGGAGGTCTCTAGTATATTTACGTATTCCTCAGAATTGAGGTGACCTTGAATGGGGACTAGCTCACCAGGACCCCCATACCACATCCATACGTACAGAGGCACGCTTACTCTCCCGCTTCTAGCCCGTTCTGAAATGTTTTCTCTCATGAACCGGGTACCCCAGGACCTCCAGCAGTGACGGCGCCGAGCTGCTACAGATGAGAAACTGGTCTCATCCATGAATATAACTTTCCGCCAAAACTCTTGGCTAGCGTTTACATAACGGTGTGCGAACTGTAGCCGAGCTGCTCGCTGATTTTCTGTAAGATCTTCCTTACTTGCTGGAACATAACATTCTCTTCCGCCATTGTGAAGGCGCCGCCTTACTGTAGACACATGACACTCTAACTGCAACTACCTTGTGAGTGTGACAGCAGTTTTCCTAGGACTTTGTTCTACAGCAGTAAGGAGTATCCGGTCATCTTCTGGTGACGTTACCCGTGGTCGCCCTGGTCTGGCCTTTGTCTTGACGTGGCCCTCCTCTGCATCCCTCCTAACCCTCAAACGCACAGTCTTTATGTCGATGGCCATTTCTCTGCTGATCTGTTTTAGGGGTTGGCCAGCTTTATAGCGACCAACGATTTCAGATCTGTGCTGGATAACCTCTGGCCTGTTGGCACGAGTGCTTGGAGCAGGTAAATGTCCCCTTCGTGACATACATGTGAATAATTGATTGACATTCATATTGACACTAATCGCAAGGATTATTTATATATATATATATATATATATATATATATATATATATATATATATATATATATATATATATATATATATTTGTTTGTAATTTGTGTGTGTGTAATTTGTGTGTGTGTGTGTGTGTGTGTGTGTGTGTGTGTGTGTGTAATTTGTGTGTGTGTGTGTGTGTGTGTGTGTGTGTGTGTGTGTGTGTGTGTGTGTTCAGGGTAAGCTCCTACATCTTTAAATGTAGAAGCTTGATACTTACCATAATGGCCTACTTTTACAGGATAAACAATTGGATTAACCTAAGCTTCCTCTGCTTGGGTTCTCATCTTCCATTCTTTGATAACACCATCCATACGGTGATAGGGATATTTCAAACTACATAATTAACATCAACAGTATCACATAACTACAGAAATGTGGAAAAGGATGTTAACTAACTGTGTAGTGTGGGTTCAACCTTCGTGGGGCTGCAGCCACAGGCGACCTCTGTGGTGATGAACGCCACTGCGCAAACGTTTACAATACGCAGGAACACCAAAACAAACATGCATAATTACTATGAGTATTTATGCCACGGAATTATTTACTTCCCTAACTAACTGATCAACATTTGTCTCAAACATAGAAAGGCTACGGATATTCATTATGAACAGTATGTGCATAAATGGAATCTATAAGACGAGCGAGTCAGGCTTACCTTCACAACAAGTGGCTTAGTAACGGCATGACTCTGATGGTTGAGTGTAAGCAAGACATCACCTCGGTGAATCATTCGAGCTGCGTATTCGAATCTGTGAGGCACTACTTATATATCAACAGACACAAATTACAGTAGCCATTGCTGATTATAACTTTTTGATAATTATAGTGGTAGAATATTATAAATAGGCAGTGGATGTCTTTGTGTGGCCCTAACAACAGTCATCATTATGAACCACAGTGGTATACTGGAAATGTCGTTATTCTGTTGACTGTCTCTAAAGGAGTGCATATATTTGCACTTTATTGTCTCAGATGTTTGTCCGGAAAAAGGACAAAAAGAAACCATGTGATTGTCACCTGAGAGTGCGAATGTGGGAAAGGTATTATCAGTGGCCTAGGCTGTTCACTCAATTGTGCTATCATAAATCACTACACCGGACAAACTAATCCCAGATATGGTTATCGCTACACAGCTGGTTGACGTTATCATTGGCCTTGTTGGCCACGTGCGTCATTGCTAGTGTTAGTAAAGGATAGCGCGTGTGATACCTGCCTTACTCGTCATACTCACGCACCACAGGTAGAGCGGAGCCACATATCAATTGATATAAAATCTCTAGGTCATATTGTTCATATTGATGGTTCATTTCGTACGTAGAATGTCATGTTGACACAAAGCTATCTCTTCTACAAACATAACATCTTACACACACAGAACCTGATGGGCAATAAAATGAGTTCAGTGTATAACTAACTACACGTTTGTTATTTTACATAACATGCATTAACCAACTGTTGTTATTCTGTTGATTCCAACTTTCATTAATTCGTATACATAATGACATGGCGTCAGTGTTGTGGCAACAGGCCAGAATGTTTTACGATGTGTTTGTGGTTAGTTGAGCCCATCCTGATTCATTTACTTAACGAAGAAATGACTGGACAGCCACTTTACGTTGTTATATCGGTAAGATAAAACCTAAATTACCACATTAACTCGAATGAATGGACGTCAAAAACCACACAGAACCTGTATGACCAATAAACAACTATCTCAAAGTCCAAGTTGAAGGGCATCTGTCACATAACTGATCACAATACGACAAAACAGTTGGCATGTATAATATAAATCAATGTGAGATGGCTCATGTCATTATTACCTAAACTTACGAGAGGGTAAGAGAGGTGTGAGGAAGGGTGGGAGTGGGGGATGAGGGTGAGAGGGAGTGTAGGAGAGAGAGAAGGGTCCCGGGGTTGTGAATACGGGAAAGAGAATGGATGCGGAAAGACGTAATACATCATTCTCAACACACATCGTTTACTATGATAATTTATCAGGATGTCAGTATACAGTTCCTCCACCTACGTTCATTTCCCACATCGATACAATCATGTTGTAGGAAAAAGATACTATTGCACACTAAAGCCCTTTATACACATACCTCTACTGGTTCTGAGTGTCTAACAAAATCTATTGACACCGCGTCACAACATCAGGCATGGCTTGTTGGAGCGAGCGCCTAGAACTGACTGGCCTTGACTCCGGCTTCCAGGGGGGGGGGGAGAAATTAATAGGCGCGAGTGTACATCGAGTCCTCTTTTTCTGGTGGTTTCCCTCACATGTTGCGTTAGGAAAAACTCTTGCACGAGATCCAGGAGCTTTTGGTCCCAACGGCTTTCTTGGCTAATTATATCTAGAGTGTTCCAATTTATATTTGTATTAAAATCTCCAGTTAGTATAATTCTTTCTGATTTCTCTTCTATTTTATGTAGTAATGACCTTAAACTCTGAATTGTACTCTCTGCTAGGTCCTCATATTCGTCTCTTTCCCATGTGTTTGATCTGGGTGGCATGTACAAATTGGCTACAATTACTTTCCCTTCAGATGTGTTGATCTCTACTGAAACCAGTTCTACTTGTGATGGTATATCTAGTTTTATTTCATTGACTTTTAGATTTTTCTTAGTTAATATTATAATTCCTCCTCCTTTTTTTAAATTTCTGTCTTCTATTATTTGTGGTTCATTTTCTCTGACAATCATTCATCTCTAGTAATTTAGATACCATTCCATCCACATTTGAGTACATCAACTTTATCATCTTGTTTATATACTTGTCATAACATGGTTTTACTATCTTCCTCCTTTTTATTCCATCCTGTTTGTGTACCACTTTCGTACCTGCAATCCTATTACTTTGTAAAAAAATTTCTTCTGATCTTCCCTCATTTTTTGTTTTTGCTTCCTCCCTTTTCTTTCAGTAATTCCAGTTCCTCTTTTGTTAGGCATCTTTTTAGCCATACATTTTTGAACTCTTTTTCCATAAGATTCTTTGCATTTTTTAGTATCTCCTCCACAGTGTTTACACTCTGGAAAGTCTTGTCCTGCTTTTCTCGTATTTCCTTAACCTTTTGTGTTCCTCTATGTCTTTATTACAGATTTCCTCTGATTCTTCTTTCAGTAAGCTCATTACATTTGCCATCTTTTTGTCTCTTGTGATCTTGTTTTTTACTTCTTCCTCTTCTATATCAGTGATTACTATAGATTTGTTTATATCTACTGAATCTCTGACTAACTTTGGATTGTTTTGGATTATTCTTTTCACTTCCTGTTTAATGCTTTTTTCCTCCACCCTTGTTTCTAAGTCTTTCTTTACTTTCACCATTTCAGCATACGTGGTTTCCACATCATTTTTGTAGCTTTGCACAGCTTCATTCACCTGTGTTATCTTCTCCTCAATATCACTGCTTTGGTCTATCAGACTGCTTACTTGCCTAATTGTCTCTGTCATTTTTGAACTTTTCCATAACACTCTCGTGAATGACTACTGTACTTGCCATTTCACTCATTTTCTTCCTAAGTGTACTGAATTCCACTGTTAGTTAACTGATGATTGTGTCTTTCTCGTTGGCCTCCCTAGTTTTTCTATTTCTTCCTTTTGCAAGTGCATCTGCTTCTTTATTTCATCAATTTCATTTTTGAAAGCCATTTCTAGTTTGTGTACACGTTCAGCCAGTCTGTTGTGAGTCTCCACTTCAACCAGTTCTTGATAGAAATGATCATTTTGCTTTCTACCTTTATCCCTTTTCTTTTCCAAATTTGCTTTACTAAAGTATGTATCCATTTTGCAATACTAAAAGTACGGAGTAGGTATTTACATTCCCCGTGCTGCTGTAAACAAACCTCAGCTGTCTGAGCGCTTTCTTTCGTCTTGGTTCACTTTTCTGTTTGAACAAGTCTTGTTTAACCTTATTTTTTTTTCTTTTAATAATGAAAAATCATTTAGTCTAACCTGGTACAGAGCTTGACTCATACAAAGATACTAATTTAGGTAATGCCACTGGCCGTGTTGGTTCGGTACGGAGCGCCGATGTCTCACGTCTGTCTCCTTTGACTGCCTCTGTGTGTGTGTGTGTGTGTGTGTGTGTGTGTGTGTGTGTGTGTGTGTGTGTGTGTGTGTGTGTGTGTGTGTGTGTGTGTGTGTGTGTGTGTGTTGTTCAATGATCAATATCTTATAATTACTTTCCATTGTATATCATAGTCAATGCAGCATTTATTTTAATAAGGAAGTTGCTTTTCGGATTTAATGATACACGCACAAAAATGCTGACGGTAAACAAGGCCCAAATAAGATTAGTCTTCTATGACAGCCATGAAAATGCAATGTTAATGAACGTCATTACAAAGTCATTGAGATATACAAGGGCCACACGTGGACTAGTCCAAGGCTTCGAATTACCAAAACTGGTAGAGGCCACCCGAACGCACGTAGTGTGCAAGAAAAAGTGTGTGTGTGTGTGTGTGTGTGTGTGTGTGTGTGTGTGTGTGTGTGTGTGTGTGTGCGCGCGCGGGCGCGCGCCCACGAGAAGATGAATTTATTATCATAAAATAAAAAAAATGTGTCTTCTGTGTGGTGGATGACTCGGAGCTGCAGTGGGTGGTGACCGTGGGGATGTGGGGAAAGGGGCTAGTTTGGGAGGTGTCATTAAGTCGAGGTCGAATGATTATATCAGTATACCAAATCATTTTATACAAATATAGTAGTTTCATTGCTTACAATACTAAATATTCATTATCATATCATTTTCATAGCTGTCATAGCAGGCTAATCTTATTAGGGCCTTGATTACCGTAAGCATTTGTGCGTGTCTTATTAAATCTTATAAGCAACTTCCTTTTTAGAATAAATGCGGCATTGACAATGATATACAATGGAAAGTAATTATAAGATATTGATCATGGAACCACACACACACACACACACACACACACACACAAACTTGTCTCACCAGTCTCCTATCCCCCAGTCCCCTCCCCCATCCTTCCGCATGACTGCGGCATCTATTGGCGCACATGAACCAAATCCAGATGCTTCACAGGCACTGTATCAGTGGCTTCGGGTTTAGTATAGCGCAAGGCGAAGGGAGTCGGTTTTGTCGGGCACTGTATAACACACTGTATTGCAGAAGATCACAGCCGACCTAAATGAAGTAACTTACACTCAACAACTTCACAGGAGTTCTGAAGAAGCAAATTTTTAAAATTAACATCGTTTTTGATCTCTATGTTAAACTCCACATGGATAACCTTCAGCTATCCACTGACTCTTCTTTCGCGTCTACCTTAGTTCGTATTCTGGTCGATGCTGTCGGTGGTCATGTCACTGCAGACTTAGTACCTCTCTCTGCTCTTCGTTCTGTCTTAGAAGGGGCTGGCTCTACATTTGACTTGTCTCCAGTGGTATCATTCTCCTCTCTAGAATTCTACTCTCCAGTATTTTAGGCCACCTCCCTATTTAAAGGCGTCATGGTTCACATTCATCTTTGTTCTACCATCACCTCTTCCAGATTATTCCTTTAAAATTCTGGTCCAGTTACTCCTTATTGCAAGCATCTGTTCTCTGAATATTTCTTTCTATCTCACGATCATCTTTCCATTGCTTTCATGTCCTTCAGTGACCTCGCCAGTTGTTCTTTCCTTACCCCTTCGTCTCGTCTTTGTGCTGCTCACATGGCTATTTTCCCTAGTATCACTGCATCCTGCCAGTCTGCCATAGTTCGCAACCAATCTGTACACTCTGCCTGTTCCTTTGTTCCGGCCCCTGAAATTCCAGTGCATCACGCTCATCTGAACCACGTCCAGTATTTCTTCTTCACTGTCCCCATCTCTGTCAGCATCATGTGTCCTGGCTCTTCTGTTCGTTTAGTGCGTGCTAGCGGTCTATATAAGGCACCTGACTATTGTATAGTTAAATCTGAGTCTGTCATCACCTATACCACTCGTTACTACCAGGTAGTACGCAATCACACGTATGACATCTTTCAGCCCAACATGACTTCCACCCTACCCTCTGATAAGCTTTCCATCACCTCAGCCAACTTGCTTATGTTAACATTTCTCAATGAAAGTGATTTCGTTGTGGATATTCGTGGGTGCATCGGGTATTTGTGTTTCCCCCAGTGGCTATCTCTTTCATAGCTTTCGTTCTCACCGTCTGTGTAGTGCACTGTTGTGTCAGGAAGATGGAACGCAGATTGCACGAGATCAGAATAGCAACAGGAATAATGTGTCCTCCACAGGAGGTTGAAGCTGGCCGTACTCAGTGCCCTCACATATGGTGACTAATAGTGCATAAATGAATCAGATAACATCTGTGGACTGAAATATTGGCAAAAAAAAAAAAAAAAAAAGAATGAAGGAATGATAACTACAAGTGAAGGAGTATACTAAGCTGAAGTAGTTACTGAGATACAGTGAAAGAAGAACAATAGTAAAGAACGAGAGCACATACATTTTTCACAATTGTAATTTAGAAAAAAAATATTTTGAACAGGACTAAAAGTGTAAAAATAATGAGGACCTGTTTTTACTTGTACAGACAAACAAAGAATTAGACAAAAAGACATAAAGAAAAGAAAAGGACATTATATATAATAGACTTCCTCCTGACAATACTTGTATGCTTCACAATTGAAATATTACTATTCCATGTATTCTTTTATTATTGTAGCTATGTACAGTGGACTTCAACTTTTGTGTTATAACAACTACTGAACTGTATGTTTGCTATATATCTGCTGTATACTTGTTATTGTTCAGTTTACATATTACTAAATTTCTCAATTTACATGCCCATGTATTGTATGTACACCCGAAAGCACTAATCTCTCCCCCCTGATAGCCGGAGTCGCGGCCAGTGAGCGACCAGGCGATCGAACACCCCACATCCACCGTCCCTAACCCCACACCAAAGCGTTGTTGGATATATGTGGGACGGCCAGAGCTGGTGATGTTACAATGTCATGACTTTCTTTATATACAATCAGAACCAGTAGGGGTAAGTATATAAAGGCAATTAATGTGTAATACTATGCTGGTATCCACAACATACGAGAAAGGCACGAAAATGAAAGAAGACATACGACGTATTATGTGTTATTGACTATATACTTACATACTATATTATAATGTAACTACAGATAAGTATAGTATAGGATCTGATGAAAGATGTGATGTCGTTTCTTATACATTCTCACTCCTACCTCCACCACCCTTCTCTCTGATTTGCTGTCTCCACCAAACGCCTCTCATACCCTGTCATCCCCCACCCCCACCCATTGTTAACCAACATAAAGATAATGATGAAATGATCTGTAAAGTATTAATCATATTGTATTATCACACGCTTCTGCATTATCACCAACAAATAAAAAACATACAATACTCCGGTATACCTGCCAACCATTTCATCCTGTTGTAAGGTGTTACATGACATACACTCTGCAAGTTGGACCTTGTGTTACAATGACATACGGTTGTTTATCGTTAACACAGGTTGTATGGTTTGGACGTCCATTAATCCATATGTGCGTGGTAATTTAAGCCTTACATAAACTCGAAAGGATTATGTTCCTGTCATTACTAGATGAACGAAACGAATCAGGGATCGGCTCTGACGAACCACGAACTCTGTTTTAACGAAAATATTCCGACCACTTGTCACAATAGTGACACAGTGTCATTATGTATATGACTGAATGTGGGTCAATCGTATACATAACGACATTGTGTCACTGTTGTGTTAAAGCAGAGTTCGTGGTTCGTCAGAGCCGATCCCTGATTCGTTTCGTTCATCTAATAATGACAGGAACATAATCCTTACGAGTTTATAATGTAAGGCTTAAATTACCACGCACATATGGATTAATGGACGTCCAAACCACACAACCTGTGTTAACGATAAACAACCGTATGTCATTGTAACACAAGGTCCAACTTGCAGAGTGTATGTCATGTAACACCTTACAACAGGATGAAATGGTTGGCAGGTATACCGGGGTATTGTATGTTTTTTATTTGTTGGTGATAATGCAGAAGCGTGTGATAATACAATATGATTAATACTTTACAGATTATTTTATCATTATCTTTATGTTGGTTAACAATGGATGGGGATGGGGGATGACAGGGTATGAGAGGCGTTTGGTGGAGACAGCAAATCAGAGAGAAGGGTGGTGGAGGTGGGAGTGAGAATGTATAAGAAACGACATCACATCTTTCATCAGATCCTATACTATACTTATCTGTAGTTACATTATAATATAGTATGTAAGTATATAGTCAATAACACATAATGCGTCGTATGTCTTCTTTCATTTTCGTGCCTTTCTCGTATGTTGTGGATACCAGCATAGTATTACACATTAATTGCCTTTATATACTTACCCCTACTGGTTCTGATTGTATATAACAAAAGTCATGACACATTGTAACATCACCAGCTCTGGCCGTCCCACATATATCCAACAACGCTTTGGGATTGGGGTAGGGACGGTGGATGTGGGGTGTTCGATCGCCTGGTCGCTCACTGGCCGCGACTCCGGCTAACAGGGGGGAGAGATTAGTGCTTTCGGGTGTACTATATCCCTTTTCCTTCCTGCAACGTCTATTGAATAATTCTACCTTATCATCATTATTATACAAAAAGTACTTATATATCTAGTAAAACTCCCCCCCCCCTTCAATAATACATTACTCCGCTGTACCGCATTGCCTCATTGTGTCAGGAAACACCATTTTCATTAACCGGGGGAGTATTGTAAACATACTATATTATTATGACGTGTATTATTGTAACCATACTATGTAACTCTAACAATACTATATAACCATACATTCATAATGTCTTGAATCTGTTTATATCAGATCAAGAGTGCAGATATCAGCTAATTTCATAGACTGAAATGCAAGCGTCAGCCGGCTTCTGTCTCGCCTCTGGCAGGTGGGGGTTGAATGCCGAAGGGTGTACATTTGTGAAGTTCTCCTCCAAATAAACCTCCGTTGTTTATCAAATCTTTGGATTTACCCTAACGAAAGAACGAGAGAGGAGTAGCACACACACACTTCAGACGCGAGAGAGCAAGGACGTACCACACATGGCCATACCTAAATAGTATCTTTGTATGAGTCAAGCTCTGTACTAGGTTAAACTAAATGGTGTTCTAATATAAAAGAAGTTTAAGTATTGCACGAATATGCCAAGTAAGCTAAATCAGCTGTTTTGTCTGAGGCGTTCAGAAATGCAAAACTGTAAGTAGAATCTTTCTCTTTGTACCATAAGATGACCATCATATTTAGTACAGCAAGTTTGGAAGGAATTATAAAAAGGAATAAGGTTAGAAAGCAGGATGATATCTACCAAGAACCGGTTGAAATGGAGAAGTACAATGAGCTGGTAGGACGCGTAAACAGTTTAAAGAAGGCATTTCAGAGTGAAATGGATGAAATTAAGAAGCAGTTGCACATGCAGAAGGAGGAAAATGAAAGTTGAGGTGGGTTCACTTAGAAGGACGATTAGTGAAGCAGTTAGCACAATTGTCAACCACAAGAGTGTTATGGAAGTGTTCAAAAATGATACAGAGACAATAAGGCAGGCAAGCACTCCAATAAATCATATCAGTGATACTGAGGAGAAAATAAACAAGGTGAATGAAGCTTTGCAAAGCTACAAAAATGATGTGGAAATCGCGTATACTGAAAAGGTGAAAGGAAAGACTTGGAAACAAGAGTCAAGAAAAGAGCATTAAAAAGGGAGTGAAGAAAATAATCCAAAATAATCCAAAATTAGTCAAAGATTCATCAGATATCAACAGATCTATAGTAATCACTGGTACAGAGGAGGAAGAAATAAAAAAAGATTTCAAGAGACATAAAGGAGATGACAACTGTAATGAACATATTAAAGGATGTATCAGAGGAAATCTGTAGTAAAGACATAGAAGAACACAAAAGGCTAGGGAAATATGAGAAATGTCAAGGCCCCTGAAAGTAACCTTCCAGAGTGTAAACACTATGGAGGAGATACCAGAAAATGCAAACAACCTTATGGAAAAAGAAGAATTAAAAAATGTATGGATAAAAAGATGCCCAACTCAAGAGGAACCTGGATTACTAAAACAGAAGAGGGAGGAGGCAAAAACAAACAATGAGGGAAGATCAGAGGAAGAGAAGAACACATTTTATTTACAAAGTAATTGGATTGCAGGTAAGTGGTACATAAACAGGAGGGAAGAAAAAGGAGGAAGGTAGTAGACCCAAGTCATGACAAGTATGTAAAAAAGATAATTATGTTGATGTACTCTAATGTAGACGGAATGGTGTCTAAACTATTGGAGATGAATGATTATATCAATGAAAAGGAACCACATACTATTTGCCTGACTGAAACAAAATTAACACCAAGGACATCAAACGATACCCTAAACCTAGAGGAATACAATATATGGAGAAGAGATAGGAACTTAGAAAAAGGAGGAGGAATTACAGTAAGAACAAAGAATAATCTACAAGCAGCAGAACTACATATACCGTCACAAGTGGAACTGACTGCAGCATAGATTAATACAACAAGGGAAAGTAACTGTGGCAAACTTATACAGGCCACCCACATCAGACACTTGGGAAAAAGGTGAATATGACGACCAGGTAGAGAGTACAGTTAAAGTTTAAGAGCATTACTAAATAAAATGGAGAAATCTAAATGAATTATATTAATTGGAGATTTCAATACAAACATAAATTGGAATAGTCTAGATATAAAAAGCCAGGAAACCTGTTAGGACCAAAAACTCTTGGACCTTGTGCAAGAGTTTTTCCTAACGCAACATGGAAAAGAAAGCACCAGAAAAAGAGGACTTGATATACCATCAGTGCTAAATATTATATTTACTAGGCAAGAAAATGATAGACATTATGTATCACCCTCCACTCGGGAAAAGCAACCATGCAGTATTAAATTGCAACTTCAGGATTGCATATGATATAGTTAACAGTATTGAAAGTTACAAAAAGAGCCTTAACTACAAGAAGTGCAACTGTCATTACCTAAAGAAATACTTCTTAGAAAAAGTATCCACAAGGTAGAAAACAGATTGTCTCACATTATTCACACATGAAACACCAAAGGAAACTCAGAAGTAAAATCATACATTTATTTACAAATTAATTAAAGATACTGAAATACCAAACGACATTATCAATACTTAATCTCTCGAGACTTTCCCCCAGGTCTAACAAGTCCCATTAATAAATTTATGAAGAACAAACAAGTAGTGATTAAACTCCCCCTGAAGCTAGGCAGAGGTGAGGATACTGCATATGGTAGCAGATAACTCTGGGAACAGTTGAGAAGTGTTATGCCTGCCATTCAACACTGCTACATGGCAGCACAGGGACGACCTGGGTGAACTCTCGCGTGGTGGGTAAAATGGATGCCACACCGACCGGGCCCTCGGCAGGTGTAGGATCCTTAGTCCCCCAAATTTGATACAAGTTAATAACAAAATAAAGGTGCATAAATTATGGTTCTTCCGGGAAGTGAACAGCAAGCAAAAAGCAGAGTACAAAAAAAAGTTCAATATTTAAGTCTAACAATAAATAATGCCAATGATATAAGTCCAATCATGGAAAAATATATAGTTCTTAAAACTCTAGAGCAAATTCACAGACATTTAACCAAGTTTCATACAGAAGACAGAACCAAAGCAAATAGAAGAATGATTAACTTTTACCTTAGTCCTGTCGATCTGCTGTTTGATGGTAGAGTGAATTATTATTTTTTTTTTTCCTATCGACCATTGAGGCCGGAGCCCCTGGTCATTAAGGCAAAATATATATATGAATATACATTTACACATATATACATATATATATGAACATATATATACATACATACATACATCCACGCATATGAACATACACACTTTCATGCACACGTACAGTCACGCGTACTAATTTCTGCTCAGGGGTTACCCCTTCCTTCACCCCTCTACCCTGGGCAGAGGGAAGGGGGGAATCGCGAACAAGTCTACCGCGCCTTCAGCCCCCAACTCCCCCACCCTCCACCTCTAGCTGCCAGTTACTGATTAGACGCAAATTTGCTCATGTCCTGTAAACATGACTAAACTGTCGTCGCACACGCTTTCAACGGGCAAGATTTGGACTATATTTTTAGAATAAATTATTACTGTATTGAACTGCATTCTCAAATTGAAAATATTCACCATCATTGAAATCCAGTGTCGTCCGCTGCACAATTCTTGGTTCCAATGCTTACCTTTTTACTTCCCCCAGCTCTCTCTCTCTCTCTCTCTCTCTCTCTCTCTCTGAATTTACTTTTCCCACACTTTTTAAATTTATATAACTTTCTCTTTGCTTCTCTCCCTCTCTCCCCCTTCTCTCTCGTTCTTTGTCTTAAGTCTTCCCCGCCTCTCACCCCTCCCCTCCCCCCGCCTTAGGCCTGATCGGCAGTCAGTCATACCGTCACCGCTCCTTCGTATATCGTGTCCAGGCAACATTTATCACACTCACTTAGGTCAGATGTATGGAAAGCTAATTTTTTTATATATATATAATTGTATTTCTCATTTTGTGCCAAGTTCAGATAGAGAACACCAGAACAATATTCGTAATTCTTATTAGAGTGACCGTTCCACTTCACATAGCTGGGTAGCTGGGCTTACAAACTGCACACACACACACACACACACACACACACACGATTTAAATTTTGCACAGCGTGGCGACTACAAATAGTCATTCTAACAACTGGATCTGCTGGCTCCAAACACGAATTAAATTTTGCACTGACAAAAAACCGGTTATTGAATGAGGAGTTTGACTGGGACGGGAAGGTTTGGAGACAGCAGATCCAGTTGTTAGAATGACTATTTGTAGTCGCCACGCAGTGCAAAATTTAAGTCGTGTGTGTGTTTGTGTGTGTGTGTGTGTGCAGTTTATAAACCCAGCTTTTTTTTTTTTTTTTTGTCCGACTCTGGGCATAGGCTTCACAGCCTGCTATTGAGGCCCAGCAGTCCTCCTACATACCATACACCTCTACATGTCACCACTTCGGTGCTAACACCCACCGTCCATATTGAATATATGCTAGGGCTGTCTCATACAGAACTGGTGTATTGATATTAGCGGGGGTATTTTTACATGTCGGCGGGTCTTCTGGTAGATCAGTAAAGCCTGATTTAATGAAATTCAAATCCTTAAACTGTTCCCTGTCCCAGCCGGGATTCGAACCTGGGTCCGCTAGGACTGCAGGCCACCTCTCAACCGATTGAGCCACAGCCTCCCCTACCCAGCTATGTGAAGTGGAACGGTCACTCTAATAAAAATTACGAATATTGGTCTGGTGTTCTTTATCTGAACTTGGCACATAATGAGAAATACAATTATATATATATATATATATATATATATATATATATATATATATATATATATATATATATATATATATATATATATATATATATATAAAATTAGTTTTCCATACATCTGACCTAAGTGTGTGTGATAAATGTTGCCTGCACACGATATACGAAGGAGCGGTGACGGTATAACTGCTGATCAGGCTTAAGGTGGGGGGAGGGGAGGGGGGAGAGGCGGGGAAGACTTAAGACAAAGAACGAGAGAGAAGATGGAGAGAGGGAGAGAAGCAAAAAGTTATATAAATTTAAAAAGAAAGTGTGGGAAAAGTAAATTCAGAGAGAGAGAGAGAGAGAAAGAGACAGAGAGAGACAGCTGGGGAAAGTGAAAAGCTAAACACTGGAACCCAGAATTGTGCAGCGGACGACACTGGATTTCAATGATGGTGAATATTTTCAATTTGAGAATGCAGTTCAATACGGTAATTTATTCTAAAAATATAGTCCAAATCTTGCCCGTTGAAAGCGTGTGCGACGACAGTTGTCATGTTTACAGGACATGAGGAAATTTGCGTCTAATCAGTAACTGGCAGCTGGAGGTGGAGGGTGGGGGAGTTGGGGGCAGAAGGCGGGGTAGACTTGTTCGCGATTCCCCCCTTCCCTCTGTCCAGGGTAGAAGGGGGAAGGAAGGGGTAACCCCTGAGCAGAAATTAGTACGGGTGACTGTACAACTCCGTTCAGAAGTTCATACTACACCCAGCGTGGAAGGCGCTAGTCTCGGCCCCTCCTTCCCGGACGACAGGTTACAGCTTCGGACCTCCCATGAGCAACCAGACTTTGGCTAGTATCAAAGCAGTGTCATTCGTTCACCGACTTAAATGAAATGAGAATTTTATTTTAATACTCACAGATAGTCAATTTTATTAATGTTTAAATGATGAAAATATGTTTATATTCGCCCACCTCAAAAAAAATAAAAATAAAATAACAGCAGAAAAGCACATAACAGAATATTAGAAGGTCGGCTATGAATCAATGTGATTATGCGAGTTAGTGTGTTATCGCATGTCTTAATCCCTAGACACGGGCAATTTTTCAGATAACCATCTTAGCTCAGTATTTATGAAGTTCTACCGTTTCAAGGAAAATCTAAGAAGCCAAAAATAATGTGTATGCAGCCAAGATATTCAAACATTTACGAAGTATCTGAACAGCTAAAATTCATGTTCATACTCAAAAGTAGATGAAGACGATTGGTGGAGTCTAAGGAATAATGGAAATCATATGTTTTAAGATGAAGTAGCTAACATGATGTTTCTCTCTCTGTCTGTCTGTCTGTCTGTCTCTGTCTCTCTCTGTGCGGTGTGGGATGGGGTGTTTCACCGAGGTGTTTTGGCTATCCTCTGCTCAAAGGTGAAATCAGCACCATCAAGTGCCCCACCAAGTTGACATAAATCGGCGAGACGAGAAATTAGTGCTCAGAGGTCAAATTTTTCGTGCTACGTTATGATGGCTTTTCCATCAATGCAACAGCGCATCAACTTGACCTCACTACAAAAACTGTGATGAAGTGGATAAAGAGATGGGAGGAGAGTGCCAACCTTCAGGACCAACGTAAGTCATAAGTCTTTTGCATTACTGTGATGTTATGCTAATAATGAATAATTGTGAACAATAGCTCCCCGTTATATGCCAGTGCTAATAGAAACTAAAACTAGTTTTCGGCCCCTGTGGAAGATGTCAATGAAAACAGCTTTATACAGTGGACTGGCGTAGTAAAGGGGTGGGAGTGGGGTTGCAACCTTCTCGAGCATCAGTTTTTCTGAGAGTGGCAAATTACATCCTGAGTATTATAGTCAACGTTCCCATTTTACTTTTTGACGTGGTGTGGGTAACTAATGTAAAGTATATGCAACAGGTGTAAAAATAATAATTATGCATTATTTTTATGGCCAAATATTCCCTACACTACATCCACAATTATTAGTGGCTGCCAGAGCTGGCGGCCGTGGCCACGCACGGTGGCCGATGTTCACTTCGCCTCTTCTGTTGCTCTTCTCACGTTCACACACCTCACACCCGAATATTCATTATGCCTAGTAAAGTAGTGATTTACATGCAGTATATAATGTTCCGTGATACTTTCCCAGCCAATGTTTGCTGAACCTTGTCTTGATCTTTCACAAAATATCAGACTTCGGTTCAGTGATGCATTGTCCACACAGTGTGTGTGTGGGGGGGGGGGAAGTGGGAGTGGGGGGGGAGTGGGGAGTATAGGGATGTGGGGGTGTAGGCCTGTGGGTGTGGGGGTATGGGTGAGGGTGTGGGGGTGGGGGTATGGGTGAGGGTGTGGGGGTGGGGGTATGGGTGTGTGGGTGTGGGTATGGGTGTGGGTTTTTGGGTGTGGGTATGGGTGTGTATGTGTATGTATGTGTTTGTGTCTGGGTGTGTGTCTGGCTATGAGTGTGTTTGGGTGTGGATGTGTTTGGGTGTGGGTGTGGGTGTGTAATCACTTGAAACTCTTTGTATGGGATAAGGGCGAAAATTATGGAGTAATGTTGGAAATGGGACAGTTTTGGAATGCGTGTGGCGTGCGTTAATTGGGTTAAATAATGAATAATAGGAATTGAGAAATTGATGGTGTGAGGAGGCTTATTGATAACATAAACAGTTGGTGTGGTCATGAAGAGAGAATGGAGAATAATAGGAACTGAAAAATTGTTGGTGTGAGGAGGCTTATTGATAAATAATGATATACAGTTGGTGTGGTCATGAAGAGAGAATGGAGAGTAATAGGAACTGAAAAAATGTTGGTTTGAGGAGGCTTATTGATAACATAAAATGATATACAGTTGGTGTGGTCATGAAGAGAGAATGGAGAATAATAGGAACTGAGAAACTGTTGGTGTGAGGAGGCTTATTGATAACATTATAATGATATACAGTTGGTGTGGTCATGAAGAGAGAATGGAGAATAATAGGAAGGGAGAAATCGTTGGTGTGAGGAGGCTTATTGATAACATATAATGATATACAGTTGGTGTGGTCATGAAGAGAGAATGGATCTTGATAAGGTGGTGAAAAAGTAAAGTCGAGTTTGAAAGTCGGCGGAGGTTTGGATGTTGTAGTTGTTGTTGTTGTTGCAACCCCAGGTTCATCTCGTTGCGATCCCAATGGAAATCAGAAGCTTCAACCCGTCGTTTCCAAAAGTCTTTGGTTGAGGTTATATTGAAAGACTGTGTTGCAATAGTGATGTGCATGTGGTGAATGAATCTGTTGTGGTGTGGGGGGTTGCCTTGCAGTGTGGGCAAAGTACCGGGTAACTTGTTTGTGAGTTGTATTTTGTGTCGGAACCGTAGCAGGGAACAGTGGTGACCACATCTCAGTCTGACTATAGTTTTTTTTTTTTTTTTTTTTTTTGAAGATGCACTTGACAGGTTGATGATGTCCGAGTAACATAGGTGTATTTCAAATAATTACTAAGTAATGTGACATTACCTGGTAATTATTTGAAATACGAGGATGTTATTCGGACATGTTGCATTCAGCCAATCATCACCAACCTGTTAAGTGCATCTTCGCCTCAATTTAAAAAAAAATGAGTATACTGTAGGTGTGTTCGTGTCTTTCTGGGTAGGGTTGATGAGGCGTGTATGTCTGGTGGTGGTTCACGAAGGATGCTGTTTGACTGATGGGTTTGGATGGCTGTGGTGGCTAATGGCTGTTTATGCACTGTATGTCTGTGATTTGTAGTGTTGGGTGAACTTTGATTTGTATTATTGGGTGGAGAAGGGGGTATGTTGCCGAGAGACTCTGTGTAGTGTTGGGCAGTTGTTCGTTTGTTTATTTTTGGATGGTGGTGATGCAACATGAAATTGCAAGGGTGAGATGGGTACTGAGCTACAGCAATTAACTGATCTTTGGAAATAATTTTGCATCTTGATGAAAGTGATCTATAATAATGATTTTGATGCATACTTTAGGCTTTGTTCGTCTCCTTAACTCTGCTGACTCCCTTCGGCCTCTCTCTCTCTCCAGGGATGGCCCGACCGGGAGAGGGGGGTCACCCCCCCAGTGTGTGTTCTGAGTTGGTCAAAGAATTACTGAGTTGGTCAAAAATCGAGAAGTCATTTAGCAGGCTTAAGCTTTTAAAAACATAGGCCTATTTGCGAAACCGAACCCCCCCCCCAAAAAAAAACGTTACATTATCTGATGGTTCTAGCTTGTGAAAGTGACCTAACTGATCAGTTGGATTTTCAAAAAAACTGCAAATTGGTGGAAACTCATGAAAAGAATAAAATTCTAAAAGCCATTATTATTACACAGTTTGTATATACAGGTTGTTACTGCTGAATCCTTATTAATCCATTATCCACATTCACTTCAAGTTGACTCAACATTCGTTTTTCACCTTTTTCCTTATTTGACTTACCAAGTGTGATTCGTGTGTTATTTTTTTTTTTAAGTAGTCAGTTTAAGCATCTTGTATCTCACTGTATGACTGAAAATCAGTGAACAGTAGTACAATTTTGAATTAAGTTGTGTCTATATGCACCAGAAATCCAGAATGACAGTTTGTTTGAATTTGTCACCAGTAAATAAATTACTTTCCAGGAAATACTGTAAGTCTGTTACAATAAAAATTACTTTCTCATAAATTTGGTTTGTTTCCATCTGTTTAGTTGGTCAAACCGTAATGCCAAACGTATCAAATTGGTCAAAATTGTCCTTACCCTCCCCCCCAATCACATACTTCTCGGGCCATCCCTGTCTCTCTCTCTCCCTCTATACACACACACACACACACACACACACCACTGTTCCTCTGAATTCTCTGCTTGTATCTCTCACCCGCTTGTGTCTCTCACCCGCTCTGTATCTCTGCTTGTATCTCTCACCCGCTCTGTGATGCATCTGTTAACTAGTACTCTGCCTTTCTTGTTTACGACTAGTTAATTGTTGAAATGTCTTAGGATGTCTTTTTCCAGTGCATAGTGCCACATTATTTCGAACGCTGTGCGTCCAGGCATCTCAGTGGAATGGATATTTGTGTTTACGTTTCTTTGGATGGAACTAACAGGGTTTGATTTATGATGGTCACATACAAATCAGTCCTAGTCATTCTAAGAACGAGACTTCAATTCCCATCTCTTGATGTAGCTGTTGTTGTTGTTGTGTAACCCTGGTCTGTCTGGCCAAGCAGAGCCTTGAACCACGGTCAAGCAATCGCCTCTGCAGGGCTGTCCCGTACAGTGATGCGGCGAAACTAGGATATCCGGCCTTGAGCTGCATTTAGTCTCACTACGCCACTATCTTTAGAGGCAGAGTTTGTTTAGTACAACTGTTGCCTTTGTAACAATATTTTCATATCATACAATATATTTCAGCACAAGTATACATACTCGTAATGTTTTCCCAAACTAGACTTTCGGCGTTGATTTTTATTAGTGCCATATTTACTAATAGCGAATACTTTCATGTTAGAAAGGAAGGGAGCCTCTCGAAGAACCACCCAGGCTGGAGATGCTGCTATTGTCGCAGCAGCAGGGGCAACACCTCTTACGATCGCGGTGGCCATAAGGGACAGTCATTGGTCAGAGGTGTCAGCGCTGACTGTCAGGCGAAGGCTGGATGACGCTGGTATACACTATAGAATTCCAGCAATGATGGAAAGCCTGATACAGCAACACAGAGAGGGGAGGTTAGCCTTTGCTCAATGCTACTTTCAGAAGTATTTAGACTTTTCGTCGCGAGTCATCTTCATGGATGAGAAGTGTTTCTCCTCCACCTCGCATGGTAGGGTTCACTGCTGGAGAAGAAACAACACCAGGTATATGATATTACCATTTTTATTACTGATAAAATTCCGTAGTTATTCCCCCCCTCCTCAAGGCTTCGTCTTCGTTGCAGTCATCTGTTTTCTGTTCACCTCGCTGTTACAATAATTAACCGATATTCAGACTTTCACCTATGGAATAGGTCAATAATGAAGCTGTCTTCCGCACTCTGCATACCCCTCCGTCCTTGATTTCCAGTCTTTTAAAGGCAATATGACCAGGCATCTAAAATAATCATGATCCCTTGTTTTGGTCTTATTCTGTTCATATTGTCCTGGAAAAAGATATGATTCCCCCTACTCTTTGTCTCTATTTTCTTTGTATAAAGACATTAGTGCCGAGAAAAACTGCGATCAGTTCTAAATAATATAAGGTTAGGGGGGCATGTCATCAACTAGTATTCTGTCTAATGGCTGCAACAATACAAAAAAAAAAAAAAAGATATTTATGTGTTTGTGGTAGTGTGTTTGTGTGTGCGCATGTGTGTGTGTGTGTGTGTTTCAGTGGGAGAATAGTCAGCTCACATATCACTTATTCATTCATATCAGACTTCATTTCCCTCTATTTGTGTACTGTAACTTATTACTTGTATACATATTTTCATCACAACCGCATAATGTCCACGTATTTCCTTCATTAATATGTAATAATACTTGCCAATATCTGTATAAATATCCTTTTCATCTCAAATTTCGCATTCGTCGTGTGACTGATACTGTTCCGGTAATTGCTGCTCTGTCTGTGGTGGCGAGAGGTTCGGGGTATTAACATGTCGTCCAGAAAGAGCGGACCGAGGCTTGTGCCTTCCACTTTGGGTGTAGTACGAACTTCTGAACGGAGCTGTACATATATATATATAATAATTTTTATTTTATTATTTTTTTTGTAATTTTATTTTTATTTTTTTATTTTTTTATTTTTTTTAATCTTATATTACTTATAAACTAAAATGCCTAATGTCAAGACCCTAAAACTAATCACCTAACAGACAAATCGCTAACCTATACTAAATCCTAAGAGACAAATAACTAGACCTACACTAATGGTAAAAAAGCCTCGACCAAGAGATCACCATCGACTGTAGATATGAAATGCTTTTCTACATTACATACCTGCACTCATCACCTGGTGACTGTCAGTTAAGGCACAGCCTAATATAGGAGACATCAATATATGAAAGGGAACCAGACGAGTCAGGAACATTTCCATATACGTCAGCTGTCGGCCCTAATTAGAATAACTTAAGCAAGATGGTATAATGTATTTACATAATTTGTACAAAAAGTGAAGAACCTCGGCCAGCAGACCACCATCGACTGCGAGTGCCCAATACCTTTCTATATTGCACACTTGCACTCATCAGCTGGTGACTGTTAGTCGAGGAACGGGGTTTAATGTAAGGGACATCTATATTAGAAATAGATCAGTGGGAGGAGGAACTATTTCAAATATGTCAACTGTCAACCCTAATTAATATTACAATATATACATATTTACCGTTGATAAAAACCATAACCACAGTAAAAAAGTCACATCACTCTGATCAATCCGGTCTCTCTCAAGAAAGCCATCAATTTATCAGTCATAACAATGTCCCCATCACCCAGGATGGTGGAAAGGGTGAAGGGGACGTCTACTGCGGCACAGTAATTTATAAGTGGAGCACGGTCACGAATAAATCGCCGACAGAACAGGATAATATGAGTGATAGATAACACCGCATTACAGATGTCACAGTGCGGTGGGAAGCGTCTTTCCATATAAGGTTTCATATGTGTTAAAACGGTGGCATTAAGCTGCAATCGTGCCAACACTTTTTCTTCCAGGCGACTGGGGCGGTTGGCGGTGTCCCAGTCGCCCAGGTACGGCTTACAGGTTGGGATATTTAGTCCGGTCCACTGACCTTGCTACAGAAGATTTATTGATTTCTTTCCGAGAGAGAGACTCGACCGTAGATCACAAGGAACGTCCCAAGTCTCTTCGAGCTCTACAGCCGACTTTGCAAGTAAGTCAGCCTGCTCATTGCCATAGATACGACAATGACCAGGCACCCAGATCAGCGTGAATGACTTGTTGCATGAATGCAACTTATTAACGATGCGGCCCTGGATCTCGTGAGAGTCCGTAGTACAAGATGCAATTCCCTGAAGGGCTGATTTTGAATCTCAAAATATGACAAATGAGTCATGCCTAGAATTGAGAGCATAGTCTATGGCTTTGTCAATAGCAAAAAGTTCTGAGGTAAACACATGTATGAGTCGGCAACCGATACCTGAGGGCACATTCAGTCGACCACACACTTGCACCCACACATTCACTCGACTTGGAGCCGTCGGTGTACAAGTGGTGGGACCCCAAGTGACGAATGATGATGTTACGAAACAAGTGGTGGACCTCCGCCTCCGGCGCCTTGGCCTTTGGTGCTGGGAGCCATGTAACATCAACAGTAAAGGCAGGTGGCTCCCAAGGCGCTATATTTTTTAACACCAACTTGTCACAGTCACTGGGGTCCACACCAAGCTCCTGAGTCAGTAAGTGGAGGCGAACGGCAAGTGGCCGACGCACCCCCCGCAGATGGTGGTGGTATTGACGCAGGGGAGTACAGGCCACATTGCCGATATTACTTTTCCTAAATGTCCTTACACTATAGGACAAGGACAAGTGGTCACGGCGAATACGGAGGGGAGGCACATTCGCCTCCACTTCCATACGAGCCACACGGGTACACTGAACGGCTCCAAGACACATTCGCAAACATTTATTCTGTAGCACATCCAATCCTTTCAGCGTGGCATCGGATGCCGAGCCATACACCTGTGCGCCATAGTCTAGCTTCGATCGAATAAGGGACTTATACACCATTAATAAAGATTTTCTGTCGGCACCCCAGGTAGTACCCGCTAGGTACTTGAGGACATTTAACGGTTCATCACAGCGAGCAAGCAAAGTATTAACGTGGTTTAAAATTCATTCTTCGATCAAAATGTATTCCTAAAAATTTTACAGAATTTTGAAAAGGTACCGCCTGAATATCCAGAGTTAAGCACAAATTAGGTACGTTACGATTAGTGAAGACTATAGCGGCACACTTACGGACGGAAAACTTAAATCCCCACTGCAAGGCCCATTGGTGGACGGAGTCAAGGGCTGCTTGAATCCTCCCAGCCGAAAATTGTGCATTACAGGAAGAGTGCCATATTGCACAATCGTCAGCGTAGAGTGAGTATTAAAGATTCCTCGGGATGGGAGCTGATGACTGAATACCATTGATCATAATACTAAATAAAGTAGGACTAAGCACACTTCCCTGTGGCACCCCGTTCTCCTGGATAAATATATCCGATGTTACGTAACAGGGCAATTTGACAGAGAAAGTTCTGTCCCTTAAGAAATTTGAAATAAAAATAGGCAAATTTCCTCTTAAACCATAAGCATAGAGCTTCATTAATATACCGTGTCGCCAGGTCATGTCATAGGCTTTATGGATGTCCAAGAACACCCCTATCATGAATTCTTTATTAGCAAATGCCTCTGCAATACAATGCTCCAAATTCATTAAATGATCTAGTGAACTTCTGTATTTACGGAAGCCACATTGTTGATCATTTAACAAATTCTTCGACTCTAAAACAAAAAGAAGCCTATTGTTAACCATACGTTCTATGACCTTACATAGACAAGAAGTCAACACAATAGGACGAAATGAAGTGGGATTCATAAGAAGACCAGCCTCTTTGGGTATCGGTATGACGTGCACAAAGTGCCATGAGTTTGAGAACGTTCGAGACGCCCAAATCTCATTTTCCTGATTAAGATGCTGGATCATACCGTACGTGATGGTGTCTGGTCCAGGGCTGGTGTCTTTACAGGATTTAAGGGCAAGGAGCAGTTCATCTAGCGTAAACTCTTGGTTGTACGGGGAGTCTACGTCTTCTGTGGCAAAGTCAATGATCTGTAGCTCAGCCGTGCGTTTATGATGTTGAAAACGCGGGTCATAATTGGCTGAGCTACTTACATGAGAAAAACTCCGGGCGAGGATGTTAGCAACGTCCACGGGCTCGTCATAAGTGGTGTTATTCACCTGCAAGGTGGTGACAGGGAAGTATGGGCATTTATTATTTACTAATCTTATACTGGACCAGACTTTACGTAATGGTGTTGTACGAGTCACCGTGGACACAAAGGACCGCCAGGAGTCACGTTTAGCCCTTCTTATTATTCTCCTTGCCTCAGCCCGTGCCTGTTTGTATGCAATAAAATTTTCCTCACTGGGTTGACTATCAAAAATACTGTATCTCCTATTGCATTTTCTTAATGCATGTTGGCAATCCGGCGTCCACCAATGTGCTCTATGCTTCGCATGAACTGCAGAAGTCTTGGGAATAGCAGCCTCAGCTGCGTGTAATGTGGAAGTAGTTATATTTTCGACCTTAACATCTATGGTCTCCCCAGATATATCTAAATTGGCGATCCTTGAGAAGGATCCCCAATCTGCTTTCTTATACTTAAATTTTGGGGGTGGACGGTCCGAAATGATGTCGAGTGTATAAGAAAGACAGATGGGTAAATGATCACTTCCCAAGAAGTCGTCGTAAGGGTCCCATGAGAGATATTGATGTATACCAGGGGAGGCCAAAGATAAATCAATGGCCGAAAAGTTACCAGTACGATCATCTACACGACTCGCTCTACCATCGTTCAGAAGACAGAGGTTGGACTGTAGTATTAGGTCGGCTACTTGCTCCCCACGACCATCAATCCTCAAGTTACCCCATTGATAGTGATGGGCGTTAAAATCGCCCAACACTAACTTATTTCTAGGCAGATGTTCAACTAGTGAATTTAAAGGATCGCTATCAATGGGGCCATGTGGAGGATAGTACACAGAGCAAATAGAGAGATACGTGTTATTAAATTTTACTCTGCACGCGACAGCTTCCACAGTAGAATTTAGAATCACTTCCGTTTGTGGGTGTGATTTGTGTGTGTAAATGGCAACTCCGTGACCATATCTTCTATACGAGTGGTAGTGTTTGAACTGTGGAGGATCAGGATGATCCTCTAGGCGCGTCTCCTGTAAACAAACAACGTCTGGCCTGTGTATTGACAGCAAGATTGCTATATCTTGTAACTTATTCCCAATACCTCTACAATTCCACTGTAATAGAGTGAATGCGGCGGTTTAAGATTTCCGCTGGGGGCCAGTGTGCTTCGTCTTTTTTTGTCGCCCACCAGTAGGCGAGCGACTACCGGGGGACCTATCCCGGTGCTTACTCATGGAGACCTCCATATTCTCGTCAATAACAAGGCTCCCAGAATCCACCGAGGAAGAGCTATTCTTTCTCTCCCTAGCTGGAGTTGGAGCAGGAAGGACATGAGGACGTGACTGTTTGGTGAGGGTGGTCGTTAATTTTATTTGACTTGTCAGGCTTCTGTTTTGGCCGCACTGACTGCGAAGGAGCAGCGGCAGCCTGAGAGTATGAAGTGGCAACAGGGATGTCTGTCAGAGAGTTGGAACGTACAGGAGGCTTAGACTGAGAGGTAGGGCGTGGGGCATGAGGAGCGAATGTAAGGTCAGTCTGTGTCTCCACGGTGCACATCACAGGACGGGACACAACCGCCGATGCATAGGAGAGATTAGGTTTGGGAGTTGCATGCAACTCCTTCACCTTCTTCCTAGCGTCGTAAAAGGATATGCCCAGAGTTGCCTTCACTGTGCAGACCTGTTTCTCCTCCTTCCACTTGGGACAAACCCGAGAGGAAGTGGGGTGAGCGCCCTGGCAGTGAAAACATTCATTCTCTGATATACAGTGGTCAGCAGAATGGCCTACAGCCGCGCACTTGCCACATACTAGGTTAGAAGACTGACAAGCCTTTTCATGGTGTCCGTATATCTGACATTTTGCACAACGAAGGGGGTTCGGGATGTATAGCCTGACATTGAAAATTTCGTATCCAACTTTCACATTGGCTGGAAGAGATACTTTTCCCAAAGTGAAAACAACTGTTGCGGTCTTCGTCCTTATGCCTTCTGAAAATCTTGAAATAAATCTGGCCTCAATTACATCTTGCTCAGCAAGTTCCTGTACGATTTCTTCCTCTTCCATAAGCACCAGATCCCTGCAGGTGATAACACCCTTGCAGGAATTCATGGAGTGGGGGATCGTCGTCTGGACATCGTAACTGTGGAACTTCCTCAGTTTCAGCAAGTCCTTTACCTGGGCAGAATTGATAGTCTTTAACAAAAGATCTCCACTTGCAAGTTTTTTAACTTGTTCCACCTCACCTGCACACCCATCAATCACCTTCTTGATGATGAAGGGATTGAGGCTGGACAGGGAAGCAGAACCAACCGCGCAAATGAGGACGAATGAGGCATTATTTTACATTGATGTCAAGTGCTCGGGTCCGGGACCGTTAAGTCGGGGGACAGTCCGTCCGTTGGTCAGTCGGGGGTCGGTCAGGACTACCTCCCCCCCTGAAGGGGGGGGAGGCAGTAGGGGTGTCCGTCATAGTACCACTCCCCCCTAGAGGGGGAAGTGGGAAGAAGACCAGAAAACAAACAAGGGACAAACAACCCGGGGCAAAACACCTAAATCTGAAGTTGCCCTTTCAAACCACGCCAGGGAGGCCCGACCGTGTTGCTTCACGGCCCAGAGCGATCAGTGGGGGGATCCTCCGTGGGCAATAAGCAAAGGTAAACTCAGAATAAAGGTACAGACACCTACTAGAGAGAGTAGAGGAAAATGAGCACTAGCTACTCCTAACTTTATTTAAAAAACGCCCTAGTGGCGACAAAACAAAACTAATGCCGATGAGGCAGCCCTGCAGCTAGAGAAGAGAACCATCCATCAAAGTCCCGAATTAAATGTTTTTTTTTTTTTTTTTTTGCGGCCTATCAACCATTGGGGCCGAAGCCCCTGGTTATTAAGGCCATGTATATATATACATGTATATATATATATATATATATATATATATATATATATATATATATATATATATATATATATATATATATGTATATACATTTAAATATATATACATATATATACAAACATATATATATACACACACACACACACACACACACACACTTCCATGCATACATACAGACACATTTTCATGCAAACGTACATATATATAATAATTTTAATCTTATTTATTTTTTTTGTATTTTTATTTTTTTTTAATTTTTTCTTGGTTTTATAATTTTTATACCTTATAATATAAAGACAAACTAATCTAAAGACCCTAAAACTAATCACCTAACAGACAAATCGCTAACCTATACTAAATCCTACAGAGACAAATAGCTAGACCTACACTAATGGTAAAAATACCTCGACTAACAGAGCACCATCGACTGCAGATATATAATGCCTTTCTACATGACATACCTGCACTCATCACCTGGTGACTGTCAGTCGAGGCACAACCTAATATAGGGGACATCAATATATGAAAGGGAACCAGACGAGTCAGGAACATTTCCATATACGTCAGCTGTCGTCCCAAATTAGAACAACTTAAGCAAGATAATATAATGTATTTACATAATTTGTACAAAAAGTGAAGAACCTCGGCCAGCAGACCAACATCGACTGCAAGTGCCCAATACCTTCCTATATTGCACACTTGCACTCATCAGCTGGTGACTGTCAGGCGAGGAACTTGGCTTAATGTAGGGGACATCTATATTAGAAATAGATCGGTGGGAGGAGGAACTATTTAAAATATGTCAACTGTCAACCCTAATTAATATTACAATATATACATATTTACTCTTCATAAAAAGCATAACCACGCAGTAAAAAAGTCACATCACTCTGATCAGTCCGGTCTCTCTCAAGAAAGCCATCAATTTATCAGTCACAACAATGTCCCCATCACCCAGGATGGTGGAAAGGGTGAAGGAGACGTCTACTGCGCCGCAGTAATTTATAAGTGAAGCACGTTCACGAATAAATCGCCGACAGCGCAGGATGATATGACTGATAGATAACACCGCATCACAGATGTCAGAGTGCGGTGGGAAGCGTCTTTCCATATATGGTTTTTTGTGGGTTACAATGGTGGCATTAAGCCGTAACCGTGCCAACACTTTTTCTTCTAGGCGACTGGGACGGTTGGCAGTGCCCCAGTCGCCTAGGTACGGCTTACAAGTTGGAATATTTAGTCTGGTCCACTGACCTTGCCACAGAAGATTTATTGATTTCTTTCCGAGAGATAGACTCGACCGTAGATCACGAGGAACGTCCCAAGTCTCCTCGAGCTCTACAACCGACTTTGCAAGTAAGTCAGCCTGCTCATTGCCGTAGATACGACAATGACCAGGCACCCAGATCAGCGTGAATGACTTGTTGCATGAATGCAACTTATTAACGATGCGGCCCTGGATCTCGTGAGAGTCCGTAGTACAAGATGCAATTGCCTGAAGGGCTGATTTTGAATCTGAGAATATGACAAATGAGTCATGCCTAGAATTGAGAGCATAGTCTATGGCTTTGTCAATAGCAAAGAGTTCTGAAGTAAACACAGATGTATGAGTCGGCAACCGATACCTGAGGGCACATTCAGTCGACCACACACTTGCACCCACACATTCACTCGACTTGGAGCCGTCGGTGTACAATTGATGGGACCCCAAGTGACGAACAATGATGTTACGAAACAAGTGGTGGACCTCCGCCTCCGGCGCCTTGGCCTTTGGTGCTGGGAGCCATGATACATCCACTGTAAAGCTGGGTGGCTCCCAAGGCGCTATATTTTTAAGCACCAACTTGTCACAGTCACTGGGGTCCACACCAAGCTCCTGAGTCAGTAAGTGGAGGCGAGCGGCAAGTGGCCGACGCACCCCCCGCAGATAGTGGTGGTATTGACGCAGGGGGGTACAGGCCACATTGCCGATATTACTTTTCCTTAATGTTCGTAGTCCATACGAAAATACCAGGTGGTCACGGCGAATACGGAGGGGAGGCACATTCGCCTCCACTTCCATACGAGCCACACGGGTACACCGGACAGCTCCAAGACACATTCGCAAGCATTTATTCTGTAACACATCCAATCCTTTCAGCGTGGCATCAGATGCCGAGCCATACACCTGTGCGCCATAGTCTAGCTTTGATCGAATAAGGGACTTATACACCATTAATAAAGATTTTCTGTCGGCACCCCAGGTAGTACCCGCTAGGTACTTGAGGACATTTAACGGTTTATCACAACGAGCAAGCAAAGTATTAACGAGAAGTTTAAAATTCATTCTACGATCAAAATGTATTCCTAAAAATTTTACAGAATTTTGAAAAGGTACCGCCTGATTATCCAAAGTTAAGCACAAATTAGGTACGTTACGATTAGTGAAAACTATAGCGGCACACTTACAGTACGTATGGAAAACTTAAATCCCCACTGCAAGGCCCATTGGTGGACGGAGTCAAGGGCTGCTTGAATCCGCCCAGCCGAAAATTGTGCATTACGGGAAGAGTGCCATATTGCACAATCATCAGCGTAGAGTGAGTATTTAAGATTCCTCGGGATGGGAGCTGATGACAGAATATCATTGATCATAATACTAAATAAAGTAGGACTAAGCACACTTCCCTGTGGCACCCCGTTTTCCTGGATAAATATATCCGATGTTACGTTGCGGGGCAATTTGACAAAAAAAGCTCTGTCCCTTAAGAAATTTGAAATAAAAACAGGCAAATTTCCTCTTAAACCATAAGCATAGAGCTTCATTAATATACCGTGTCGCCAGGTCATGTCATAGGCTTTATGGATGTCCAGGAACACCCCTATCATGAATTCTTTATTGGCAAATGCCTCTGCAATACAATGCTCCAAATTCATTAAATGATCTAGTGAACTTCTGTACTTACGGAAGCCACATTCTTGATCATTTAACAAATTCTTTGACTCTAAAACAAAAAGAAGCCTATTGTTAACCATACGTTCCATGACCTTACATAGACAAGAAGTCAACACAATAGGACGAAATGAAGTGGGATTCATAAGACGACCAGCCTCTTTGGGTATCGGTATGACGTGCGCAAAGTGCCATGAGTTTGGGAACGTTCGAGACGCTCAAATCTCATTGTACAAAGCTAACATCTTAATCAGGTTGTCCTGATTAAGATGCTGGATCATACCGTACGTGATGGTGTCTGGTCCAGGGCTGGTGTCTTTACAGGATTTAAGGGCAAGGAGCAGTTCATCTAGCGTAAACTCTTGGTTGTACGGGGAGTCTACGTCTTCTGTGGCAAAGTCTACTATCTGTAGCTCAGCCGTGCGTTTATGATGTTGGAAACGCGGGTCATAATTGGCTGAGCTACTTACATGAGAAAAACTCCGGGCGAGGATGTTAGCAACGTCCACGGGCTCGTCATAGGTGGTGTTATTCACCTGCAAGGTGGTGACAGGGAAGTATGGGCGTTTATTATTTAATAATCTTATAGTGGACCAGACTTTATGTAATGGTGTTGTACGAGTCACCGTGGACACAAAGGACCGCCAGGAGTCACGTTTAGCCCTTCTTATTATTCTCCTTGCCTCAGCCCGTGCCTGTTTGTATGCAATAAAATTTTCCTCAGTGGGCTATCAAAAATCCTGTATCTCCTAATGCGTTTTCTTAATGCTTGTCGGCAATCCGGCGTCCACCAATGTGCTCTATGCTTCGCATGAACTGTAGAAGTCTTGGGAATAGCAGCCTCAGCTGCGTGTAATATGGAAGTAGTTATATTTTCGACCTTAACATCTATGGTCTCCCCAGATATATCTAAATTGGCGATCCTTGAGAAGGATCCCCAATCTGCTTTCTTATAGTGAAATTTTGGAGGTGGAGGGTCCGAAATGATGTCGCGTGTATAAGAAAGACAGATGGGTAAATGATCACTTCCCAAGGAGTCGTCGTAAGGGTCCCATGAGAGATCTTGATGTATACCAGGGGAGGCCAAAGATTAGTCAATGGCCGAAAAGTTACCAGTACGATCATCTACACGAGTCGCTCTACCATCGTTCAGAAGACAGAGGTTGGACTGTAGTATTAGGTCGGCTACTTGCTCCCCACGACCATCAATCCTCAAGCTACCCCATTGATAGTGATGGGCGTTTAAAATCGCCCAACACTAACTTATTTCCAGGCAGATGTTCCACTAGTGAATTCAAAGCATCACTATCAATGGGGCCATGTGGAGGACAGTACAGAGAGCAAATAGACAGATACGTGTTATTAAATTTTACTCTGTAAGCGACAGCTTCCAGAGTAGAATTTAGAATCACTTCCGTTTGTGGGTGTGATTTATGTGTGTATATGGCAACTCCGTGACCTTCATATCTTCTATACGAGTGGTAGTGTTTGAACTGTGGAGGATCAGGATGATCCTCCAGGCGCGTCTCCTGTAAACAAACAACGTCTGGCCTGTGTATTGACAGCAAGATTGCTATATCTTGTAACTTATTCCCAATACCTCTACAATTCCACTGTAGTATAGTGAAAGCGACGGTTTAAGATTTTCGTTGGGGGCCAGTGTGCTTTGTCTTTTTTTGTCGCCCGCTAGCAGGCGAGCGACTACCGGGGGACCTATCCCGGTGCTTGTTCACGGAAACCTCCATATTGTCGTCAATTACGAGGTTCCCTGACTCCCCCGAGGAAGAGCTAACCTTCCTCTCCCTCGCTGGAGTTGGAACTGGAAGAACATGAGGACGAGACTGTTTTGTGAGGGTGGTCATGTTACTTGTAGTAGACTTGTCAGGCTTCGTTTTAGACCGTACTGATGGAGAGGCAGTAGCAGCCTGAGAATAAGTTGAAGGCTTAGGGATGTTAGTGAGAGAGTTGGAGCGGACAGGAGGTCGAGATGAAGATGTACTGTGAGTGGCAATAGGGAGAAGGACAGGATCAGTCTGCGTCTCTACAGAGCACATCACAGGACGGGACATTACCGCCGAAGCATAGGACCTATTCGGCCTGGGAGTTGCATGCAACTCCTTCACCTTTTTCCTAGCTTCGTAGTAGGAAATGCCCTCCGTTGCCTTCACTGTGCAGACCTCCTTCTCCTCCTTCCACTTGGGACAATCCCTAGAGGAAGTGGAGTGAGCGCCCTTGCAGTGGAAGCAACAGACCGTCTCAGATGTGCAGTATTCCGCATCATTACCCTGGCTTGCACACTTCCCACACACTGGCTGGGAAGCCCGACAAGTCTTTGAACCGTGCACATACATCTGGCATTTCAAGCAACGGAAAGGGTTGGGAATATATGGCCGCACATGAACAATTTCATAACCAATTTTTACTTGGCTAGGCAGTGACACTTTACCGAAAGTCAAAACAATGGTTGCTGTCTTCGTCTTGACACCTTCCGAATATCTTGTTATGAAGTGGGCATCGATTACATCTTGCTGAGCAAGTTCCTCTATGATCTCTTCCTCACTCATCACCATGAGATCCCTGCAAGAGATGACACCCTTGCAGGAATTCATGGAAGTTGGGATCTTGGCTTCGACATCATAAATATGAAACTTGCGCAGCTTCAGCAAGTCCTTAACCTGGGAAGAATTGCAAATCTTTACAAGGAGGTCTCCGTTCGCAAGTTTTTTGACTTGTTCCACCTCCCCAGCACAGCCATCAATAACCTTCTTAATCATGAAGGGATTGAGACTGCTCAAGGGAGTGGAACCTAGAGCATGGATGAGAACAAATTCAGCATTATTTACACTTATGTCCAGAGGCAATCGAGTCTGGGGCCGTTCTGTCTGGGGCCTGTCAGTCCGTTGATCAGTCAGGGGTCGGTCAGGACTACCTCCCCCCCTGAGGGGGGGGAGGCAGTAGGGGCGTCCTCCATAGTACCACTCCCCCCTAGCGGGGGAAGTGGGAAGGAGAGAAAACAACCAAGGGACAAACAACCGGGGACCACACACCTAAGACTGAGGTTGCCCTCTCAAACCACTCCAGGGAGGCCCGACCGTGTTTCTTCACGCCCCAGACCGATCAGTGGGGGGGACCCTCCGTGGGCGATAAGCAAAGGTAAACTCAGTTTACTGGAACAGACACCTACTGTTCTAACTAACAGGAAGAGGAGGAAAATGAGTACTAACTATCCTATCGAGCACCAGAAGGGTGAAAAAAAAAAAAAAAAGTAATGCCGGTGAGGCAGCCCTGAATACTAGAGAAGAGCGCAGCGAAAAACACATCTACACTCTCCACGACCATGCATCAAAGTCCTGAGAGACAATCGGGATTTTTTTTTTTTTTTTTCCCGGCCTATTAACCATTGGGGCCGAAGCCCCTGGTTATTAAGACCGTGTATATATATATATATATATATATATATATATATATATATACATTTAAAAATATATACATATACAAACATATATATATACATACATACACACACACACACACACACACACACACACACACACACACACACACACACACACACACACTTCCATGCATACATACAGACACACTTTCATGCAAACGTACATATATATAAAATAATTTTAATATTTTTTTTTTTTTTTTTTTTGGAATTTTTATTTTTTAAATTTTTTTTTTGGTTTTTTATTTTTTATACCTTATATTATAAAGGAAAACTAATCTAAAGACCCTAAAACTAATCACCTAACAGACAAATCGCTAACCTATACTAAATCCTACAGAGACAAATAGCTAGACCTACACTAATGGTAAAAATACCTCGACTAACAGAACATCATCGACTGCAGATATGTAATGCCTTTCTACATTACATACCTGCACTCATCACCTGGTGACTGTCAGTCGAGGCACAACCTAATATAGGGGACATCAATATATGAAAGGGAACCAGACGAGTCAGGAACATTTCCATATAAGTCAGCTGTCGTCCCTAATTAGAATAACTTAAGCAAGATAATATAATGTATTTACATAATTTGTACAAAAAGTGAAGAACCTCGCCCAGCAGACCACCATCGACTGCAAGTGCCCAATACCTTCCTATATTGCACACTTGCACTCATCAGCTGGTGACTGTCAGGCGAGGAACTTGGCTTAATGTAGGGGACATCTATATTAGAAATAGATCGGTGGGAGGAGGAACTATTTAAAATATGTCAACTGTCAACCCTAATTAATATTACAATATATACATATTTACTCTTCATAAAAAGCATAACCACGCAGTAAAAAAGTCACATCACTCTGATCAGTCCGGTCTCTCTCAAGAAAGCCATCAATTGATCAGTCATAACAATGTCCCCATCACCCAGGATGGTGGAAAGGGTGAAGGGGACGTCTACTGCGCCGCAGTAATTTATAAGTGAAGCACGTTCACGAATAAATCGCCGACAGCGCAGGATGATATGACTGATAGATAACACCGCATTACAGATGTCACAGTGCGGTGGGAAGCGTCTTTCCATATATGGTTTTATGTGGGTTAAAATGGTGGCATTAAGCCGTAACCGTGCCAACACTTTTTCTTCTAGGCGACTGGGACGGTTGGCAGTGCCCCAGTCGCCCAGGTACGGCTTACAAGTTGGAATATTTAGTCTGGTCCACTGACCTTGCCACAGAAGTTTTATTGATTTCTTTCCGAGAGATAGACTCGACCGTAGATCACGAGGAACGTCCCAAGTCTCCTCGAGCTCTACAGCCGACTTTGCAAGTAAGTCAGCCTGCTCATTGCCGTAGATACGACAATGACCAGGCACCCAGATCAGCGTGAATGACTTGTTGCATGAATGCAACTTATTAACGATGCGGCCCTGGATCTCGTGAGAGTCCGTAGTACAAGATGCAATTGCCTGAAGGGCTGATTTTGAATCTGAGAATATGACAAATGAGTCATGCCTAGAATTGAGAGCATAGTCTATGGCTTTGTCAATAGCAAAGAGTTCTGAAGTAAACACAGATGTATGAGTCGGCAACCGATACCTGAGGGCACATTCAGTCGACCACATACTTGCACCCACACATTCACTCGACTTGGAGCCGTCGGTGTACAATTCATGGGACCCCAAGTGACGAACAATGATGTTACGAAACAAGTGGTGGACCTCCGCCTCCGGCGCCTTGGCCTTTGGTGCTGGGAGCCATGATACATCCACTGCAAAGCTGGGTGGCTCCCAAGGCGCTATATTTTTTAGCACCATCTTGTCACAGTCACTAGGGTCCACACCAAGCTCCTGAGTCAGTAAGTGGAGGCGAGCGGCAAGTGGCCGACGCACCCCCCGCAGAAGATGGTGGTATTGACGCAGGAAGGTACAGGCCACATTGCCGATATTACTTTTTCTTAATGTCCTTATGCTGTAGGACAAGGCCAGGGTTGTCACGGCGAATACGGAGGGGAGGCACATTCGCCTCCACTTCCATACGAGCCACACGGGTACACCGTACAGCTCCAAGACACATTTGCAAGCATTTATTCTGTAACACATCCAATCCTTTCAGCGTGGCATCAGATGCCGAGCCATACACCTGTGCGCCATAGTCTAGCTTTGATCGAATAAGGGACTTATACACCATTAATAAAGATTTTCTGTCGGCACCCCAGGTAGTACCCGCTAGGTACTTGAGGACATTTAACGGTTTATCACAACGAGCAAGCAAAGTATTAACGTGAAGTTTAAAATTCATTCTACGATCAAAATGTATTCCTAAAAATTTTACAGAATTTTGAAAAGGTACCGCCTGATTATCCAAAGTTAAGCACAAATTAGGTACGTTACGATTAGTGAAAACTATAGCGGCACACTTACAGTACGTATGGAAAACTTAAATCCCCACTGCAAGGCCCATTGGTGGAGGGAGTCAAGGGCTACTTGAATCCGCCCAGCCGAAAATTGTGCATTACGGGAAGAGTGCCATATTGCACAATCGTCAGCGTAGAGTGAGTATTTAAGATTCCTCGGGATGGGAGCTGATGACTGAATATCATTGATCATAATACTAAATAAAGTAGGACTAAGCACACTTCCCTGTGGCACCCCGTTTTCCTGGATAAATATATCCGATGTTACGTTACGGGGCAATTTGACAGAAAAAGCTCTGTCCCTTAAGAAATTTGAAATAAAAACAGGCAAGTTTCCTCTTAAACCATAAGCATAGAGCTTCATTAATATACCGTGTCGCCAGGTCATGTCATAGGCTTTATGGATGTCCAGGAACACCCCTATCATGAATTCTTTATTGGCAAATGCCTCTGCAATACAATGCTCCAAATTCATTAAATGATCTAGTGAACTTCTGTATTTACGGAAGCCACATTGTTGATCATTTAACAAATTCTTTGACTCTAAAACAAAAAGAAGCCTATTGTTAACCATACGTTCCATGACCTTACATAGACAAGAAGTCAACACAATAGGACGAAATGAAGTGGGATTCATAAGACGACCAGCCTCTTTGGGTATCGGTATGACGTGCGCAAAGTGCCATGAGTTTGGGAACGTTCGAGACGCCCAAATCTCATTGTACAATGCTAACATCTTAATCAGGTTGTCCTGATTAAGATGCTGGATCATACCGTACGTGATGGTGTCTGGTCCAGGGCTGGTGTCTTTACAGGATTTAAGGGCAAGGAGCAGTTCATCTAGCGTAAACTCTTGGTTGTACGGGGAGTCTACGTCTTCTGTGGCAAAGTCTACTATCTGTAGCTCAGCCGTGCGTTTATGATGTTGGAAACGCGGGTCATAATTGGCTGAGCTACTTACATGAGAAAAACTCCGGGCGAGGATGTTAGCAACGTCCACGGGCTCGTCATAGGTGGTGTTATTCACCTGCAAGGTGGTGACAGGGAAGTATGGGCGTTTATTATTTAATAATCTTATAGTGGACCAGACTTTATGTAATGGTGTTGTACGAGTCACCGTGGACACAAAGGACCGCCAGGAGTCACGTTTAGCCCTTCTTATTATTCTCCTTGCCTCAGCCCGTGCCTGTTTGTATGCAATAAAATTTTTCTCAGTGGGCTGACTATCAAAAATCCTGTATCTCCTATTGCGTTTTCTTAATGCTTGTCGGCAATCTGGCGTCCACCAATGTGCTCTATGCTTCGCATGAACTGTAGAAGTCTTGGGAATAGCAGCCTCAGCTGCGTGTAATATGGAAGTAGTTATATTTTCGACCTTAACATCTATGGTCTCCCCAGATATATCTAAATTGGCGATCCTTGAGAAGGATCCCCAATCTGCTTTCTTATAGTTAAATTTTGGTGGTGGAGGGTCCGAAATGATGTCGCGTGTATAAGAAAGACAGATGGGTAAATGATCACTACCCAAGGAGTCGTCGTAAGGGTCCCATGAGAGATCTTGATGTATACCAGGGGAGGCCAAAGATAAGTCAATGGCCGAAAAGATACCAGTACGATCATCTACACGAGTCGCTCTACCATCGTTCAGAAGACAGAGGTTGGACTGTAGTATTAGGTCGGTTACTTGCTCCCCACGACCATCAATCCTCAAGCTACCCCATTGATAGTGATGGGCGTTAAAATCGCCCAACACTAACTTCTTTCCAGGCAGATGTTTCACAAGTGAATTTAAAGCATCACTATCAATGGGGCCATGTGGAGGACAGTACAGAGAGCAAATAGACAGATACGTGTTATTAAATTTTACTCTGCACGCGACTGCTTCCAGAGTAGAATTTAGAATCACTTCCGTTTGTGGGTGTGATTTGTGTGTGTAAATGGCAACTCCGTGACCTTCATATCTTCTATTCGAGTGGTAGTGTTTGAAATGTGGAGGATCAGGATGATCCTCCAGGCGCGTCTCCTGTAAAGAAACAACGTCTGGCCTGTGTATAGAAAGCAAGATTGCTATATTTTGTAACTTATTCCCAATACCTCTACAATTCCACTGTAATAGGGTGAATGCGGCGGTTTAAGATTTTCGTTGGGGGCCAGTGTGCTTCGTCTTTTTTTGTCGCCCGCCAGAAGGCGAGCGACTACCGGGGGACCTATCCCGGTGCTTGTTCATGGAAACCTCCATATTATCATCAATTACGAGGTTCCCAGACTCCCCCGAGGAAGAGCTAACCTTCCTCTCCCTCGCTGGAGTGGGAACTGGAAGAACGTGAGGACGAGATTGTTTTGTAAGGGTGGTCAGATTAATCTTATCAGACTTGTCGGGCTTCGATTTTGACCGCACCGACTGCAAAGGAGCAGCGGCAGCCTGAGAGTAAGAAGTGGCGACACGGATATCTGTAAGAGAGTTGGAACGTACAGGGGGTCTAGACTTAGAGGTAGGGCATGTGGCATGTGGAGCGAATGTAAGGTCAGTCTGTGTCTCCACGGTGTACATCACAGGACGGGACACAACCGCCGATGCATAGGAGACATTAGGCTCGGGAGTTGCATGCAACTCCTTCACCTTCTTCCTAGCATCGTAAAAGGATATGCCCTCAGTCGCTTTCACTGTGCAGACCTCTTTCTCCTCCTTCCACTTGGGACAAGCCCTAGAGGAAGTGGAGTGAGCATCCTTACAGTGGAAGCAACATTCAGTCTCTGATGTACAGCGGTCAGCAGAATGTCCTACAGTCGCGCACTTGCCACATACTACGTTTGAAGCTCGACAAGCCTTTTCGTGATGTTCATAGAGTTGACATTTTCCACAACGAAGGGGATTAGGTATGTAAGGTCTCACATTAATAATTTCATATCCTACTTTCACATTAGTAGGGAGAGATATTTTGCCAAAAGTCAAAACTACTGTGGCTTCGTCCCTATGCCTTCCTGGTAACGGGTTATGAATCTTGCCTCTATGACATCTTGCTGATAAAGTTCCTGTACAATTTCTTCTTCCTCCATTAGCACAAGATCCCTGCAGGTGATAACACCCTTGCAGGAATTCATGGAGTGGGGGATCGTTGTCTGGACATCGTGACAATGGAACTTCCTCAGTTTAAGCAAATCTTTGACCTGAGCTGAATTCATGGTTTTTACGAGGAGGTCTCCACTCGCAAGTTTTTTCACTTGTTCCACCTCTCCTGCACACCCATCAATCACCTTCTTGATGATGAAGGGATTGAGGCTGGACAGGGGAGTGGAACCAACCGCATGAATTAAAACAAACTCGGCGTTATGTACATTAATGTCAAGGCGGGTACGTGTCTGGGGCCGTTCAGTCTGGGGGTAGTCAGTCCGTGAGACAGTCGGGGGTCGGTCAGGACTACCTCCCCCCCTGAAGAGGGGGGAGGCAGCAGTGGCGTCCGCCATAGTTACCACTTCCCCCTCACGGGGGAAGTGGGAAGAGAGAGAAAAACGACAAAGGGAGAAATTGCCCGGGCATCACACACCTAATCTGAGATTACCCTCTCAAACCACTCTCGGGAGGACGCGCCCGTGTGTAACTCACACCCCAGAGCGATCAGTGGGGGGTACACTCCAGAGGTGAGTAAGCAAAGGCAATCTCAGGAAACAGATACAGACACCTACTATATCTCTAATAAGGGTAGGGAGGAATATGAATGCTAGCTAACCTAACTTTATTGGGAAAAGCGCAAAAAACTATTGCCGGTGGGGCAGCCCTAGAATCTGGAGGAGAGATCAGCACACGTCCTTTCTCTCCACGACCATTCATCAAAGTCCCCGAATTAAATGGGTCACAGACGCCCTAATATAGCCTTCAGTCAGTTCGAAAATTCTCATGAGATACATAACAAAGCTAAGTTTATGAAGCAAATGAAACCGTAAGTAAACAAATGAAACAGAACAGGAACTTTTTTAAAAGATAACGAGACGTGACTAAAATAAAGGTTTATGAAGCTTAAATTACAGACTAATTAACATTGAAAGATTCTAAAACGAATTACTGAAACTGAAAAGTCATACAAATGAAACGCATTGAATCTTACCAAATTAAGGTGAATATAAAAGTCAGGGATAACATACAAATATACAAATATTACAATAATTATTAGGCTGTTTTTCTTGGCCTTTACATTGCTCCCTCCAAAAGTATCTACCCAGGGGTAGATACAGAAGGAATATATAAATTAAATATACAACTCCCCCCTCCACCATAATGAAGACAATAATCATAATTCGTATACTAGGACTAGTCATGGTTCAGCCGATGGGTCGACTCAGAAAATCTGCACCGACATTGTCGGCCCACCGGAGTAATGTCGTTATTTCCCTGAAACTTATTTAGATATACTAGGGGTTTATGATCCACCTCAAGAATGAGTTCAGTTCCTAACAAATAATATTTGAACCGGTTAACCCCAAACACAATTGCTTGACACTCTCTTTCTATTGTGGAATACCTACGTTCTCTGTCTAGGAGCTTTCTACTGGCGTAAGAAACTGGGAATGGCTTATTATCTACGTCCTGGAGCAATAATCACCCAGTCCATAACCTGAAGAATCTATTCTAAGGACAAAAGGCAATGACAGGTCAGGAAGTTTAAGAACTGGGCCATCAGCTAAAACAGACTTAAGCCTATCAAAACACTCTATAGACTCTGAACTCCACTCCAATGGCTCCTTCACACCTTTTCGTAACATGTCTGACAAAGGTGAAGTTAAGGATGAAGCATGTTTAATGAAATTTCGGTAGAATGATATCAAACTTAGGAACGATCTCAAAGTTTTCTTGCATGAGGGAGGAGAAACACCGAGAACTGCCTGAACCTTATCATTAACGGGTCTGATAGTTTGTCCATCTATAACAAAGCCTAGATACTGAATGGTATTGAACCCAAATTTATACTTATCAGGCTTAACAGTTAACCCATGCTCACGGAGACGAAGTAGAACTGCACACACAGCTGCAACATGACTTTCCCAATTATTAGCATATATCACGTTAAAATAGAAAGAGATTCTCCAAACCTGTCAATACAAGGCACATCAGTCTAATATAAGTGGGACAGGTAGTAACCAGTCCAAAGGGCATACGACAAAACTCCATCAGGCCTTTATGAGTTGGAAAAGCTGTTAATGGTTTGGCTCTATCTGTAAGAGGGTCTTGGTAATAGGCTTTGCTTAAATCTAATTCAGTATAGAATTTAGCCCCAGAAAACTTGTGTAGATCATCCTATAGCTTGCACATTGGTTCTGCATGAAATTCGGTGACTGCATTAAGAACTCTGTAGTCTATAGCCATCCTATAGGTGCCATCAGGTTTCTTAATCATGACCACAGGTGATGAATGGGATGACTGAGAGGGTCTGATAATCCTTTGGTCTAGGAGGTTTGCTACTTACTCCCTGAATTGAGGCTGGAGGTGTACAGGAATGGGATACAATTTGGATTTTAGTCGTTCAGTAGTACAGAGAGAAATATCATGTGATAAAGTAGTGGTACACCCTGGTTTGTCAGAAAAAGCATCACTAAACTCATCAATGATATTCTTAACATCCTCTTTCTGGTCTGGAGTCAGTTGCTCATTTATGTTTAAATCTAAAATATTTGATGGTGTACCAAGATCTGGAAAGGTAGGGAAGTCCAGCTCAGAATCCATATTTGCCTCTGCCTTCATACATAACTGAGAAACTAAAGGCTGATCATCAAAAGTTAATCCGGTTTCCTCACCTAGTACATACGCCATGGAAACCTGCGACCTACGATGGTACTTCTTTAAGAGATTTGCATGGTACAACTTTTGCTTACCCTGTTCATCTATTAGGTAATTAACCTTATTCTTACAATCTAAAACTCCGTAAGATCCTTTCCAAGACATTAATAATTTACGCTGTACATCAGGGAGCAAGACAAGGACTTCATCTCCGGGTTTGAGTTTCCTATCTTGAGTTTTTACGTCAAAGTAAGATTTATAATTCTTGGCACTGATATCAGCATTCTGAACAGCAATCTTATCACCATCTAATTTATCCCGAAGCTCAAACACATACTGATATAGTGATCTATCATCACTCTGTACAGATTTATCTTCCCAAAGAACTCTAAGTACTGACAAATGACCTCTTACCTGTCTACCATACAGGAGTTCAAAGGCAGAGAACCCTGTGCGATCACTGGGCATTTCTCGCATGGCAAACATCAAGGGGGGAAGATACCGGTGCCACTCTTTAGATTTGTCCTCATACACTTTTCTAAGGGAAGCTTTCAATGTGGAGTGAAATCTGTCTATTCTGCCATTTCCACTAGGGTGATAAGGAGTAGTGAAAAGGGGTTTTACTCCTAACAATATATGTAATTCCTTCATGAAATCAGATTTGAACTGTGTGCCATTATCAGAAATTATTTCCTTGGGAATGCCTACTCTGGAAAATATGGAAATTAAAGCTTCTGACATTGCAATAAAAGAGATATATTTCAGGGACATGGCTTCAGGAAACCCGGTGGCAAAGCCTATCAAGGTAAGGATATATCTGTGTCCTTCAGAAGATGGGGGATTTAAAGGTCCCACTAAATCTATAGCTACCCTGGAAAATGGCTCGGTCACGATAGACATAGATTGGAGGGGTACTGGTTTCACACGACCTTAAGGGGAGAAAACGTTGGCACTTGTCACATGATCGGCAATAGTCACTTATGTCCGAGGTGAGACCTGGCCAGTGAAAGTGTTCTTTGATACGGGTCTCAGTCTTTCTATGTGAAAAATGACCTGCAAGAAGACTTTCATGAGCTGTTGAAAGGACAGATTTCCGACAGTCAAAGGGAACAACTAGAGAAAGTTTTCCCTCTCTGTATGGTTTCTTTGCCTTAATACATCTCCTATACAAAGGTCCATCAATATTCTCATACCTGAACACTTTCCCATCTTTGGTTTCCTCTGTCTCACCTGACATACTCTTCATCCTGACAGTGGCTAAACTAGAACAATTTTGTTGAATATTTGCAAATTCACTAGGAGTAACTTTTAAGGGCTCAGTAGAGGGAGTTACCAGGGGATGGAGTTTCCTAGTTTTAGAAGCACACTCTGGTATCAACAGAAGCTGTGGGAGATTGGGTCAGTTCACTCTGTATAGGAATGGTAGTTTCATGAGAAGTTAATTTAGGCGAACATGGAACAGGAACAATGTTTCCAGTTGATACAGTAGTATATGGATGATCAAGCTCAGTCCTCTTTACTCCCGGGACATTACCTATTAAAACACTTCAAAATTTAATAGGAGCTCTAAATACATCTGTTCACCCTTCATAACAGGGGCAACGTAAATAACACTTGACCTTAGGGAAAGTGTCAACTCTACTTGGATAATCAGCTACTCGTACCTTCTCACAGTGTGCTACATCAACATCAGGAAGAACTTCCTCGGACACTATGATACCAATAAAACCAGTGTCTCTGAGAATAGTAGACACCCAGGCTCCGTTAACTGTACCACAGAACATGTACTGGGAATGATTATCGGTCACCAAAGCAAAACCCCATCTGTACTTGTTGGTTGAGAGGAGAGGCATTACTTTTAAATCTAAGAGGATTTGTGGGGCAGTTAGGACGAATATGGCCCTTGTCACCACAACCATGACATATCACATTACTAAAATCACCTTTACCACGATGAGTCTGTGTAGGCTTAACATTATTTTGGTTAGTCTCTTCAGCAGAAGGCGATTGTTTGTAACCAAGTTTCTTCGGCTTACCTTTCACAAGAGATCTCCGGTAGGCACGATGGGCAGAAGTCCAACGATCAGCAATTCTGACTGCCTTTTCCAAATCTTTCACATCACTCTCCTTTAAATATATCCGTAGCTCTGGTGACACTGACGGTATTGGTTGATCTAGAATAATATGAGATCTCAGTGATTCAAATTTTTTCTTCACATGACACGCTTCTAGCCACTGGTCAAAAAGACGTCCTAGTTTTATGGAGAAAAGTTCATATTTCACCTTCTTTTAGGCGGGCTGCTCTAAAATCCTGCCTATACCCATCTGGTGTCTTGTGGAAGCCTCTTAGCCGTGTCTTCTTTAACAATTCATAATCACTAGTTATCTCATCTGACAGACTAGTATAAATGTCAACACATTTGCCAGTCAGTACACTGCCCAATCTAGCAGCATATGTGTGCTCATTAATATTCAATAATTTGGCAATTCTCTCAAATATGATTAAGTACGACCCAATATCTTCACTTTCACGATACACTGGCAAGGTGGGCCTTCTAGCATAGTCATGATTATCAATGGGCTGACCTAAGCTTGCATATATCTTAGCTAGTTGTAACTCATGTTCTCTCTGTTCCTTCTCTCGTTTAGCCTCCCTTTCTCTAGCCCGTTCTTCTCTGGCATTATTTTGAGCATTAATTATAGATTTTGCTACATCATCACCAGTGAGACCTATTTGTTCTGCTTCTTCTTTAAAACTTTGTATATTAGGATCCATGGTACATAATAACAACCAAACTACATTATCATTACCAAGACAAATGGCAGCTATAGCCAGGTACCCTGATGAAAGAGAGGGGGTGTTTGTCACTTCCGGGCCCCAAGGACAGTGACAGGCCTGGTCTGTTTACCGGACCTTAAACATAATTAAATGAATAGTCAAGTCCAAGCTTCCTATGGCCTCCAAGTGCGCATGTGTGAGAATCCTAGCGAGGCCGCCACTTGTAAAATGGTTCCAAATCCACAAGGTAGAAAACAGAATCTCACATTATTCACACATGAAACACCAAAGGAAACTCAGAAGTAAAACCATACATTTATTTACGTTATCAATACTTATACCCTCTTGAGACTTTCCCCCAGGTCTAACAAGTCCCATTAATAAATTTATGAAGAACAAACAAGTAGTGGTTAAACTTTCCCTGAAGCTAGGCAGAGGTGAGGATACTGCGTATGGTAGTAGATAACTCTGGGAACAGTTGAGAAGTGTTATGCCTGCCATTCAACACTGCTACGTGGCAGCACAGAGACGACCTGTGTGAACTCGCATGGTGGGTAGAATGGATGCCTCACTGACCCGGGCCTCGGCAGGTGTAGGATCCTTAGTCCCCCAAATTTGATACAAGTTAATAACAAAATAACAAAGGTACATAAATTATGGTTCTTCTGGGAAGTGAACCAAGAACCTAAACAGCAAGCAAAAAGCCGAGTACAAAAAAAAGTTCAATATTTGTTTAACAATAAATAATGCCAATGATATAAGTCCTATCATGGAAAAAAATATAAAGATCTTAAAACTCTAGAGCAAATTCACAGACATTTAACCAAGTTTCACATAGAAAGCAGAACCATAGCAAATAGAAGAATGATTAACTTTTACCTTAGTCCTGTCGATCTGCTGTTTGATGGTAGAGTGAATTATTATTTTTTTTTTCGCTTGAATTAATGGCTATCGGCCATATTGTGGTCATTAAGCCATAGAGTCTATGTATAAGAAAAATACACAAAAATACACAAAAGACATTGAAATAAACAAAAGGTGCAAATAAACAAAGATACCCGAATAGATGAAGACAGTTGCACAAAAGGACTCATATTCAGGTCAAAATACAGGCTATGGAAGTCTTAGTCACACGGGAGGCAGTGATATGAGGCTAATGGCCGAAGGATGGTTAAACCTCAGATGAAGCAGAACTGGAGCCTGAGTCAGAAGCAGAGTCTGTGCCATTGAGGTGAGAAAGTACAATCCTGAGAGTGTAGGACAGGATTCGAACTACCTCGGGGTCGGTGACAGCCTGAAGGGACCAGCAAGGCCCGCTGGTAGTCCCTCTTACTGAACTCCTCCTGCCCACACTCCTCAGGTGCCTTGTTCTCGTAGTACCGCAACTGCTGCTCCATGCTCTTGAGGCCAAACCGGGTGAGGGAGGTAAAGTTGCCCCAAGAGTGTCGCCGAGCTGAAGCAGAGGGTGTGGGATTCGCTGGTGCTTGAGCCTCAGGTGAAGGGGTAGGCACATCCGAAGGCACCACGGGAGACACAGAAGGGGTGGGAACTCCTACCTCAGGTGATAATGAGGGCTCATCGTCCCCAACATCCATGGGCACAGCAGGGAGGGACTGAGAGGTAGCCTGGCGTAAGACAGCACGCCCTGACAGGCGAATCCTTGTTGGGGGAGTTGAGGGTTGCAGCTGCAGCACCCTCGGGACCAAAGAAGTGGGGGTCGCAGGGGGCCCAGAACGACGACACGGGGCCCTCCTCCCAGGCCTCCTCTGCACTATGGGTGTGGAGGAAAATGACTCGGGAATTATGATGGCAGGGAGCCCATTGGCCTTGAAGATGGCAGGCAGGCGCTGGACAAAAACTGCCAAATCTCCCCCCGAGAAGGCCTTGGCAACCTCCACACACATAGTAACGATGGTGGAGGCAGAGGAGGCAAGGAAGGAGGCAGAAGCCGCAGCTGGAGGCTGGCGCTGGAGCCGACGATTGGAAAGGGCGTGGGGAGAGCCCCGCACCACCTGGCCTGCAGGGCCAGTAACAGAGGCAGCTGCAGGACCCTTGGCGCTCTCCTCCACCACGAACTCCACCACCTCGCCAGCAGCAACTGAAGGTATAGGATGGGCTGGGTTAGGGGCCACAATGGAAGAGCGGTGGATAAAAATGTCGGCGCCTGTGTCCCGACGAGTCAGGAAGCCGTACCCCTTCCTAACGTGGTACCACCGTACTTGCCCCACCACCTTACTCCCCATGCCTCCGTGTTCCGCATCCTCGCCCAACTTCATGTTCTCCTTGGTACGAGCCATGGTGCAGTCCCAAACAGACGTGTTGCCTTCTCAACTGCTCGCGACACTCTCCTGAATTAAGTGGATCACAGACTCCCTTATATAGCCTTCAGTTTGTTCGAAAATTCTCGCGAGATACATAACAAAGCTAAGTTTATGAAGCAAATAGTAATAAATGAAACAGAACAGGAACTTAAAAGATGAAGGGACGAGACTAAAATAAAGGTTTATGAAGATTCAATTAGACTAATTAATATTGAAAGATTCTAAAAACGAATTACTGAAACTGAAAAGTCTTACAAATGAAATGCATTGAATCTTACAAAATTAAGGTTAATATAACAGTCAGGGATAACATAGAAATATACAAATATTACAATAATTATTAGGCTGTTTTTCTTGGCCTTTACATGGCTCCCTCCAAAAGTATCTACTCAGGGGTAGATACTGAAAGAATATATAAATCAAATATATAACTCCCCCCTCCACCATAATGAAGACAATAATTATAATTCGTATACTAGGACTAGTCATGGTTCAGCCGATGGCTGGACTCAGAAAATCTGCACCGACATTATCGAAATCTAAATGGCTGTAATCCTTGGGCCCACCGGAGTAATCTGTCGTTATTTCCCTGAAACTTATTTAGATATACTAGGGGTTTATGATCCACCTCAAGAATGAGTTCAGTTCCTAACAAATAATATTTGAACCGGTTAACCCCAAACACAATTGCTTGACACTCTCTTTCTATTGTGGAATACCTACGTTCTCTGTCTAGGAGCTTTCTACTGGCGTAAGAAACTGGGAATGGCTTATTATCTATGTCCTGGAGCAATAATCACCCAGTCCATAACCTGAAGAATCTGTTCTAAGTATAAAAGGCAATGACAGGTCAGGAAGTTTAAGAACTGGGCCATCAGCTAAAACAGACTTAAGACTATCAAAACACTCTATAGACTCTGAACTCCACTCCAATGGCTCGCGACTAAGTCCCAAAAGTGGTAAAAAACTGGGAAAAGCGCAGGAAAATCGTCCTCTATAACTGAGCCAAAGTCCAGTGTTAGAGACGTGCCAGAGGTCTGCACAACACGGTGGCTGGTCAGAGAGTCCCAAGGGATGTCTGGTAGGGGTAGTGTCCCACCAGGAGCTTTTCAAATATGGGAGAAAATTCAGAGCCTCAGTGGGTCCACAAACTGAGCAGGAAAAAGGGCTTATATTTACAACTTTAGAGAGCGCTCTACGTTTTCCTGTCCAAAATTCAGGAAAAGATTCTTTTCGTAACATGTCTGACAAAGGTGAAGTAAAGGATGAAGCATGTTTAATGAAATTTCGGTAGAATGATATCAAACCTAGGAATGATCTCAAAGTTTTCTTGCATGAGGGAGGAGAAACACCGAGAACTGCCTGAACCTTATCATTAACTGGTCTGATAGTTTGTTCATCTATAACAAAGCCTAGATACTAAATGGTATTGAACCCAAATTTACACTTATCAGGCATAACAGTTAACCCATGCTCACGGAGACGAAGTAGAACTGCACACACAGCTGCAACATGACTTTCCCAATTATTAGCATATTTCATCACATTGTCAAAATAGAAAGAGACATACTCCAAACCAGTCAATACAAGGCGCATCAGTCTAATATAATTGGCACAGGCAGTAACCAGTCCAAAGGGTATACGACAAAACTCCATCAGGCCTTTATGAGTTGGAAAAGCTGTTAATGGTTTACCTCTATTTGTAAGAGGGTCTTGGTAATAGGCTTTGTTTAAATCTAATTCAGTATAGAATTTAGCTCAAGAAAACTTGTGTAGATCATCCTCTAGCTTACACATTGGTTCTGCATGAAATTCGGTGACTGCATTAAGAACTCTGTAGTCTATAGCCATCCTATAGGTGCCATCAGGTTTCTTAATCATGACCACAGGTGATGAATGGGATGACTGAAAGGGTCTGATAATCCCTTGGTCTAGGAGGTTTGCTACGTACTCCCTGAATTGAGGCTGGAGGTGTACAGGAATTGGATACAATTTGGGTTTCAGTCGTTCAGTAGTACAGAGAAATATCACGTGATAAAGTAGTGGTATACCCTGGTGTGCCAGAAAAAAAACACTGAACTCACCACTGGTTTGTCAGGAAAAACATCACTAAACTCACCACTGGTTTGTCAGAAAAAAATCACTAAACTCACCACTGGTTTGTCAGAAAAAACCACTAAACTCATCAATGATGTTCTTAACATCCTCTTTCTCTTCTGGAGTCAGTTGCTCATTGATGTTTAAATCTAAAATATTTGATGGTGTACCGAGATCTGGAAAGGTAGGAAAGTCCAGCTCAGAATCCATATTTGCCTCTGCCTTCATACATAACTGAGAAACTAAAGGCTGATCATCAAAAGTTAATCCGGTTTCCTCACCTAGTACATACGCCATGGAAACCTGCGACCTACGATGGCACTTCTTTAAGTAATTTGCATGGTACAACTTTGGCTTACCCTGTTCATCTATTAGGTAATTAACCTTATTCTTACAATCTAAAACTCTGTAAGATCCTTTCCAAGACATTAATAATTTACGCTATTCTTCAGGGAGCAAGACAAGGACTTCATCTCCGGGTTTGAGTTTCCTATCTTGAGTTTTTACGTCAAAGTAAGACTTATAATTCTTGGCACTCATATCAGCATTCTGAACAGCAATCTTGGCACCATCTTCTAATTTATCCCGAAGCTCAAACACATACTGATATAGTGATCTATCATCACTCTGTACAGATTTATCTTCCCAAAGAACTCTAAGTACTGACAAAGAACCTCTTCCCTGTCTACCATGCAGGAGTTCAAAGGCAGAGAACCCTGTGCGATCACTGGGCATTTCTGGCATGGCAAACATCAAGGGGGGAAGATACCGGTGCCACTCTTTAGGTTTGTCCTCACACACTTATCTTCTAAGGGAAGCTTTCAATGTGGAGTGATATCTCTCTATTCTGCCATTTCCACTAGGGTGATAAGGAGTAGTGAAAAGGGGTTTTACTCCTAACAATCCTTCATGAAATCAGATTTGAACTGTGTGCCATTATCAGAAAGTATTTCCTTGGGAATGCCTACTCTGGAAAATATGGAAATTAAAGCTTCTGACATTGCAATAGAAGAGATATATTTCAGGGACATGGCTTCAGGAAACCCGGTGGCAAAGTCTATCAAGGTAAGGATATATCGATGTCCTTCAGAAGATGGGGGATTTAAAGGTCCCACTAAATCTATAGCTACCCTGGAAAATGGCTCAGTCACGATAGGCATAGGTTGGAGGGGTACTGGTTTCACACGACCTTAAGGGGAGAAAACGTTGGCACTTGTCACATGATCGGCAATAGTCACTTATGTCCGAGGTAAGACCTGGCCAGTGAAAGTGTTCTTTGATACGGGTCTCAGTCTTTCTATGTGAAAAATGACCTGCAAGAAGACTTTCATGAGCTGTTGAAAGGACAGATTTCCGACAGTCAAAGGGAACAACTAGAGAAAGTTTTCCCTCTCTGTCTGGTTTCTTTGCCTTAATACATCTCCTATACAAAAGTCCATCAATATTCTCATACCTAAACACTTTCCCATCTTTGGTTTCCTCTGTCTCACCTGACATACTCTTCATCCTGACAGTGGCTAAACTAGAACAATTTTGTTGAATATTTGCAAATTCACTAGGAGTAACTTTTAAGGGCTCAATAGAGGGAGTTACCAGGGGATGGAGTTTCCTAGTTTTAGAAGATCGAGTCTGAACAGCTTGCACACACTCAGTGGTATCAACAGAAGCTGTGGGAGATTGGATCAGTTCACTCTGTATAGGAATGGTAGTTTCATGAGAAGTTAATTTAGGCGAACATGGAACAGGAACAATGTTTCCAGTTGATACAGTAGTAGATGGATTATCAAGATCAGTCTGCTTTACTCCCGGGACATTAACTATTAAAAAACTTCAAAACTTAATAGAAGCTCTAAATACATCTGTCCACCCTTCATAACAGGGGCAACGTAAATAACACTTGACCTTAGGGAAAGTGTCAAGTCTACCTAGATAATCAGCTACTCGTACCTTCCCACAGTGTGCTACATCAACATCAGTAAGGATTTCCTCAGACACTATGATACCAATACCACCAGTGTCTCTGAGAATAGTAGACACTCAGGCTCCGTTACATGTACCACAGAACATGTACTGGAAATAATTATCGAGGTCACCAAAGCAAAACCCCATCTGTACTTGTTGGTTGAGAGGAGAGGCATTACTTTTAAATCTTAGAGGATTCTTGGGAGAGTTAGGACGAATATGGCTCTTGTCACCACAACCATGACATATCACATTACTAAAATCACCTATACCACGATGAGTCTGTGTAGGCTTAACATTACTTTGATTAGTCTCTTCAGCAGAAGGCGATTGTTTGTAACCAAGTTTCTTCGGCTTACCTTTCACAAGAGAAGATCTCGGGTAGGCACGATGGGCAGAAGTCCAACTATCAGCCATTCTGATTTCCTTTTCCAATCTGTCATCACTCTCCTTTAAATACATCCTTAGCTCTGGTGACACTGACGATATTAGTTGATCTAGAATAATATGAGATCTCAGTGATTCAAATTCTTTCTTCACATCACACGCTTCTAGCTACTGGTCAAAAAGACGTTTTATGGAAAAAAAGTTCATGTTTCACCTTCCTTAAGGCGGGCTGCTCTAAAATCCTGCATATACCCATCTGGTGTCTTGTGGAAGCCTCTTAGCAGTACCTTCCTTAACAATTCATAATCACTGGTTATCTCATCTGACAGACTAGTATAAATGTCAACACATTTGCCAGTCAATACACTACCCAATCTAGCAGCATATGTGTGCTTATTAATATTCAATAATTTTGGAATTCTCTCAAATCTGATTAAGACCCAATATCTTCACCACGATACACTGGCAAGGTGGGCCTTCTAGCATAGTCATGATTATCAATGGGCTGACCTAAGCTTGCATTTATCTTAGCTAGTTGTAACTCATGTTCTCTGTTCCTTCTCTCGTTTATACTCCCTTTCTCTAGCCCGTTCTTCTCTGGCATTATTTTGAGCATTAATTATATACTTTGCTACATCATCACCAGTGAGACCTATTTGTTCTGCTTCTTCTTTAAAACTTTCTATATTAGGATCCATGGTACATAATAACAACCAAACTACTTTAACATTACCACGACAAAGGGCAGCTGTGGCCAGTTACCCTGACAAAAGAAAAAAGATTAATCAAATGTCTCTACATTACCCCCATCAAGACAAAAGGGCAGCTATAGCCAGGTACCCTGATGAAAGAGAGGGGGTGTTTGTCACTTCCGGGCCCCAAGGACAGTGACAGGCCTGGTCTGTTTACCGGACCTTAAACATAAATAAATGAATAAAGTCCAAGCTTCCTATGGCCTCCAAGTGTGCATAAGTGTGAGAATCCTGGCGAGGTCGCCACTTGTAAAAAGGTTCCAAACCACAAGGTAGAACACAGAATATCTCACATTATTCACACATGAAACACCAAAGGAAACTCAGAAGTAAAACCATACATTTATTTATGTTATCAATACTTAAACCTTCTTGAGACTTTCCCCGAGATCTAACAAGTCCCATTAATAAATTTATGAAGAACAAACAAGTAGTGATTAAACTTCCCCTGAAGCTAGGCAGAGGTGAGGATACTGCGTATGGTAGCAGATAACTCTGGGAACAGTTGAGAAGTGTTATGCCTGCCATTCAACACTGCTACGTGGCAGCACAGGGACGACCTGGATGAACTCTTGCATGGTGGGTAGAATGGATGCCTCACTGACCCGGCCCTCGGCAGGTGTAGGATCCTTAGTCCCCCAAATTTGATACAAGTTAATAACAAAATAACAAAGGTACATAAATAATGGTTCTTCTACACAGCAAGCAAAAAGCCGAGTACCAAAAAAAGGTCAATATTTAAGTCTAACAATAAATAATGTCAATGATATAAGTCCAATCATGGAAAATATATAAAGTTCTTAAAACTCTAGAGCAAATTCAGACATTTAGCCAAGTTTCATATAGAAGACAGAATCAAAGCAAATAGAAGAATGATTAACTTTTACCTTAGTCCTGTCGATCTGCTGTTTGATGGTAGAGTGAATTAATTATTTTTTTTTTTTCTGGCCTATCGACCATTGAGGCCGAAGCCCCTGGTTAATAAGTCCGGATATGTATCTCTCTCTCTCTCTCTCTCTCTCTCTCTCTCTCTCTCTCTCTCTCTCTCTCTGTATATATATATATATATATATATATATATATATTGTTACGGAACAGAGAAAGATAATGTACACTTTAAGTGAGAATACCAAAAATCAGTACTGTCCCGTAAAGTTCCAGGTTCAAAACAAAAGAGTTAGGTAAAATTACAAGTTAAAGTTTAATGCTCAAACTAACAACAAAACATTCAGGACTCATAAGGATAATGTAATGGCAAAAAAAAAAAAAAAGGTTAAATATATGGTTAACTGCAATAGCCTCTATTAACACGAAATTAGCATGAGTAAATTTATCTAAGTCAGCCCTGATAAAATGAAAATACCAGATAGTACTCAGTGAATGCAAGATATATTATTACAGATACGAAATATTATGAACAATGGCTGACATGAAACTTTACATTAATCACAAAAACCCCACTAGGCCTAAGAATTAACACCTTACGCTACACAGTACAAGAAAAAATGCAACAACAGTTATACTCATATTACACAGCTGCTAGATGGCTGGAGACTTCCTGAGCACTCACAATAATAACAACTGTACAGGGGAGGACAGAGATGTGAACAAAATGAGGAGTAGATCTAAGTGGCAATTAATGTAGAGACTGAGCTCATTATATAGGGGCCGGCAGAGCTTGATACAACTTGTAAGAAGGACGCGCAAATGAAGCCATGGGGACAAAGAGTTGACAATCCTGCTCTGAACAACAGAAAGAACGACTTACTCTACTATAACGGTAGAAGGGGTGACTGAGGTAGAACACGCTCATGATCAAACATGCAGCATACTGTACGTTAGAATTACACAAAGGATGATGAAATCATAGGCTATGTAACACCTCCCCACAAAGAAAAAGAAATTTACAAAGGAAATTTCTTATTACTCTAAAACAATCCGTCTAAAGTCTAGATAAGCAATCTGCAATAACATTTTCTTTCCCCTTGATATGTTGTATGTCTAATGAATACTCCTGAAGAAGTAGACTCCATCTTGTCAATCTCTGATTTTTATCTTGAAACTTACTAAGGAATTTCAGTGGGTTATGATCGGTATAAATGACTATGGGGTCAAAACCAGAACACAAATAAAATGAAAAATGCTGTAAACCCAAAATCAAGGCCAAAAGCTCTTTTTCAATAGTTGAGTAGTTCTTTTGAGGTGGAGTGAACTTCTTACTGTAATAAGATACAGGGTGTTCAATACCCTGATCATCCTCTTGTAGCAAAACAGCCCCAGCTCCTGTATCACTTGCATCAACAGCCATCTTAAAAGGCTTAGCAAAATTTGGAGTAGCGAGCACTGGCTGACTTAATAGGATAGCTTTAAGTTTGCTGAAAGAGTATTCACAGTTATCGGTCCAGACAAATTTAACTCCCTTTTTCAGTAGGTCTGTAAGCGGTGATACAAGAATTGAAAAGTTAAGAACAAATCTCCGGTAATAACCTACCATTCCCAAAAATCTTTGTAGCTCTTTCCTACTTTTAGGTCTGGGAAGATCACTTATAACCTGAACCTTAGCTCCTGGTGTTGCAACATGTCCATCACCAATTACGTACCCAAGGTACTGAACTTTAGCTTGACCAAACTCACACTTTGATAAATTAGCTACAAGATTAGCCTGAACCAAACGCTCAAGAAATTTACTGACATGGCATAGGTGATCTTTCCAGTTGTCACTGAAGATTAATACATCAATATAAACAACACACCCTGCCAAACCCTGTTACAACATTCATGAGCTTCTGAAATGTGGCTGGTGCATTCTTCATACCATATGGCATTACAGAACATGCAAAAGTCTTTTCTAGTGTTACAAAACATGAGATCTCCCTAGCACGTTCAGTCATAGGTACTTGCCAGTATCCCTTTAACAAATCAAACTTACTTATGTACCTAGCCTTTCCGATCTTGTCTATGCAATCTTCCACGCGAGGGAGAGGGTAAGTGTCTGTTTTGGTTATCTGATTAACACGTCTGTAGTCGATGCAAAGCCGCTGTGACCCACTTGGCTTAGGGACTAGAGTGACAGGAGAACTCCACTCGCTCTGACAGGGCTCAATCATCTTGTGGTCCAACAGGTAGCCAAGCTCCTTCTCGATGAGAGGAACTTTCACTGGGTTCACACGGTAAGGAGGCAGTTTAATTGGCTTTGCGTCTCAAACATCGACATCATGCATCAACACAGTGGTTTTTGCTGGAGTAGCACGGAACACTTGCGGATACTCCTGCAGTAATGCCGAAAACTCCTGCCTTTCCTCGGGAGCTAGATGAGAAAGCTGTCTGGAGATCATTCATGATATCAGGATTCTTCCCCAAACTATCACTCAGGCTCATGCTGCATGGGAGAACTTCACTTGCAGACTCGGGTGGTACGGCTACAGTGCAGACTGGGTTATTTTCGTCCCGCCTGTGATATAACTTTAGCATGTTGATGTGACAAAGTTGCTTGTTCTTTCTACGATCTGGTGTGGCGATGACATAGTTGACATCATTGAGTTTCTTCTCCACGAAATAAGGACCACTAAACTTGGCTTGAAGAGGTTGCCCATGCACCGGTAGCAGAACCAAACCTGATCTCCTGGCTGAAAGTGGCGTAACCTGGACTTCTTATCATACCAAGTTTTCATCTTCTCCTGAGCAGCTCCTAAATTCTCTCTCGCCAGCTGGAAAGCAGTGGACAGCCGTTCTTTGAACTTCATCACATACTCCAGCAGGTTGACGTCATCTTCCTCCGACAGCCAGCATTCCTTGAGTAGCTTAAGGGGTCCTCTTACTTCATGGCCAAACAGTAGTTCAAAAGGTGAGAAGCCCAGTGATTCATTTGGAGATTCTCTTGCGGCAAATACAACAAATGGAAGACCTTTATCCCAGTCTTTCTGATGTTCCAAACAGTATTTCTTGAGCATCGACTTGAGTGTTTGATGATATCTCTCCAACGCTCCTTGGGTCTGGGGATGGTAAGCTGAAGACGTGATCTGGGTGATGCCCAACTCTTTCAGAGACTGCTTGAAAACATTTGACATGAAATTACTTCCCCGGTCGGACTCTACCTCCTTGGGCAGACCAAACTTTGTGAAGAACCCTAGCATTTCCTTAACCACGTTCTTTGCTGAGATATTTGTAAGTGGAATGGCTTCAGGATAACGAGTAGCCATATCAATCAGGGTCAACACATAAGAAAATCCTGAAGAAGTCTTAGGAAGAGGGCCCACAATATCCACCAACACACGGGTGAATGGCGCCTCAAAAGGAGGAATGGGAACTAGAGATGCAACCTTTTCGGTCTGATTACACTTCCCCACAACTTGACAGGTGTGACAAGACTTACAATACCAGGAAACATCCCTGAAGATACCTGGCCAGTAGAAGTGTTTCAAAATGCGTGCCACAGTCTTCCTCACTCCAAGGTGTCCTGCCAAACTGGAATCATGAGCCACTCTAATGATATCCTGCCTACAAACACGAGGGATGACAACTTGATGTACAACCTCCCACTCACAGTCGGCTGATGCCGTTGGGGGTCTCCACTTCCTCATAAGTACTCCTGACTTTATATAATAACAAGTAGAAGCACCAGCTGACTCTTCCTCACTGCAAGCAGAGATAGCTAGACCTTTCAACTCAGGGTCAGCAACCTGCAACTCAACCAACTCTTGACGAGACAAATTATCAACACTACGGGGTACTGGTGAGTGGTCCAAATTAGCAAGAAAAGTGTCAACTAGGATAACATCATCATTATCCTCTAAGTCACCAGTAACTTTAGACTTAACCCTAGTGACAGCACATGCAGAGAACACATCAGGGACATCACAATCCTGGGCCGCAGCCACTGGCTCACTAGACAACTGAGGAGCTGGACACACTTGACTTCCACCAATATCATTTCCAAGAAAGTTACACCTGACACTGGGAGTGTCTCAACCAACCCAACCATAACGGAACCATTAACAAAACCAGACTCTACATTCACTCTGCACAGAGGGAGAGAGAAGTAATTATTCCCTACGCCTTGAAAGATTACAGTTTCATCAGAGGAATTAACATTAGAGCCTAGAACACTGGTCAGCATAAGGGATTGGCAAGCACCTGTATCACGATATATTTTAACTGATTTCCTGTAATTACTGTCCAGAGGACTGACAAAACCATCAGACAGGATATTAGCACATGAACTCTTGAGAGTGTCACCCACGTCACTGCTCAAAAGAGGAGCTCCATCATGAGAATTTAAGTTACCCCTCAAAGCAGGTTCAGTTAACTCAGTTAAGGAATTCTGGGAACTCTCAAGGGTGGACACTAGACCAATTGACTGAATATTTAAAGACTCCTTTTTGTTCACATCACGCTGTCTCCTGAAACATTTCTCCGTAGTACAACCAAGCTTACTACAATAAGTACATTTACTTTTCTGAAATCTAGAGGTGAAGCTGGTATTTACTTCCTGAGAAACATCATCTTTATTCTCTTTCCTGTTACCTGTACTCTGAGTAGAGGCAACGTACTTACTCTCAGCTTTCCCTTTTTCTTTAGAATATCTCTTGTGAGTGAGAACATATTCATCAGCTAAAACTGCAGCATCAGACAAATTATCTATTCTTCTCTCATCAAGATATAGGCTTACATTTTTACTAATACACCTTTTGAAGTCCTCCAGCAAAATCATCTGCTTAAATTTGTCAAAATCAGAATCCACATTCTTAGAATTTAACCACTGCTCTAACAGATCTTCTTTGATTTTTGCATACTCAACATGGGATTGCTTATCTTGCTTATAAGTTGTCCTAAATTTTACTCCATAGGCTTCAGGAACAAGCTCATAGGCCTTAAAAATCAAGCTCTTAACTACATCAATTATCAGATTGATCCTGAGGCAAAGATGCATAAGTTACTTGAGCTTTACCGGTGAGAACAGTTTGAAGGAGTACTTGCCAATACTTTTTGGGCCAATTAAAACCTGTAGCTACCCTCTCAAACAACTGAAAATAGTTAAATCAGATTCACTAAAAGGAGGGACAAGTTTAACATTTTTAGCCACATCAAAATCATCAGAGCTAGATGATCCAGTTCCACCTTGTTCCATGCGATATTCATGGTCTGCCTGAATCCTAGCAATTTCAACTTTTGTCTCAGCCTCCTTAGCTTTTGCCTGAAATTCAGCCTCCTTAGCACGAGCCTCCTGCAGGGCTAGCTGTAACTTAGCTAATTCAATCTGCATTTGCTCATTTGGAGGAGTAACATTGAACAAGCTTTCATTAATCATGTCAACAATTTGATCTTTAGAATGATGAGAGCGAACAGCAATTCCCAATTGTTGAGCAACAAGCTTAAGTTCATTCTTTGTTCTGTTTTCTATATCACACACTGTTTGCGCATTTGACAAAAAATCTTTGGCTTCATCAAGCGTAGTAATAGTAGACATCATGAATAAATCACAGTCACAAAATATCAAGCAATATCCTTATGATAATATCCTGAATATCCTGATAAGAGGTCGCCAAATTTATGTTACGGAACAGAGAAAGATAATGTACACTTTAAGTGAGAATACTAAAAATCACTAGTGTCCCGTAAAGTTCCAGGTTCAAAACAAAAGAGTTAGGTAAAATTACAAGTTAAAGTTTAATGCTCAAACTAACAACAAAACATTCAGGACTCATAAGGATAATGTAATGGCAAAAAAAAAAAAAAAAAGGTAAAATATATGGTTAACTGCAATAGCCTCTATTAACACGAAATTAGCATGAGTAAATTTATCTAAGTCAGCCCTGATAAAATGAAAAAAACAGATAGTACTCAGTGAATGCAAGATATATTATTACAGATACGAAATATTATGAACAATGGCTGACATGAAACTTTACATTAATCACAAAAACCCCACTAGGCCTAAGAATTAACACCTTACGCTACACAATACAAGAAAAAATGCAACAACAGTTATACTCAAATTACACAGGTGCTAGATGGCTGGAGACTTCCTGAGCACTCACAATAATAACAACTGTACAGGAGAGGACAGAGATGTGAACAAAATGAGGAGTAGATCTAAGTGGCAATTAATGTAGAGACTGAGCTCATTATATAGGGGCCGGCAGAGCTTGATACAACTTGTAAGAAGGACGCGCAAATGAAGCCATGGGGACAAAGAGTTGACAATCCTGCTCTGAACAACAGAAAGAACGACTTTACTATAACGGTAGAAGGGGTGACTGAGGTAGAACACGCTCGTGATCAAACATGCAGCATACTGTACGTTAGAATTACACAAAGGATGATGAAATCATAGGGATTTTCAAGAATACTCCCCCAGTATCCCTGCTTGTCGTAAAAGGCGACTAAAAGGGTTGGCGGAGGGTTAGTGCCCCTCCCCGGAAAACAACTAACTAAAAAAACAAACAAGAAGCCTCTGACAAGGACTTACCAAACGATGACGACCCAGGACCGGACAAAGGACTTGGTAATGAGTACATGGAATGTAAGAGGAGCGAATGATGAGGTGAAAGAAAGAGAGATTGTCCAGGTGCTTGAGGGTGCGAAAGTGGATGTATGTGGAATAACTGAAACAAAATGGAGAGGTGAGAGTGTGAAAGAATGGGAGTATGGATGGGGTATATGTGCAGGAGTAGATGAGAATGAAAGGGCAAAGGAAGGAGTGTGTATAGTTGTGAGTAAAAGATGGAAGAAGAGCATAAGACAGTATGGATCAGTTGGGTCAAGGATTGTGTGGGTAAAGTTGAAAGTTGGAATACAAATGTGGGCGATTGTGTGTGTGTATGCGCCAACACAAGATCGTGCTAGAAGAGTGAGAGAAGAGTTCTGGACAAATGTGGAAGTGTGCATGGAAAAGTTTGGAAGGAATGAGAGAGTGTTTTTGATTGGTGATATGAATGGTAAAGTTGGTAATGTGAAGGTGGATGGAATAGTTGGTGAGTGGGGTGTGCCTGCTGAGATAGATGAGAATGGGAGTGCGTTAGTGGACATTTGTGCTGGGAGGGGGTTGGTGATAGCCAATACCCTCTTCAGGCATAAAATGATCCACAGGTATACATGGCGAGTGATGAGAAGGGTGGGTGGTGAACTGAATGAAAGGAAGGCAATGATTGATTAAGTGTGTGTGGATGAAAGGATGCGAATATGTGTAAAGGATGCAAGAATGTATAGAGGTTTGGGGAGTGGACTTTCTGACCACTACTTGGTGGTGGCCAGAATTAGGATGCAAGATGGAGGAATAGAAGAAGGGAAAGACGAGAGGAAGGAGTAGTTGCAAGGAGAGTGGAAAGGTTACAAGAGGATGAGAAAAAGGCAGAGTATAAGAGAGAAGTGGAGGAACGATTGGGCAAATATGAATTGGAGCAGATGGGAGACGTGGAAGGTGTGTGTAAGATATTTACAGAAGAAATATGTGCAGCATGTGATGTGGTGTGTGGAAGGAAGAGAAGACGGAGGGGGGTGCAAGGAACAGCGTGGTGGACTGAAGAGGTGAAACAGGCTGTGGCACAAAAGAAGAAAGCATACAATGAATGGATGAGAAATAGGGGCGTGGAAGAAGTTGAGAGGCGGAAGAGAGAGTTATATGTGGAAAGGAAGAGAGAGGTGAAAAGATTAGTAAGAGAGAGTAAGAAGAGGGTGGATGAGGAATTTGGAAGGAATTTGAGTGTAAAGTGGAGGGACTGTAAGAAAATGTTCTGGAGAGAAGTGAAAAGAGTAAGACAGGGTGGAAGTGAAGTTAGCAGGGGAGTGAAAGATAAAAATGGTAGATTACTAGTGGAGAAGGGAGAAAAAATGAGCAGATGGAGAGAACACTTTAAGGAATTGTTGAACGTAAAGGATGGAAGTAATGCGAGTATAAGTGGCTGGGGAATGGCTGGGAGAAGGAGGGAGGTGAGAAGACAGGAAGAAATCAGTAGGATAGAAGTTGTGGAAGCAATGAAGAAAGTTAAATCGGGGAAAGCCCCAGGAATTGATGGAGTGTGTGGTGAAATGCTGAAGCATGGGGGAGAGATAGTAGTAGAATGGATGTGGAAGATGTGCAGATTGGCCTGGGAGGAAGGTAGAGTCCCGGAGGATTGGAAGTCAGGTGTAATTATTCCCTTGTACAAAGGAAAAGGGGAAAAAGAAGTGTGTGGTAATCATAGGGGCTTGTCTTCTTAGTATAATAGGAAAAGTGTATGGTAGAATACTTATAGACAGAGTTAGAGAAAGAACAGAGAAATTAGTTGGAGAAGAACAGGGAAGCTTTAGGAAGGGAAGAGGTTGTGTAGATCAGATATTCATTCTTAGATCTTTAGTGGAAAAGTTTCTAGAGAAGGGAAAGAAGTTGTATGCGGCTTTCATGGATTTGGAGAAAGCATATGACAGGGTGGATAGACAAGGATTGTGGAAAGTGTTAAGAATATATGGAGTAGATGGGAAGTTGTTGAATGCTGTGAAGAGTATGTACGATGGTGCGAAGGCTGCAGTGCTTGTGGATGGTGAACTAAGTGAATTTTTCTCTTTGAAAGTTGGGTTGAAACAGGAATGTGTCATGTCTCCATGGTTGTTCAATCTGTACATGGATGGGGTAATAAAAGAGGTACAAGGTAGGGTAGTGGATGTTGGAGTGGCCCTGGTGAGAGAGGATAGTGTTTGGAAACTCCCTGTACTGTTGTTTGCAGATGATACTGTGTTGTTGAGTGAAGACGAAGGGGAGCTGCAGGGCTTGGTGGATGAGTTTGAGAGAGTGTGTAAGAAACGGAACCTAAAGGTGAATGTAGGGAAGAGTAAAGTGATGGTCTTTGAGAGAGGTGAAGTTAGTGAATGTACAGCGAGGTTGGATGGTGAGGAATTGGAAAATGTGAGTACGTTTAAGTATTTGGGTAGTGTGATGAGTAAGGATGGAGGTTTGGAGGGTGAAGTGCTTGAAAGGGTACAGCAGGGAAGAAAGGTTGCTGGTTCCTTGAAAGCAGTGATAAGAAACAGGGAAGTGAGCATGGAAGTGAAAAAGTTACTACATGACAGTATTGTGATACCAACTCTAACGTACGGAAGTGAAGCTTGGACATTGTTGGAAGGACACAAGTCAAGAGTGAGAGCAGTGGAAATGAGTTATTTAAGAGGAGCCTGTGGAGTCACGTGGAGAGACAGGCTGACGAATGAGGATATAAAGGAGCGTTGTGGTGTGGATGTGGATGTGATAGGAAGCGTTATGAGGAACACACTGAGGTGGTTTGGCCATGTGGAGAGGATGGAGGGTGAAAGACTGACGAAGAGAGTGTATGTGAGTGCGGTGGTGGGGGGAAGCGGGCGGGGGAGGCCGAGGATGAGATGGAGGGATGGGGTGGAGAGGTATATGAGAGAGGGGGGTGTGAGTTGGGAGCAGGGCAGTGAAATGGCGGGGGACAGGGCGACTTGGAGGCGATTTGTTTGTGGCCACCCCAAACGGGATTGAGGCGTCTAGCAATATATATATATATATATATATATATATATATATATATATATATATATATATATATATATATATATATATATATATATATTTTTTTTTACATATATAAGTTAGTGTTCCCCCTCCACAATATGTCTACCCCCGATGTATATGTCCCCCCTCAATGCATACATGCCCCCACTAAATTTGCTAGGTCAGCATGCTTTCCCACGCCTGAAGACGGCGTTATTGCATCAGTTCTTAGCAGACAGCCGACACGGGCAGACTGTTTTACTGTGAGCTTGTAATAAACTCCTTATCTAGCTGTTTGTACACGGAGTTTCTATCACCAAAGTATTGCAAGTTACATTTGGTAGCAGCGGTGTTTCGAACCATCACATTCTGACCGCCTCCTTGGATTTTTAGTGATACAACAAGATACAAGAAGACTTGCCTCTGCCAGCCTCGCCCCTCCTCCGTGCCTCTATACCTTGGCTGTGCTTTTCGAGTGTACCATTTCTCTCACCAGTGCTCACCTCTCAAACCACCTCACCCATAAGCCTTGTTCCTGACCGCAAGTGTCGCCGTCGCCGACCTACGCACCTGTTGCACCTGTTCCCAGCACCTGTTCCGGACTTATCATAGCTCCTGCCCCCACGGTGCCACTTATCACTGTCTGCACGCTGCCTGCCCACCACCATTCTCTGCATTTGCAACTCACCAGCTCTACACCTGCCTTGCGCCGACATCTGCCTCACCACCCACCACCGGCCTCCGCCGTCGCCCGCATCTGGTCTGCACTACGGAGCCTCCTAAGACCGCCACTCCCTGCCAGTGATTCATCGCGGCGTCTCTTCTCCTCTCCGCCCAGCTGTCTCTGCCCCGCCGCCCAGCCCCGCCCAGCCCTGCCCCGCCCCGCCCCAGCCCAGCTACGCCCAGCCACTCTGCACGTCATACCTCTCGACACTCCCGTTTCTACTGTGTAACTATAGTATATCTTTCCTTTCTATAGAGATTATCCTCGATTTTCTCTACAGATTGGTTATTGTAAATATTCCATCTCATTTCCATTACCCCGTTTTCATCTTCACCTTCGTTATTTATACTCCATCTCATCCTTCGCATTTTATTTAAACCATTCATCCCCGCACCTTCATTCATATTTTCACACCTAGTGTATTCCATTCTCTCATTGTTATTTCTATATTTCCACCTACGTATCCATCTTCATCCTTTCCTCTTCCATTGCCGCATTAAATGTCATACTTTCCACGTCAACCGCTTACCACCAGCCCTCTCGACCCGGAAACATCACCTGCTCATACCCCGTCTGCCGACTCTAACACAATCACTCATTTACGAAGTGGCAAACAGTACCACCGCCCTGTACCTGAGACTCCCGTTTCACTTCCCGCAGAATCACTTACTACCCGTCCTACCCTCGTAAATCCAGATACTTCTTCCTCTACTCCTTCCACTGTCGTTACTTCTCCTACCTCCCTTCATACCCCGTCTCCCTCGCCCTTAACTGCCACTGCCTTCTCTCTCCCACACCTCTCCTCCCGCCACTTCTGCGCTTCCAGCCATGGCCAACCCTCCACAGTCTATCTATCTCGACGATGCCAATCGTCCCAAATTTACCGGCCAGGACCCAACTTGGTCTGTCTATGATTTCCTCAGAGAAGTCAAAACCGAAATAAATAATAGACAAATTACCGAGGAATCGCTCAAAGTAGCTTACGTCCTCGGTCGCTTGCATCACGGTAAATCAGACATCAGATCCGCGATCCGTGCAGGACATTTCGATAGCATTCGTACCTTTGCTGATTTTCGTACGGAACTCATCAGCCTTTGTTGCCAGCATTCAAATACCGCGTCTCTCATGAGATTCATTAATCTCCTAAACCAACTAGATGAGGACTTGCGCGTCCCCGCGCAATATGCCAAGCTCCTCGAAGCTGCCGCCGCCATGAAAGCAACTAGTAGCGAGATGCTCCAATTACTGGTAGGCACGAAATGGTTAGAAGACAAGAATGGCGTTCCAATGCTTTCACTCACCAACTTTGCTGACTTAATTGGTTACCTCAGATTCCTTCACTGGCTTACTCCTAAACAGCGAGAGCTAGCCTTGGAAATCGGTTTCAATCCAGGAGATAAAATCATTCAGGTCACTAAAGCCATTCATGAAAGAACAGGTTCGAACTACACGCGTCAGGACACCACCCAACCCTTGGCCTCCTCAGTCTGTCACACCTCCACTACCCCAAACCAATCTCGCTCCCGTCCCACCACACATGGCAGACCTGCCACACATCGCGCTCCTACCGCAGGCCGTGATCACTCTAGCGCCCGACGAAACAGACAATCTTCGATTCTTTGCTGGTACTGTGGTCATCCTGGACATCGAGCATCCAGTTGCGACCGTACATACAGACGTCCTCACTCCCAAACCAGACAGCGTACGCCTTCCCGCTCACGTCGTCCACACTGCAAATACCACAAATCAAGCACGACTCACATCACTGAGGAATGTCGTTACCTCAACCGCCCACAGTCGGGGGAAGCGCCGCGCCCGTATCGGACCAATATCACGTAGAACCAGAAACCCAACTCCCCATCCGCCATGTAGGTCCCATAACATCCTCGGGTTTAGTCATTCTCGGAAGCAGTCATGACATACCAACGTCATTCTTCTTGGACACAGGATCTATAGTAAATCTCATCTCCGAAAATTCCTTACAAATTATTCATCGCCATCACAGCCACGTCAGTTTCCTAGAACCACCAGACATTCGCCTATGTGGTGTTAACGGCTCAGAGTTTAAGGTTAAGGGAAGAGTCACCCTTGAAGTCAAACTCCACAGAGCTTTGCCCCCTATCCTCATTGAATTTCATGTCACTAATGACTTGCAGTATCCCGCAGATGCCCTTAATGGTTTCTCCACCATGGCACAACATTCCATTGCATTATTACCTGCTTGTGGTAGTATAGACATTTCTGGATTCCCGGTTTACACTATGGAATGTCCCCGTCCTGTTCTTACGATCAAATCAGTCCTTCAATTACCTCTGTCCCTATCACTACCAAAAAGTCCAACCCAGCCCAAACCACCACTCTCATCATCTGAGAATACAGAGATCATTCCTTTACTGACTGCGAGCAAGGACATAAATTCCTCAATGTCTCCTGATACATCATCTCCGCCCTCGAACATGGCTCTTACATCCTCTCTCGACAACACTATCGCTGACTCAGACATGTCTCAGTTACCTACCTCACACAGTCTGAATGATCTTCTCCAACACGCAGAGACGAAACGTGCAGTAACGAATACGTGCACAATTTTGTTACCGTATGAGTTCACCAAAGTCTCTGTTTGTGTTGCCGGTGCGAAAGAAGGAGTGGATGTACTAACCCTACCTGAGACGTGTTGTGTGAATGGCTTGACTTATGAGTCAGCGTGGTGTACAGTCTTAGAGGACAGTTTATGCTACCTGTACTTGCTCAATGTCACAAATGCCCCACTAAAACTTAAAAGTGGTGTAAAGATTGGAGACTTCCTAGTATACCCAGCGGCCGTAAAGGTGTGCCAGGATTCCTCAATTCCTACTATTCAGACTGATGATACGCCAATCGGTGTATGTACTATTAACTCTACGGGATCTGCACCGACGCATTCACCCGATATGCTCTCACATCTCACTTGCACAGATTTCCCAGAAAATACGCCTCAACTCCTCGACCTTCACCTCGTACAGAAACGTGGTTGCCTTACCCGGTGAACCGATGGGTAGAACAGACCTCGTCAAACATACGATTGAACTCCTCCCAGGAACTCAGCCGATTTACATACCTGCGTATCGATTGCCTCACAGCCAGAGAAAGCAAACAGATCAAATGGTACAGAACATGTTAGACCAGGACATTATTGAACCCTCCGTCAGTCCATGGAATAGCCCACTTTTCTTAGTACCAAAGAAGGACGGCAACCTTAGACCAGTAGTCGACTATCGTAAGGTCAATTCTGTCACCGTTCCAGACCGTTTCCCATTACCTGTCCTCACTGATTTGCTAGAATCCCTTGGTGACAATAACGTAGTCTTTTCATCTTTAGACCTCCTCAGCGGGTACTGGCAGGTCGAAATGGAAGAGTCCTCTCGCCCAGTTACAGCCTTTAGCACCCCTTCCGGACATTTTCAGTTTAAGAGACTCCCTTTTGGTCTGAGAAATGCTCCTTCCGTGTTCATGCGACTTATCCATTCAGTCTTCAGCGGTATGATGGGACACTCTTTTTGCATACCTAGATGATATCATTGTTGTGAGTAAATCCATTCCTGATCATTTTACCAAACTCCAGCAAGTCTTTGAACGCCTCCAGCTCGCAGGCCTGAAAATCAATCTCAGTAAATGTGACTTCCTGCGAAAGAAAATCAAATTCCTAGGCCATGTCGTAGATGCACAAGGCATTCATACTGAGGATAAAACTAAGGCGATCATTAACTTCCCAGAACCTACCACTACCGACGCTGTACGAAGTTTCCTGGGCCTCAGTGGCTATTATCGTCGCTTTATCCGGGATTACGCGAAGATCGCCGCTCCTCTGACCCACTTACTCAAGCAGAATGTGCCCTTTGTATGGACTAACGACCAGTCACAGGCTTTCCAAAAGCTAAAGACAGCTCTTGTAAATGCCCCTATTCTAGCGTTCCCTGATTATACCACACCCTTCCTTCTCTGCACAGACGCCTCAGGCACTGGACTTGGTGCCGTTTTGATGCAACTCGATGAAGCATCAAGGAAGCGCGTAATAGCGTATGCTAGTCGCACCCTTACAACCGCTGAACGTAACTACAGTGTCACAGATCTCGAAGCGCTAGCGGTAATCTGGTCCTTGAAACATTTCAGAGATATTGTCTACGGTTATCCAGTGCATATCCAAACAGACCACCTTCCACTATGTGATTTGTTCAAAAATCACAACCTAACAGGTAGGTTAGCTAGATGGTCTGTCATCATCCAGGACTTTAATCCCACTTTTCAATATGTACCAGGCAAGTTGAATGTAGTCGCAGACGCACTCTCACGTCACGTAGCAGCAGCTATAACATCACTGCAGCCTGAAGTAAATGAAAATACTACACTAACGTCAGAAGTTGTTCAAAACTTTCAACGCCAAGACCCCATGTGGTCCAAAGTCATTTATTTCCTAGAATCTGGCGATGCCTCGACCTTACCTACTCTGCCAGTATCACTAGATGAGTTCATGCTAGATGATGATCTTTTGTACAGGAAAACACTGCTAACAGGCAAAGATATGCCCATTCGCGAAGTACGCCAACTTGTTGTCCCCACTGCCCTGGTACCAAAGGTTCTTCATATTGTTCATAATACTCCTCAAGCTTCCCATCCAGGTAAAGACCGATGCTTGCGCCAAGCACGTCTCAAATACTATTGGCCAACCATGCGCCGCGATATCCATGCCCACTGTGACTCTTGCCTCTCCTGCCACCGCCACAGAAGATCAACCGGCTTACCAGCACCTCTCTTACAATACCCAATCCCGTCACGACCATGGGAAACTGTCTCAATCGATCTCTTAAAACTTCCTCTCACAGAATCTGGCGCTGAGTACTTGTTCGTAGCGGTCGACCACTTCTCCCGCTACTGTGTCCTCGTTCCCCTCTCCGACAAGACCGCGAAGAGCATTGCCCGTGCCTTTGTAGATCACGTAATTTGCCCATTCAGTACCCCTCATACCATTCTTACTGACAACGGTACAGAATTCAACAATAGCCTTCTAGATGAGATCTGTCGCCACTTTCATATCAGTAAGTGCAATGTCGTGCCTAACCACCCGGCTTCCAATGGCCTTATAGAACGCCACAACCGTAAAATCTTAGAGTGCCTCAGACATCTGGGTTCCCATAGTTCGTCCTGGGATGACTGGATTCCCCAAGTGGCATCCTCCATCAATAGTTCCATCAATGCATCCATTGCTGAATCTCCCTTCTTCGTCCTCTTTGGTTTTGACAAGGACCTCCCATACTCTCTCTTATCCTCAAAGCCAGAACCCATCTACAACATGGATGATTATGTTAAACTGAAATTGGCCAACTTCCAGACAATCCACCAGTATGTCCAATCCACTTTGGCTTCCTCTCAGGAGGACATGCTGCAGCGCCAACATAAGTCCGCCTCTCCTATCACTATCAGTGTAGGCGATCTTGTCTTTGCTCATTCCCATACGCGTTCCTCTAAGTTGGATGACAAATTTACAGGGCCCCACCGCGTCCTCACTCAACAAGGCAACAAATTTCACCTCCAGGACCTGTCCACTAGGGACACCAGATGGGTCCACGTCGATGACTTAAAGCGAGCACCCCGTGGCCTCGTGTTGGAAGTCACTTCCACAACCTCCTGCCCCCTCTTCCCCTCCTCCCATCCCTCAGTCTACCTTGTCTCCACCTATCCCTCAGTCTCCTTCCTCTCCACCTCCACCTGCTCATTCATCACTCAATCAATATCGGTCCAAACTGCGCTCTGCCCATCAACCTCTCCACGACCTCCCCTATTAACTCTACCCTGATTTTTAGGTACGATGTTAGCGATCTCCCTGCTGGCAGTGCTGACCCTCCTAGGGTCTGGGTCAGGTCAGGACGATGGTGGAGTACGTCCCGGGGCCTTGGTCGGCTCGGGAGGCGAGGTAATGCTTATCGACGACATCGCCTCTTTGCGCTACGATCTTGCGCCCCTGGCCGACGTAGCCATTGCCCTACCTGCCTACGCGCACCAGCTCCACGGAATCAGGAACCATCTCACGGCCCTCATGGGGACACACAACCAGAATGAGTATCTCTATAACCTTTTCCTCCCGCTCTCCTGGCAATTGCAATACATAAGTAACAGATTCACTGAGCTCAATGACACATTTTCCATTCAGACACCCGTGGGTCGTTCTCGTGTGAAACGAGGTCTCTTCGACTTCGGCGGTGAGATTCTGAGTGGCTTGTTTGGCGTTGCTACAGCCCGTGACATTTCTGGCTTCAAATCTGATCTCACTCACTTAGCTTCAGCCCTAGAATCACAACGCCGAGTCATTAAAATGCAACACACCATGTTACAGAAGCTCACAACCCAACTCAATGAAGTCACGTCCACTCTAAACAATTTCACCGATATCTTACAACGCCACCTTTCAGATCTCAACGTTATCTCTCAGTTCTTCTACCTCAAACTCAACATGGATAATCTCCAACTGGCCGTTGACTCTCTCCTGTCTCAAGTCTCTACCTTGGTTCGTATCCTGGTCGATGCTATCAATGGACGTGTCATTGCCGACTTAGTACCTGTCTCAGCTCTCCGTTCTGTCCTGGAATGGGCTCACTCCACCTTTGGTCTCTCCCTAGTCCTCCCTTACTCCTCCCTTGAATATTATTATCCTGTTCTCGAAGCCACTCTTCTCACTACATACGTCGTCGTCCATATTCCTCTCCGTTCTGCCATAACCTTTAACCTTTTCCACATCATTCCCTTCCCTTTCCGCCTCAACAACTCCTTGCTACAGGTATCTGTTCCTTCAGAATATTTCCTCCTCTCCCATGCTCATCTTTCCGTTGCCTTCCTTTCTTCCACAGACCTCCAGCAATATTCCTCCCTTATTCCGACCTCTCGTCTCTGTGCTGCCCACCTTTTCGCTATCTTCCCTAGCAGTGCTACACCCTGTGAGTCTGCTTTAGTTCGCAACCATTCCATCTACTCGGTCTGTTCTTTTGTCCCAGCTCCTGACCTCCCGGTCCACCATGCTCACCTCAACCATGTCCAGTACTTCTTCTTTGCTGTTCCCATCTCTGTCACAATCATGTGTCCTGGTTCTTCCGTTAGCTCCGTCCCCGCTAGTGGTCTCTACAAGACACCTGACTATTGTACCGTCAAATCAAAGTCCGTCATCACTTACGCCACTCGCTATCACCAAGCTGTTCGTAAACACTCCTATGACATCTTTCAACCAATCGACATGCCTTTAACCCTACCATCTGCCAACATTACCATCACCTCCCCTCACTTGCGCATGCTCACCTTCCTCAATGACAGTGATTTCATTATGGATCAATTTTCTCTGGCCTTCAGCCGTTCATGGGTTCATCCAACAGTTGTGTTTCCCCCTGTGGTTATCGCTTTCATAGGTTTTCTACTCATCATCTGTGCAGTGCATTGTTGTGTCAGAAAAATGGAACGTCGACTCCAGGAAATCAGAGTCGCTACAGGCATAGTACGCCCTACACACGACGTCGAAACTCCCCGTACTTAGTGCCCTCGCCTTCCGTGACTACCATTGCCATCTAACAATTAACCAAACTGTGAACAGCACTCTGCCTACTAGACAATGATGGTATTTCTTTCATGCATTACTGAGTGACAGTGTATCCTACAGAAAAAAAAAAAAAAAATGAAGGAAGAACAACAATAGAACTCTCATATCTACTCCTTGTTTATCATGTATCAAACTATTATTGTGTAATTCCCATTATGTTTATATATACCTTCGTCCCTTACTGGATTTGTACCTATTAATCCTTGTATATCTCATCTGTATATATCGTTCTAATTCCCTCCCCTCAACATGGCCATGTCTCCCCTACTGACCCTGTATCATCCTTATCCCTTGTACAAACCTCCCGGTCCTGCCTTACTACTATAATCAAACACCATTTAACTCCCGGTGTCAGGAGACACCGTCTCAGCTACCCGGGGGAGTAGTGTACCCCCTCCACAATATGTCTACCCCCGATGTATATATGTCCCCCCCCAATGCATACATGCCCCCACTAAATTTGCTAGGTCAGCATGCTTTCCAACGCCTGAAGACGGCGTTATTGCATCAGTTCTTAGCAGACAGCCGACACGGGCAGACTGTTTTACTGTGAGCTTGTAATAAACTCCTTATCTAGCTGTTTGTACACGGAGTTTCTATCACCAAAGTATTGCAAGTTACATTAGAATTACACAAAGGATGATGAAATCATAGGCTATGTAACAATATATATATATATATATATATATATATATATGTTAGAATTACACAAAGGATGATGAAATCATAGGCTATGTAACAATATATATATATATAATTATATATATATATATATATATATATATATATATATATATATATAAAACTACCAAGCATACATACAGACACACTTTCATGCAAACGTCCATATATATATATATAATAATTTTAATTTTATTTTTTTTGTATTTTTATTTTAAATTTTTCCTTGGTTTTATATTTTTTATACCTTATATTATAAAGACAAACTAACCTAAAGACCCGAAGACTAATCACCTAAAAGACAAATTGCTAACCTATACTAAATCCTACAGAGACAAATAGCTAGACCTACACTAATGGTAAAAATACCTCGACTAACAGAACACCATCGACTGCAGATATGTAATGCCTTTCTACATGACATACCTGCACTCATCATCTGATGACTGTTAGTCGAGGCACAACCTAATATAGGGGACATCAATATATGAAAGGGAACTAGACGAGTCAGGAACATTTCCATATACGTCAGCTGCCGTCCCTAATTAGAATAACTTAAGGAAGATAGTATAATGTATTTACATAATTTGTACAAAAAGTGAAGAACCACGCCCAGCAGACCACCATCGACTGAAAGTGCCCAATACCTTCGTATATTGCACACTTGCACTCATCAGCTGGTGACTGTCAGGCGAGGAACTTGGCTTAATGTAGGGGACATCTATATTAGAAATAGATCAGTGAGAGGAGGAACTATTTAAAATATGTCAGCTGCCAATCCTAATTAATATTACAATATATACATATTTACCGTTGATAAAAACCATACTCACACAGTAAAAAAGTCACATCACTCTGATCAGTCCGGTCTCTCTCAAGAAAGCCATCAATTAATCAGTCATAACAATGTCCCCATCACCCAGGATGGTGGAAAGAGTGAAGGAGACGTCTACTGCGGCGCAGTAATTTATAAGTGGAGCACGTTCACGAATAAATCCCCGACAGCGCAGGATGATATGACTGATAGATAACACCGCATTACAGATGTCACAGTGCGGTGGGAAGCGTCTTTCCATATATGGTTTTATGTGTGTTAAAATGGTGGCATTGAGCCGTAACCATGCCAACACTTTTTCTTCTAGGCGACTGAGACGGTTGGCCGTGTCCCAGTCGCCCAGGTACGGCTTACAAGTTAGAATATTTATTCTGCTGCACTGACCTTGCGACAGAAGATTTACTGATTTCTTTCCGAGAGATAGACTCGACCGTAGATCACGAGGACCGTCCCAAGTCTCCTCGAGCTCTACAGCCGACTTTGCAAGTAAGTCAGCCTGCTCATTGCCGTCGATACGACAATGACCAGGCACCCAGATCAGCATGAATGACTTGTTGCATGAATGCAACTTATTAATGATGCGGCCCTGGATCTCGTGAGAGTCCGTAGTGCAAGATGCAATTGCCTGAAGGGCTGATTTTGAATCTGAAAATATGACAAATTAGTCATGCCTAGAATAGAGAGCATAGTCTATGGCTTTGTCAATAGCAAAAAGTTCTGAAGTAAACACAGATGTATGAGTCGACAACCGAAACCTGAGGGCACATTCAGTCGACCACACACTTGCACCCATACATTCACTTGACTTGGAACCGTCGGTGTACAATTGATGGAACCCCAAGTGACGAACATTGATGTTACGAAACAAATGGTGGACCTCCACCTCCGGCGCCTTGGCCTTTGGTGCTGGGAGCCATGTACCATCCACTGTAAAGCCGGGTGGCTCCCAAGGCGCTATATTTTTAAGCACCAACTTGTCACAGTCACTGGGGTCCACATCAGGCTCCTGAGTCAGGACGTGGAGGCGAGCGGCAAGTGGCCGACGCACCCCCTGCAGAAGGTGGTGGTATTGACGCAGGGGGGTACAGGCCATATTGCCGATATTACTTTTCCTAAATGTCCTTACGCCGTAGGACAAGGTCAGGTGGTCACGGCGAATGTGGAGGGGAGGCACATTCGCCTCCACTTCCATACGAGCCACACGGGTACACCGGACAGCTCCAAGACACATTCGCAAACATTTATTCTGTAGCACATCCAATCTTTTCAGCGTGGCATCGGATGCCGAGCCATAGTCTAGCTTCAATCGAATAAGGGACTTATACACCATTAATAAAGATTTTCTGTCGGCACCCCAGGTAGTACCCGCTAGGTACTTGAGGCCATTTAACGGTTTATCACAACGAGCAAGCAAAGTATTAACGTGAAGTTTAAAATTCATTCTTACATCAAAATGTATTCCTAAAAATTTTACAGAATTTTGAAAAGGTACTGCCTGATTATCCAGAGTTAAGCACAAATTAGGTACGTTACGATTAGTGAAGACTATAGCGGCACACTTACGGACGGAAAACTTAAATCCCCACTGCAAGGCCCATTGGTGGACGGAGTCAAGGGCTGCTTGAATCCGCCCAGCCGAAAATTGTGCATTACGGGAAGAGTGCCATAGTGCACAATCGTCAGTGTAGAGTGAATATTTAAGATTCCTCGGGATGGGAGCTGATGACAGAATATCATTGATCATGATACTAAATAAAGTAGGACTAAGCACACTTCCCTGTGGCACCCCGTTTTCCTGGATAAATATATCCGATGTTACGTTACGGGGCAATTTGATAGAGAAAGTTCTGTCCCTTACGAAATTTGAAATAAAAATAGGCAAATTTCCTCTTAAACCATAAGCATAGAGCTTCATTAGAATACCGTGTCGCCATGTCATGTCATAGGCTTTATGAATGTCCAAGAACACCCCTATCATGAATTCTTTATTGGCAAATGCCTGTGCAATACAATGCTCCAAATTCATTAAATGATCTAGTGAACTTCTTTATTTACGGAAGCCACATTGTTGATCATTTAACAAATTCTTCGACTCTAAAACAAAAAGAAGCCTATTGTTTACCATACGTTCCATGACCTTACATAGACAAGAAGTCAATACAACAGGACGAAATGAAGTGGGATTCACAAGACGACTAGCCTCTTTGGGTATCGGTATGACGTGCGCAAAGTGCCATGAGTTTGGGAACGTTCGAGACGCCCAAATCTCACTGTACAATGCTAACATCTTAATCAGGTTGTCCTGATTAAGATGCTGGATCATACCGTACTTGATGGTGTCTGGTCCAGGGCTGGTGTCTTTACAGAATTTAAGGGCAAGGAGCAGTTCATCTAGCGTAAACTCTTGGTTGTATAGGGAGTTTACGTCTTCTGTGGCAAAGACAATGATCTGTAGCTCAGTCGTGCGTTTATGATGTTGAAAACACGGGTCATAATTATCTGAGCTACTTACATGCGAAAAACTCCTGGCGAGGATGTTAGCAACGTCCACGGGCTCGTCATAGATATTATTATTTTCTTGCAAGGTGGTGACTGGGAAATATGGGCCTTTATTATTTGATATTCTTATGGTGGACCAGACTTTACGTAATGGTGTTGTACGAGTCACCGTGGACACAAAGGACCGCCAGGAGTCACGTTTGGCCCTTCTTATCATTCTCCTTGCCTCAGCCCGTGCCTGTTTGTATGCAATAAAATTTTTCTCAGTGGGCTGACTATCAAAAATCCTATGTCTCCTATTGCGTTTTCTTAATGCTTGTCGGCAATCCGGCGTCCAACAATGTGCTCTATGCTTTGCATGAACTGTAGAAGTCTTGGGAATAGCAGCCTCAGCTGCGTGTAATATGGAAGTAGTTATATTTTCGACCTTAACATCTATGGTCTCCCCAGATATATCTAAATTGGCGATCCTTGAGAAGGATCCCCAATCTGCTTTCTTGTAGTTAAATTTTGGAGATGGAGGGTCCGAATGGGTAAATGATCACTTACCAAGGAGTCGTCGTAAGGGTCCCATGAGAGATCTTGATGTATACCAAGGGAGGCCAAAGATAAGTCAATGGCCGAAAAGTTACCAGTACGATCATCTACACGAGTCGCTTAACCATCATTCAGAAGACAGAGGCTGGACTGTAGTATTAGGTCGGCTACTTGATCCCCACGACCATCAATCCTCAAGGTACCCCATTGATAGTGATGGGCGTTAATATCGCCCAACACTAACTTATTTCCAGGGAGATGTTCCACTAGTGAATTTAAAGCATCACTATCAATGGGGCCATGTGGAGGACAGTACAGAGAGCAAATAGAGAGATACGTGTTATTAAATTTTACTCTGCACGCGACTGCTTCCAGAGTAGAATTTAGAATCACTTCCGTTTGTGGGTGTGATTTGTGTGTGTAAATGGCAACTCCGTGACCTTCATATCTTCTATATGAGTGGTAGTGTTTTAACTGTGGAGGACCCTGATCCTCCGGGCGCGTCTCCTGTAAACAAACAACGTCTGGCCTGTGTATTGACAGCAAGATTGCTATATTGTGTAGCTTATTCCCGACACCTCTACAATTCCACTGTAATAGAGTGAATGCGGCGGTTTAAGATTTACGAGGGTGGCCAGTATGCTTAGTTTTTTTTATGCCCCCGGCGTCCAGGCGAGTAACTACCGGGGGACCTTTCCCGGTTCTTGTTCATGGAGACTTCCATATTTTCATCAATGATAAGGATCCCGGACTCCACCGAGGAAGAGCTATTCTTTCTCTCCCTCGCTGGACCAGGAGCGGGAAGGACATGAGGACGTGACTGCTTAGTGAGGGTGGTCAAATTAATTTTGTCAGACTTGTCAGGCTTCGGTTTTGGCCGCACTGACTGCGAAGGAGCAGCGGCAGCCTGAGAGTATGATGTAGCAACAGGGATGTCCGTAAGAGAGTTGGAACTTATAGGAGGCTTGGACTGAAAGGTAGGGCGTGGGGCATGAGGAGCGAATGTTTGGTCAGTCTGTGTCTCAGCAGTGCACATCACGGGACGGGACACAACCGCCAATGCATAGGAGATATTAGGCTTGGGAGTTGCATGTAACTCCTTCACCTTCTTCCTTGCATCGTAAAAGAAAATGCCCTCAGTTGCTTTCACAGTGCAGACCTCTTTCTCCTCCTTCCACTTGGGACAAACCCTTGAGGAAGTGGAGTGAGCATCCTTACAGTGAAAGCAGCACTCAGTCTCAGATGGACAGTTGTCAGCAGAGTGACCTACAGCCGCACACTTGCCACACACGATGTTGGAAGCCCGACAAGCCTTTTCATGATGTCCATAGAGCTGACATTTTGAACAACGAAGGGGATTGGGGATGTACGGTCTTACATTTACAATTTCATATCCTACTCTGACATTTGTAGGTAGAGAAACTTTGCCAAAAGTGAGGACAACAGTGGCTGTCTTCGTCCTTACGCCTTCCTGAAAACGAATGATGAATCTAGCATCAATTACATCCTGCTGAGCAAGTTCCTGTATGATCTCTGCCTCACTCATCACCATGAGATCCCTGCAAGTGATAACACCCTTGCAGGAATTCATGGATGTTGGGATCTTGGTTTCGATATCATGGCAGTGAAACTTGCGCAGCTTTAGCAAGTCTTTAACCTGAGCAGAGTTGAATGTCTTTACTAGGAGGTCCCCATTTCGAAGTTTTTTTACTTGTTCCACCTCTCCCGCACAGTGGTCAGTCACCTTCTTGACTGAAATGCGTGGCTTTGACAGACACACATACAATACTCCGGAATATTCCGGAGAATATCGTAGTATCCCCGACATCGAGGCAAACCAGGAGCAGCGGAGTTCGCCCTCAAGAATGCCGACACCCCCACTCGGACCCCACGGGGTAGCCGCCGCCAGCCACCACCACTCCGGGCAACAACGGCGTATGTCAGCCCGGGCCGTGCGCCCCTGTGACACTCAACCACCACGCCGCCGCCACCGTAGGCGAAAGACACTACCTTCGTGTGGCGGAATCACCGAGTTAGCTAGGGGTGGAGTCAGAAACAATACTCCAGGCAGCGCCCCTAAGGTAGAGACGATCTATGGTCGCTCCCATAAAACCCCGGTAGAGACGATCTATGGTCGCTCCCATAAAACCCCGGTAGAGACGATCTATGGTCGCTCCCATAAAACCCAGGTAGAGACGATCAATGGTCGCTCCTTTGGCCCTCCGGTAGAGACGATCTATGGTCGCTCCCATAAAACCCCGGTAGAGACGATCTATTGTCGCTCCCATAAAACCCAGGTAGAGACGATCAATGGTCGCTCCCTTGGCCCTCCGGTAGAGACGATCTATGATCGCTCCCATAAAACCCCGGTAGAGACGATCAGTGGTCGCTCCCTTGGCCCTCCGGTAGAGACGATCAATGGTCGCTCCCTTGGCCCTCCGGTAGAGACGATCTATGGTCGCTCCCATAAAACCCCGGTAGAGACGATCAATGGTCGCTCCCGTAACACCCAGGTAGAGACGATCAATGGTCGCTCCCTTGGCCCTCCGGTAGAGACGATCAATGGTCGCTCCCCCAAAACCCAGGTAGAGACGATCAACGGTCGCTCCCCTAAAGCTCAGGTAGAGACGATCAATGGTCGCTCCCTTAGCCCTCCGGTAGAGACGATCAATGGTCGCTCCCCTAAAACTCGGGTAGAGACGATCAACGGTCGCTCCCCCAAAGCCCAGGTAGAGACGATCCATGGTCGCTCCCTTGGCCCCCCAGTAGAGACGATCAATGGTCGCTCCCCTAAAAACCAGGTAGAGACGATCAACGGTCGCTCCCTCAGCACTCCGGTAGAGACGATCGATGGTCGCTCCCAGGGTATAGTGAGGAGAGGGACGTCTCCACAACCGGAGGTTGAACTCCAGGGGTCTCGCTCCGGAAATTCTCGGAGAGACCTCCCTGTTTCCCCTGGCCTCTGTTCCCTACGCGTGGCCTTTGAGCAGACCCACCTGTCGGGCCCTCGTGACAGCCGCTGCCGCAGTCCTCCCCTGACGGCGCCCCTGCTCGTGGGAGACCGCAGTCTGTCGCCTCTTCCGGCCCGCCCTAGGACACCCGGGCGAGACCTCACCACGCCCCCGCGACGCCGGGACCTGACCCAGAGGTTCCTAGACCTCTTCGGCCCCAGTCCTAAGGGCCTTACGCCGGAGCCCAGTCCGGATACCCCCGGACGCGAGAGGACGCCCTCGCGAGTCGCCCCGTGCCCTCTCGGCTCGCCCCGCCCTGACGACGCCCTCAGCCCGACCGGATCGCCGATGATGTGTCCGTGTTTCTCTCCATGAGGAAATACGAGTGGCCCTGTAACAATCGTGAAGTAGGTTAAGTGTGACTCCTTTTCTCTTAGAATAAGTATTGTGCAGTAACTTTATGTAATCTCAATTGGGGCAAACCAGGACATAACACCCAGTTGAAGGACGAGAATGTGGGTTGAGACCTCAAGTGAAAATACGTGCGAGTGTCATCCCGAAGCTTGCTAGAGACATATCTTTAGAACCCGAAGAAAGACTAAAATCTTATTGGAGTTCTATTGGCTAATCTCTGAATAGTATTTACGAGTGTTCCGACTTTGTTACGCGTTGTGAAGCGAGAGTCTACATATCATACCTAGGAGATGTGTAATGAATAAGTTTGTGCCTACAGAAACCTATTTCCACCCAAAATAACAAGGAAGGCGAGTAATAGCGATATTCCCTCCTCCGCACGCTATTCCTAAAAACTCTCTCCATTCCTCGCTCCCGCTCTTAAAGTCAAAGTAAGAGTCAGAGTTAGTCAAAGAATCTTCGCCAACAGAAAACACCTAAACTCCCTTGCTAATATCGGGCATCCTTCAATATTACCATAACTGTCTCCTCGCCGTTTTAAGTCACTCTCCGTGTCTCCCCTACCTCCTCCTGGTGGATCACGAACCCCCCCCTCCCTCCTCACGCGCTCCGCGCGCACCTGTAATTACTGCACCCCTAGTACTAAGATTTGTTGTATTGTCATTAGTATCTAGAAAGCTAGTATCCTGCGAGATACACAATATTTTAGATAAGGTTTTTGTATTGCTCTATATTGTGATGTAATGTCTGCTGAAGTGTCCTGTGTCTGACTGTAGTAATATACGTGTATGGTGTTGCCGAAGGTTTTTATGTCCTACCTCTCTTTATTGCACTAGCTCCGGTCTCGAAAGAGGACCCCGCTCCGCGTTGAGTTGAATAGGTACGAGAAGTCGAGCCTAATTCAACTCAGCATTACACTGACAATGAAGGGATTGAGTCTGGACAGGGGAGTAGAACCTAGAGCATGAAGAGTTACGAAGGTCGCGTTATTTACAGGGATGTCAAGCGGGGAACGAGTCTGGCGTCCTTCAGTCTGGGGCCGGTCAGTCACGGTAGGAATGTCGTCAGGACCACCTCCCCCCCTGATGGGGGGGGAGGCAGTAGGGGTGTCCGTCATTGTTACCACTTCCCCCGTGAAGGGGAAGTGGGAAGAGAGAGAAAAACAACCAAGGAGCAATGTACCTGGGAAAGACCCACCTAGGCTGAAATTACCCTTTCAAACCACTCTCGGGAGGACGCGCCTGTGTGTGACTTACACCCCAGAGCGATCAGTGGGAGGTACACCCGAAAGCACTAATCTCTCCCCACTAATAGCCGGAGTCGCGGCCAGTGAGCGACCAGGCGATCGAACACCCCACATCCACCGCCCCTACCCCAGCCCCAAAGCGTTGTTGGATATATGTGGGACGGCCAGAGCTGGTGATGTTACAATGTCATGACTTTTGTTATATACAATCAGAACCAGTGGGGGTAAGTATATAAAGGCAATTAATGTGTAATACTATGCTGGTAGCCACAACATACGAGAAAGGCACCAAAATGAAAGAAGACATACGGCGTATTATGTTATTGACTATATACTTACATACTATATTATAATGTAACTACAGATAAATATAGTATAACATCTGATGAAAGATGTGATGTCGTTTCTTATACATTCTCACTCCCACCTCCACCACCCTTCTCTCTGATTTGCTGTCTCCACCAAACGCCTCTCATACCCTGTCATCCCCCACTCTCACCCATTGTTAACCAATATAAAGATAATGATGAAATGATCTGTAAAGTATTAATCATATTGTATTATCACACGCTTCTGCATTATCACCAACAAATAAAAAACATACGATACTCCGGTATACCTGCCAACCATTTCATCCTGTTGTAAGGTGTTACATGACATACACTCTGCAAGTTGGACCTTGTGTTACAATGACATACGGTTGTTTATCGTTAACACAGGTTGTGTGGTTTGGACGTCCATTAATCCATATGTGCGTGGTAATTTAAGCCTTACATTATAAACTCGTAAGGATTATGTTCCTGTCATTATTAGATGAACGAAACGAATCAGGGATCGGCTCTGACGAACCACGAACTCTGCTTTAACGAAAATATTCCGACCACTTGTCACAACAGTGACACAGCGTCATTATGTATATGACTGAATGTGGGTCAATCGTATACATAACGACATTGTGTCACTGTTGTGTTAAAGCAGAGTTCGTGGTTCGTCAGAGCCGATCCCTGATTCGTTTCGTTCATCTAATAATGACAGGAACATAATCCTTACGAGTTTATAATGTAAGGCTTAAATTACCACGCTCATATGGATTAATGGACGTCCAAACCACACAACCTGTGTTAACGATAAACAACCGTATGTCATTGTAACACAAGGTCCAACTTGCAGAGTGTATGTCATGTAACACCTTACAACAGGATGAAATGGTTGGCAGGTATACCGGAGTATCGTATGTTTTTTATTTGTTGGTGATAATGCAGAAGCGTGTGATAATACAATATGATTAATACTTTACAGATCATTTCATCATTATCTTTATGTTGGTTAACAATGGGTGGGGGTGTGGGATGACAGGGTATGAGAGGCGTTTGGTGGAGACAGCAAATCAGAGAGAAGGGTGGTGGAGGTGGGAGTGAGAATGTATAAGAAACATCACATCTTTCATCAGATCCTATACTATACTTATCTGTAGTTACATTATAATATAGTATGTAAGTATATAGTCAATAACATAATACGTCGTATGTCTTCTTTCATTTTCGTGCCTTTCTCGTATGTTGTGGCTACCAGCATAGTATTACACATTAATTGCCTTTATATACTTACCCCCACTGGTTCTGATTGTATATAACAAAAGTCATGACACATTGTAACATCACCAGCTCTGGCCGTCCCACATATATCCAACAACGCTTTGGGGTTGGGGTAGGGGCGGTGGATGTGGGGTGTTCGATCGCCTGGTCGCTCACTGGCCGCGACTCCGGCTATTAGGGGGGAGAGATTAGTGCTTTCGGGTGTACACTCCAGAGGTGAGTAAGCAAAGGCAATCTCAGGAAACAGATAGACACTTACTATATCTACTAAGGCCAGGGAGGAAAATGAGGTCTGGCTAACCTAACTTTATTGAGAAGCCCTAGTGGCGAAAAAAACAAAGCTGACGCCGGTGAGGCAACCCTGCAGCTAGAGGAGAGATGAGAAACACGTCTTCCCTCTCCACGACCATGCATAAAAGTCCATCCAGAGACGACTCGAATTAATTTTTTTTTTTTTTTTTTTTGGCCTATCGACCATTGAGGCCGGGGCCCCTGGTCATTTAGGCAAAATATATACATGTATATACATTTACACACACACACACACACACACACATATATATATATATATATATATATATATATATATATATATATATATATATATATATATATATATACATACACATCCATGCATATGAACATACACACTTTCATGTACACCCGAAAGCACTAATCTCTCCCCCCTGGTAGCCGGAGTCACGGCCAGTGAGCGACCAGGCGATCGAACCCCCACAACTACCGTCCCTCCCCCAACTTTGTGAAAGCTTTGGTGGATAGATATGGAACGGCTAAAGGTGGTGATGTTATAGTGTGTCGAGATCGTTTTTACACACAATCGGAACCAGTAGGCATAAGAATATAAAGGCATTTAGTGTGTAATGCTGTGTAGTTATCCAGAACATATGAGAAAGGACCGAAAATGAAAGAAGACCTACGATGTTGTATGTGAAATTGTCTATATACTTACGTCCTCTGTTATACTGTAACAAATAAGTATAGTATAGTGAACAGTATCTGTTGAAAGATATGATGTCTTTTCTCATAAATTCTCACTCCCACCTCCACTATACATTCTCACTCCCACCTCCACCACCCTTCAATCTGGGCTGCTGTCTCCACATAAAGCCTCTCATACCCTATCGTTCCCCACTCCAACCCATTGTTAACCAACATAAACGGAGATAATGATGATATAATCCGTCAGGTGTTGATCATATTTTATCATACACCTCTGCATGAAACACCAACAAATAAATAACACAATACTCGGTATACCTGCCAACTATTTCCTCCTGTTGTAAGGTGTTACGTGACATACGCATTGCAAGTTGAACCTTGTGTTACAAGGACATACGTTAACACAGGTTGTGTGGTTTTGGACGTCCATTAATTCATATGAGGGAGGCAAGTTAAGCCTTACATTATCAAAACGGAAGGATTATGTTCCTGTCATTATTAGATGAACGAAAAGAATCTGGGATCGGCTCTGACGAACCACAAACTCCCTGTTTGAACGAAAATATTCCGACCTCTTGTCACAACAGTGACACAATGTCATTATTTATACGACTGGATGTGGGTCAGTCGTATACATAATGACATTGTGTCACTGTTGTGCCAAGACGTCGGTATATTTTCGTTAAAGCAGAGAGCTTGTGGTTCGTCAGAGCCGATCCCTGATTCATTTCCTTCATCCTGTATCGACAGGAACATAAACCTTACGTGATTAGAATGTAAGGCTTAAATTGTCACGTTCATATGAATTAATGGACTTCCAAAACTACACAACCCGTATTAACGATAAACAAGCGTATGTCCTTGTAACACATGGTCCAACTTGCAGTTCGTTTGTCATGTAACACCTTACATCAGGATGAAATAGTTGGCATGTATACCGGAGTATTGTATGTTATTGATTTGTTGGTGTTTAATACAAAGGAGTATGATAATATCAATATGATCAATAACTAACTTTTCATCATTATCTTTGTTTATGTTGGTTAATAATGGGTGGGAGTGGGCTACCAGAGGGAACGAGAGGCATTTGGTGGAGACAGCAACCCTGAGAGAAGAATGGTGGGGGTGGGAGCGAGAATGTATGAGAAACGGCATCATATCTTTCATCAGGTGCTGTTCACTATACTATACTTATTTGTAACATTATACTATAGTATGTAAGTATATAGACAATTTCACATAAAACATCGTAGGTCTTCTTTCCTTGTCGTGCCTTTCTCATATGTTGTGGATAACTGCACAGTATTACACATTAAATGCCTTTATATTCTTATCCCTACTGGTTCTGATTGTGTATAAAAATTATCATGACACACTATAACATCACCACCTTTAGCCGTTCCACATCTATCCACCAAAGCTTTCACGAAGTTGGGGGAGGGGCGGTAGTTGTGGGGTGTTCGATTGCTTGGTCGCTCACTGGCCGCGACTCCGGCTACCAGGGGGGGGAGAGATTAGTGCTTTCGGGTGTACACGTACATATATATATATATATTAATTTTTATTTTATTATTTTTTTATAATTTTTTCTATAATTTTTTTTATCTTTTTATATATATATTTTTTTTAACCTTATAATACTTATAAACTAAAATGCCTAATGTAAAGGCCCTAAAACTAATCACCTAACAGACAAATCGCTAACCTATACTAAATCCTAAGAGACAAATAACTAGACCTACACTAATGGTAAAAAAGCCTCGACCAAGAGATCACCATCGACTGCAGATATGTAATGCCATTCTACATTACATACCTGTACTCATCACCTGGTGACTGTCAGTCGAGGCACAACCTAATATAGGAGACATCAATATATGAAAGGGAACCAGACGAGTCAGGAACATTTCCATATACGTCAGCTGTCGGCCCTAATTAGAATAACTTAAGCAAGATGGTATAATGTATTTACATAATTTGTACAAAAAGTGAAGAACCTCGCCCAGCAGACCACCATCGACTGCAAGTGCCCAATATCTTTCTATATTACACACTTGCACTCATCACCTGGTGACTGTTAGTCGAGGAACGGGGTTTAATGTAAGGGACATCTATATTAGAAATAGATCAGTGGGAGGAGGAACTATTTCAAATATGTCAACTGTCAACCCTAATTAATATTACAATATATACATATTTACCATTGATAAGAACCGTAACCACACAGTAAAAAGTCACATCGCTGATCAGTCCGGTCTCTCTCAAGAAAGCCATCAATTTGTCAGTCATAACAATGTCCCCATCACCGAGGATAGTGGAATGGGTGAAGGGGACGTCTGCTGCGCCGCAGTAATTTATAAGTGGAGCACGTTCACGAATAAATCGCCGACAGCGCAGAATGATATGACTGATAGATAACACCGCATCACAGATGTCACAGTACGGTGGGAAGCGTCTTTCCATATAAGGTTTCATATTTGTTAAAACGGTGGCATTAAGCCGTAACTGTGCCAACACTTTTTCTTCCAGGCGACTGGGGCGGTTGGCGGTGTCTCAGTCGCCCAGGTACGGCTTACAGGTTGGAATATTTAGTCTGGTCAACTGACCTTGCCACAGAAGATTTATTGATTTCTTTCCGAGAGAGAGACTCGACCGTACATCACGAGGAACGTCCTAAGTCTCCTCGAGCTCTACAGCCGACTTTGCAAGTAAGTCAGCCTGCTCATTGCCATAGATACGACAATGACCAGGCACCCAGATCAGCGTGAATGACTTGTTGCATGAATGCAACTTATTAACGATGCGGCCCTGGATCTCGTGAGAGTCCGTAGTACAAGATGCAATTGCCTGAAGGGCTGATTTCTAATCTGAAAATATGACAAATGAGTCATGCCTAGAATTGAGAGCATAGTCTATGGCTTTGTCAATAGCAAAAAGTTCTGAGGTAAACACAGATGTATGAGTCGGCAACCGATACCAGAGGGCACATTCAGTCGACCACACACTTGCACCCACACATTCACTCGACTTGGAGCCGTCGGTGAACAAGTGGTGGGACCCCAAGTGACGAATGATGTTACGAAACAAGTGGTGGACCTCCGCCTCCGGCGCCTTGGCCTTTGGTGCTGGGAGCCATGTAACATCAACAGTAAAGGCAGGTGGCTCCCAAGGCGCTATATTTTTTAACACCAACTTGTCAAAGTCACCGGGGTCCACACCAAACTCCTGAGTCAGTAAGTGGAGGCGAACGGCAAGTGGCCGACGCACCCCCCGCAGATGGTTGTGGTATTGACGCAGGGGGGTACAGGCCACATTGCCGATATTAATTTTCCTAAATGTCCTTACACTATAGGACAAGGCCAGGTGGTCACGGCGAATACGGAGGGGAGGCACATTCGCCTCCACTTCCATACGAGCCACACGGGTACACTGGACGGCTCCAAGACACATTCGCAAACATTTATTCTGTAACACATCCAATCCTTTCAGCGTGGCATCAGATGCCGAGCCATACACCTGTGCGCCATAGTCTAGCTTCGATCGAATAAGGGACTTACACACCATTAATAAAGATTTTCTGTCGGCACCCCAGGTAGTACCCGCTAGGTACTTGAGGACATTTAACGGTTTATCACAACGAGCAAGCAAAGTATTAACGTGAAGTTTAAAATTCATTCTTCCATCAAAATGTATTCCTAAAAATTTTACAGAATTTTGAAAAGGTACCGCCTGATTATCCAGAGTTAAGCACAAATTAGGTACGTTACGATTAGTGAACACTATAGCGGCACAATTACGGACGGAAAACTTAAATCCCCAATGCAAGGCCCATTGGTGGACGGAGTCAAGGGCTGCTTGAATCCTCCCAGCCGAAAATTGTGCATTACAGGAAGAGTGCCATATTGCACAATCGTCAGCGTAGAGTGAGTATTTAAGATTCCTCGGGATGGGAGCTGATGACTGAATATCATTGATCTTAATACTAAATAAAGTAGGACTAAGCACACTTCCCTGTGGCACCCCGTTTTCCTGGATAAATGTATCCGATGTTACGTAACGGGTCAATTTGACAGAGAAAGTTCTGTCCCTTACGAAATTTGAAATAAAAATAGACAAATTTCCTCTTAAACCATAAGCATAGAGCTTCATTAATATACCGAGTCGCCAGGTCATGTCATAGGCTTTATGGATGTCCAAGAACACCCCTATCATGAATTCTTTATTGGCAAATGCCTCTGCAATACAATGCTCCAAATTCATTAGATGATCTAGTGAACTTCTGTATTTACGGAAGCCACATTGTTGATCATTTAACAAATTCTTCTACTCTAAAACAAAAAGAAGCCTATTGTTAACCATACGTTCTATGACCTTACATAGACAAGAATAAAGACGAAATGAAGTGGGATTCATAAGACGACCAGCCTCTTTGGGTATCGGTATGACGTGCGCAAAGTGCCATGAGTTTGGGAACGTTCGAGACGCCCAAATCTCATTGTCCTGATTAAGATGCTGGATCATACAGTACGTGATGGTGTCTGGTCCAGGGCTGGTGTCTTTACAGAATTAAAGGGCAAGGAGCAGTTCATCTAGCGTAAACTCTTGGTTGTACGGGGAGTCTACGTCTTCTGTGGCAAAGTCAATGATCTGTAGCTCAGCCGTGCGTTTATGATGTTGGAAACGCGGGTCATAATTGGCTGAGCTACTTACATGAGAAAAACACCGCGCGAGGATGTTAGCAACGTCCACGGGCTCGTCATAGGTGGTGTTATTCACCTGCAAGGTTGTGACAGTGAAGTATGGGCATTTATTATTTACTAATCTTATAGTGGACCAGACTTTACGTAATGGTGTTGTACGAGTCACCGTGGACACAAAGGACCGCCAGGAGTCACGTTTGGCCCTTCTTATTATTCTCCTTGCCTCAGCCCGTGCCTGTTTGTATGCAATAAAATTTTCCTCAGTGGGCTGACTATCAAAAATCCTGTATCTCCTATTGCATTTTCTTAAGGCTTGTCGGCAATCCGTCGTCCACCAATGTGCTCTATGCTTCGCATGAACTGTAGAAGTCTTGGGAAGAGCAGCCTCAGCTGCGTGTAATATGGAAGTAGTTATATTTTCGACCTTAACATCTATGGTCTCCCAGATATATCTAAATTGGCGATCCTTGAGAAGGATCCCCAATCTGCCTTCTTATAGTTAAATTTTGGGGGTGGACGGTCCGAAATGATGTCGCGTGTATAAGAAAGACAGATGGGTAAATGATCACTTCCCAAGAAGTCGTCGTAAGGGTCCCATGAGAGATCTTGATGTATACCAGAGGAGGCCAAAGATAAGTCAATGGCCGAAAAGTTACCAGTACGATCATCTACACGAGTCGCTCTACCATCGTTCAGAAGACAGAGGTTGGACTGTAGTATTAGGTCGGCTACTTGCTCCCCATGACCATCAATCCTCAAGTTACCCCATTGATAGTGATGGGCGTTAAAATCGCCCAACACTAACTTATTTCTAGGCAGATGTTCAACTAGTGAATTTAAAGGATCGCTATCAATGGGGCCATGTGGAGGATAGTACACAGAGCAAATAGACAGATACGTGTTATTAAATTTTACTCTGCACGCGACAGCTTCCAGAGTAGAATTTAGAATCACTTCCGTTTGTGGGTGTGATTTGTGTGTAAATGGCAACTCCGTGACCTTCATATCTTCTATACGAGTGGTAGTGTTTGAACTGTGGAGGATCAGGATGATCCTCCAGGCGCGTCTCCTGTAAACAAACAACGTCTGGCCTGTGTATTGACAGCAAGATTGCTGTATCTTGTAACTTATTCCCAATACCTCTACAATTCCACTGTAATAGAGTGAATGCGGCGGTTTAAGATTTCCGCTGGTGGCCAGTGTGCTTCGTCTTTTTTTGTCGCCCACCAGTAGGCGAGCGGCTACCGGGGGACCTATCCCGGTGCTTACTCATGGAGACCTCCATATTCTCGTCAATAACAAGGCTCCCAGAATCCACCGAGGAAGAGCTATTCTTTCTCTCCCTCGCTGGAGTAGGAGCAGGAAGGACGTGAGGACGTGACTGTTTGGTGAGGGTGGTCGTTAATTTTATTTGACTTGTCAGGCTTCTGTTTTGGCCGCACTAACTGCGAAGGAGCAGCGGCAGCCTGAGAGTATGAAGTGGCAACAGGGATGTCTGTCAGAGAGTTGGAACGTACAGGAGGCTTAGACTGAAAGGTAGGGCGTGGGGCATGAGGAGCGAATGTAAGGTCAGTCTGTGTCTCCACGGTGCACATCACAGGACGGGACACAACCGCCGATGCATAGGAGAGATTAGGTTTGGGAGTTGCATGCAACTCCTTCACCTTCTTCCTAGCATCGTAAAAGGATATGCCCTGAGTTGCCTTCACTGTGCAGACCTCTTTCTCCTCCTTCCACTTGGGACAAACCCGAGAGGAAGTGGGGTGAGCGCCCTGGCAGTGAAAACAACATTCATTCTCTGATGTACAGTGGTCAGCAGAATGGCCTACAGCCGCGCACTTGCCACATACTAGGTTAGAAGACTGACAAGCCTTTTCATGGTGTCCGTATATGTGACATTTTGCACAACGAAGGGTGTTCGGTATGTATAGCCTGACATTGAAAATTTCGTATCCAACTTTCACATTGGCTGGAAGAGATACTTTTCCCAAAGTCAAAAACCACGGTTGCGGTCTTCGTCCTTATGCCTTCCGAAAATCTTGTAATAAATCTGGCCTCTATTACATCTTGCTCAGCAAGTTCCTGTACGATTTTTTCCTCTTCCATAAGCACCAGATCCCTGCAGGTGATAACACCCTTGCAGGAATTTATGGAGTGGGGGATCGTCGTCTGGACATCGTAACTGTGGAACTTCCTCAGTTTCAGCAAGTCCTTTACCTGGGCAGAATTGATAATGTTTAATAAAAGATCTCCACTTGCAAGTTTTTTAACTTGTTCCACCTCACCTGCACACCCATCAATCACCTTCTTGATGATGAAGGGATTGAGGCTGGACAGGGAAGTAGAACCAACCGCGCAAATGAGGACGAATGAGGCATTATTTACATTGATGTCAAGTGCTCGGGTCCGAGGCCGTTAAGTCGGGGGACAGTCCGTCCGTTGGTCAGTCGGGGGTCGGTCAGGACTACCTCCCCCCCTGAAGGGGGGGGAGGCAGTAGGGGTGTCCGTCATAGTGCCACTCCCCCCTTGAGGGGGAAGTGGGAAGAAGACCAGAAAACAAACAAGGGACAAATAACCCGGGGCAAAACACCTAAATCTGAAGTTGCCTTCTCAAACCACTCCAGGGAGGCCCGACCGTGTTGCTTCACGGCCCAGAGCGATCAGCGGGGAGATCCTCCGTGGGGAATAACGGTACAGACACCTACTGTATCTAGATAGAGGGAGTAGAGGAAAATGAGCACTAGCTACTCCTAACTTTATTTAAAAAACGCTCTAGTGGCGACAAAACAAAATTAATGCCGATGAGGCAGCCCTGCAGCTAGAGAAGAGAACCATCCATCGAAGTCCCGAATTAAATGGGTCACAGACGCCATTATATAGCCTTCAGTCAGTTCGAAAATTCTCGTGAGATACATAACAAAGCTAAGTTTATGACGCAAATGAAACAGTAAGTAAACAAATGAAACAGAACAGGAACTTAAAAGATAACGAGACGTGACTAAAATAAAGGTTTATCAAGCTTTAATTAGACTATTTAACATTGAAAAATTCTAAAACGAATTACTGAAACTGAAAAGTCTTACAAATGAAACACATTGAACAAATATACAAATATTACAATAATTATTAGGCTGTTTTTCTTGGCCTTTAAATTGCTCCCTCCAAAAGTATCTACCCAGGGGTAGATACAGAAGGAATATGTAAATTAAATATACAACTCCCCCCTCCACCAGAATGAAGACAATAATTATAATTCGTATACTAGGACTAGTCATGGTTCAGCCGATGGCTGGACTCAGAAAATCTGCACCGACATTATCGGCCCACCGGAGTAATCTGTCGTTATTTCCCTGAAACTTATTTAGATATACTAGGGGTTTATGATCCACCTCAAGAATGAATTCAGTTCCTAACAAATAATATTTGAACCGGTTAACCCCAAACACAATTGCTTGACACTCTCTTTCTATTGTGAAATACCTACGTTCTCTGTCCAGGAGCTTTCTAATGGCGAAAGAAACTGGGAATGGCTTATTATCTACGTCCTGGAGCAATAATCACCCAGTCCATAACCTGAGGAATCTGTTCTAAGGATAAAAGGCAATGACAGGTCAGGAAGTTTAAGAACTGGGCCATCAGCTAAAACAGATTTAAGCCTATCAATACACTCTATAGACTCTGAACTCCACTCCAATGGCTCCTTCACACCTTTTCGTAACATGTCTGACAAAGGTGAAGTTAAGGATGAAGCATGTTTAATGAAATTTCGGTAGAATGATATCAAACTTAGGAATGATCTCAAAGTTTTCTTGCATGAGGGAGGAGAAACACCGAGAACTGCCTGAACCTTATCATTAACGGGTCTGATAGTTTGTCCATCTATAACAAAGCCTAGATACTGAATGGTATTGAACCCAAATTTACACTTATTAGGCTTAACAGTTAACCCATGCTCACGGAGACGAAGTAGAACTGCACACACAGCTGCAACATGACTTTCCCAATTATTAGCATATACCATCACGTTAAAATAGAGATTCTCCAAACCTGTCAATACAAGGCACATCAGTCTAATATAAGTGGCACAGGTAGTAACCAGTCCAAAGGGCATACGACAAAACTCCATCAGGCCTTTATGAGTTGGAAAAGCTGTTAATGGTTTGGCTCTATCTGTAAGAGGGTCTTGGTAATAGGCTTTGCTTAAATCTAATTCAGTATAGAATTTAGCCCTAGAAAACTTGTGTAGATCATCCTCTAGCTTGCACATTGGTTCTGCATGAAATTCGGTGACTGCATTAAGAACTCTGTAGTCTATAGTAATCCTATAGGTGCCATCAGGTTTCTTAATCATGACCACTGAGAGGGTCTGATAATCCCTTGGTCTAGGAGGTTTGCTACTTACTCCCTGAATTGAGGCTGGAGGTGTACAGGAATGGGATACAATTTGGGTTTCAGTCGTTCAGTAGTACAGAGAAAAATATCACGTGATAAAGTAGTGGTATACTCTGGTTTGTCAGAAAAAACATCAGGAAACTCATCAATGATATTCTTAACATCCTCTTTCTGGTCTGGAAGATCCTTTCCAAGACATTAATAATTTACGCTGTACATCAGGGAGAAAGACACGGACTTCATCTCCGGGTTTGAGTTTCCTATCTTGAGTTTTTACGTCAAAGTAAGATTTATAATTCTTGGCACTGATATCAGCATTCTGAACAGCAATCTTATCACCATCTTCTAATTTATCCCGAAGCTCAATCACATACTGATATAGTGATTTATCATCACTCTGTACAGATTTATCTTCCTAAAGAACTCTAAGTACTGGCAAATGACCTCTTACCTGTCTACCATGCAGGAGTTCAAAGGCAGAGAACCCTGTGCGATCAATGGGCATTTCTCGCATGGTAAACATCAAGGGGGGAAGATACCGGTGCCCCTCTTTAGGTTTGTCCTCACACACTTTTCTAAGGGAAGCTTTCAATGTGGAGTGAAATCTCTCTATTTTGCCATTTCCACTAGGGTGATAAGGAGTAGTGAAAAGGGGTTTTACTCCTAACAATATATGTAATTCATTCATGAAATCAGATTTGAACTGTGTGCCATTATCAGAAAGTATTTCCTTGGGAATGCCTACTCTGGAAAATATGGAAATTAAAGCTTCTGACATTGCAATAGAAGAGATATATTTCAGGGACATGGCTTCACGAAACCCGGTGGCAAAGCCTATCAAGGTAAGGATATATCTGTGTCCTTCAGAAGATGGGGGTTTTAAAGGTCCCACTAAATCTATAGCTACCCTGGAAAATGGCTCAGTCACGATAGGCATAGGTTGGAGGGGTACTGGTTTCACACGACCTTAAGGGGAAAAAACGTTGGCACTTGTCACATGATCGGCAATATTCACCTATGTCCGAGGTGAGACCTGGCCAGTGAAAGTGTTCTTTGATACGGGTCTCAGTCTTTCTATGTGAAAGATGACCTGCAAGAAGACTTTCATGAGCTGTTGAAAGGACAGATTTCCGACAGTCAAAGGGAACAACTACAGAAAGTTTTCCCCCTCTGTCTGGTTTCTTTGCCTTAATACATCTCCTATACAAAAGTCCATCAATATTCTCATACCTGAACACTTTCCCATCTTTGGTTTCCTCTGTCTCACCTGACATACTTTTCATCCTGACAGTGGCTAAACTAGAACAATTTTGTTGAAGATTTGCAAATTCACTAGGAGTAACTTTTAAGGGCCCAGTAGAGGGAGTTACCAGGGGATGGAGTTTCCTAGTTTTAGAAGCACACACTCTGGTATCAACAGAAGCTGTGGGAGATTGGGTCAGTTCACTCTGTATAGGAATGGTAGTTTCATGAGAAGTTAATTTAGGCGAACATGGAACAGGAACAATGTTTCCAGTTGATACAGTAGTAGATGGATGATCAAACTCAGTCTGCTTTACTCCCGGGACATTACCTATTAAAACACTTCAAAATTTAATAGGAGCTCTAAATACATCTTTCCACCATTCATAAGAGGGGCAACGTAAATAACACTTGACAGGGAAAGTGTCAACTCTACCTAGATAATCAGCTACTCGTACCTTCTCACAGTGTGCTACATCAACATCAGGAAGGACTTTCTCGGACACTATGATACCAATAAAACCAGTGGTTCTGAGAATAGTAGACACCCAGGCTCCGTTACATGTACCACAGAACATGTACTGGGAATAATTATCGAGGTCATCAAAGCAATACCCCATCTGTACTTGTTGGTTGAGAGGACAGGCATTACTTTTAAATCTTAGAGGATTCTGGGGACAGTTAGGAGGAATATGACCCTTGTCACCACAACCATGACATATCACATTACTAAAATCACCTTTACACGATGAGTCTGTGTAGGCTTAACATTATTTTGGTTAGTCTCTTCAGCAGAAGGCGATTGTTTGTAACCAAGTTTCTTCGGCTTACCTTTCACAAGAGATCTCCGGTAGGCACGATGGGCAGAAGTCCAACTATCAGCCATTCTGACTGCCTTTTCCAAATCTTTCACATCACTCTTCTTTAAATACATCCGTAGTTCTGGTGACACTGACGGTATTAGTTGATCTAGAATAATATGAGATCTCAGTGATTCAAATTTTTTCTTCACATGACACGCTTCTAGCCACTGGTCAAAAAGACGTCCTAGTTTTATGGAAAAAAGTTTATGTTTCACCTTCTTTTAGGCGGGCTGCTCTAAAATCCTGCCTATACCCATCTGGTGTCTTGTGGAAGCCTCTTAGCCGTTTCTTCTTTAACAGTTGATAATCACTAGTTATCTCATCTGACAGACTAGTATAAATGTCAACACATTTGCCAGTCAGTACACTACCCAATCTAGCAGCATAGGTCTGCTCATTAATATTCAATAATTTGGCAATTCACGATACACTGGCAAGGTGGGCCTTCTAGCATAGTCATGATTATCATTGGGCTGACCTGAGCTTGCATTTATGTTAGCTAGTTGCAACTCATGATCTCTCTGTTTCTTCTCTCGTTTAGCCTCCCTTTCTCTAGCCTTTTCTTCTCTGACATTATTTTGAGCATTAATTATATATTTTGCTACATCATCACCAGTGAGACATTTGTTCTGCTTCTTCTTTAAAACTTTGTATATTTGGATCCATGGTACATAATAACAACTAAACTACATTAACATTACCAAGACAAAGGGCAGGTATAGCCAGGTACCCTGATGAAAGAGAGGGGGTGTTTGTCACTTCCGGGCCCCAAGGACAGTGACAGGCCTGGTCTGTTTACCGGACCTTAAACATAAATAAATGAATAGTCAAGTCCAAGCTTCCTATGGCCTCCAAGTGTGCATAAGTGTGAGAATCCTGGCGAGGCCGCCAGTTGTAAAATGGTTCCAAATCCACAAGGTAGAAAACAGAATATCTCACATTATTCACACATGAAACACCAAAGGAAACTCAGAAGTAAAACCATACATTTATTTATGTTATCAATATTTAAACCCTCTTGAGACTTTCCCCCAGGTCTATCAAGTCCCATTAATAAATTTATGAAGAACAAACAAGTAGTGATTAAACTCCCCCAGAAGCTAAGCAGAGGTGAGGATACTGCGTATGGTAGTAGATAACTCTGGGAACAGTTGAGAAGTGTTATGCCTGCCATTCAACACTGCTACGTGGCAGCACAGGGACGACCTGGGTGAACTCTCGCATGGTGGGTAGAATGGATGCCTCACTGACCCGGGCCTCGGCAGGTGTAGGATCCTTAGTCCCCCAAATTTGATACAAGTTAATAACAAAATAGCAAAGGCACATAAATTATGGTTATTCTGGGAAGTGAACCAAGGACCTACACAGCAAGCAAAAAGCCGAGTACAAAAAAAAGTTCAATATTTAAATCTAACAATAAATAATGCCAATGATATAAGTCCAATTATGGAAAAATATATAAAGATCTTAAAACTCTAGAGCAACTTCACAGACAATCAAGTTTCACATAGAAAGCAGAACCAAAGCAAATAGAAGAATGATTAACTTTTACCTTAGTCCTGTCGATCTGCTGTTTGATGGTAGAGTGAATTAAATATTTTTTTTTTTCGCTTGAATTAATGGCTATCGGCCATATTGTGGCCATTAAGCCATAGAGTCTATATATAAGATAAATACACAAAAATACACAAAAGTCTGAAATAAACAAAAGGTGCAAATAAACAAAGATGCCCGAATAGATACAGTTGCACAAAAGGACTCATATTCAGCTCAAAATACAGGCTATGGAAGTCTTAGTCACACGGGAGGTAGTGATATGAGGCTATTGGCAGAAGGATGGTTAAACCTCAGATGAAGCAGAACTGGAGCCTGAGTCAGAAGCAGAGTCTGTGCCATTGAGGTGAGAAAGTACAATCCTGAGAGTGTAGGACAGGATTCGAACTACCTCGGGGTCGGTGACAGCCTGAAGGGACCCCCGGCGCAACTCTTTGAAAGAAAGCAAGGCCCGCTGGTAGTCCCTCTTACTGAACTCCTCCTGTCCACACTCCTCAGGTGCCTTGTCCTCGTAGTACCGCAATTGCTGCTCCATGCTCTTGAGGCCAAACCGGGTGAGGGAGGTAAAGTTGCCCCAAGAGAGTCGCCGAGCTGAAGCAGAGGGTGTGGGATTCGCTGGTGCTTGAGCCTCAGGTGAAGGGGTAGGCACATCCGAAGGCACCACGGGAGACACAGAAGGGGTGGGAACTCCTACCTCAGGTGATAATGAGGGCTCATCGTCCCCAACTTCCATGGGCACAGCAGGGAGGGACTGAGAGGTAGACTGGCGTGAGACAGCACGCCCTGACAGGCGAATCCTCGTTGGGGGAGTTGAGGGTTGCAGCTGCAGCACCCTCGGGACCAAAGAATTGGGGTCGCAGGGGTCCCAGAACGACGAAACGGGGCCCTCCTCCCAGGCCTCCTCTGCACTATGGGTGTGGAAGAAAATGACTCGGGAATTGTGATGGCAGGGAGCCCATTGGCCTTGAAGATGGCAGGCAGGCGCTGGACAAAAACTGCCAAATCTCCCCCCGAGAAGGCCTTGGCAACCTCCACACACATAGTAACGATGGTGGAGGCAGAGGAGGCAAGGAAGGAGGCAGAAGCCGCAGCTGGAGGCTGGCGCTGGCGCCGACGATTGGAAAGGGCGTGGGGAGAGCCCCGCACCACCTGGCCTGCAGGGCCAGTAACAGAGGCAGCTGCAGGACCCTTGGCGCTCTCCTCCACCACGAACTCCACTACCTCGCCAGCAGCAACTGAAGGTATAGGATGGGCTGGGTTAGGGGCCACAATGGAAGAGCGGTGGATAAAAATGTCGGCGCCTGTGTCCCGACGAGTCAGGAAGCCGTACCCCTTCCTAACGTTGTACCACCGTACTTGCCCCACCACCTTACTCCCCATGCCTCCGTGTTCCGCATCCTCGCCTAACTTTATGTTCTTGGTACGAGCTATGGTGCAGTCCCAAACAGACGTGTTGCCTTCTCAACTGCTCGCGACACTCTCCTGAATTAAGTGGGTCACAAACTCCCTTATGTAGCCTTCAGTTTGTTCGAAAATTCTCGTGAGATACATAACAAAGCTAAGTTTATGAAACAAATGAAACAGTAATAAATGAAACAGAACAGGAACTTAAAAGATGACGAGACGAGACTAAAATAAAGGTTTATGAAGCTTCAATTACAGACTAATTAATATTGAAAGATTCTAAAAACTAATTACTGAAACTGAAAAGTCTTACAAATGAAACGCATTGAATCTTACAAAATTAAGGTTAATATAACAGTCAGGGATAACATAGAAATATACAAATATTACAATAATTATTAAGCTGTTTTTCTTGGCCTTTACATGGCTCCCTCCATAAGTATCTATACAGAAGGAATATATAAATTAAATATACAACTCCCCCCTCCACCATAATGAAGACAATAATTATAATTCGTATACCAGGACTAGTCATGGTTCAGCCGATGACTGGACTCAGAAAATCTGCACCGACATTATCGAAATCTAAATGGCTGTAATCCTAGGGCCCACCGGAGTATTCTGTCGTTATTTCCCTGAAACTTATTTAGATATACTAGGGGTTTATGATCCACCTCAAGAATGAGTTCAGTTCCTAACAAATAATATTTGAACCGGTTAACCCCAAACACCATTGCTTGACACTCTCTTTCTACTGTGGAATACCTACGTTCTCTGTGTAGGAGCTTTCTACTGGCGTAAGAAACTGGGAATGGCTTATTATCTACGTCCTGGAGCAATAATCACCCAGTCCATAACCTGAGGAATCTGTTCTAAGGATAAAAGGCAATGACAGGTCAGGAAGTTTAAGAACTAGGCCATCAGCTAAAACAGACTTAAGCCTATCAAAACACTCTATAGACTCTGAACTCCACTCCAATGGCTCCTTCACACCTTTTCGTAACATGTCTGACAAAGGTGAAGTAAAGGATGAAGCATGTTTAATGAAATTTCGGTAGATTGATATCAAACCTAGGAATGATCTCAAAGTTTTCTTGCATGAGGGAGGAGAAACACCGAGAACTGCCTGAACCTTATCATTAACGGGTCTGATAGTTTGTCCATCTATAACAAAACCTAGATACTATATGGTATTGAACCCAAATTTACACTTATTAGGCTTAACAGTTAACCCATGCTCACGGAGACGAAGTAGAACTGCACACAGCTGCAACATGACTTTCCCAATTATTAGCATATATCATCACATTGTCAAAATAGAAAGAGACATACTCCAAACCAGTCAATACAAGGCGCATCAGTCTAATATAAGTGGCACAGGCAGTAACCAGTCCAAAGGGTATACGACAAAACTCCATCAGGCCTTTATGAGTTGGAAAAGCAGTTAATGGTTTAGCTCTATTTGTAAGAGGGTCTTGGTAATAGGCTTTGCTTAAATCTAATTCAGTATAGAATTTAGCTCAAGAAAACTTGTGTAGATCATCCTCTAGCTTACACATTGGTTCTGCATGAAATTCGGTGACTGCATTAAGAACTCTGTAGTCTATAGCCATCCTATAGGTGCCATCAGGTTTCTTAATCATGACCACAGGTGGTGAATGGGATGACTGAGAGGGTCTGATAATCCCTTGGTCTAGGAGGTTTGCTACTTACTCCCTGAATTAAGGCTGGAGGTGTACAGGAATGGGATACAATTTGGGTTTCAGTCGTTCAGTAGTACAGAGAAATATCACGTGATAAAGTAGTGGTATACCCTGGTTTGTCAGAAAAAACATCACTAAACTCACCACTGGTTCGTCAGAAAAAACATCACTAAACTCACCACTGGTTTGTCAGAAAAACATCACTAAACTCATCAATGATGTTCTTAACATCCTCTTTCTCTTCTGGAGTCAGTTGCTCATTGATGTTTAATCTAAAATATTTGATGGTGTACCAAGATCTGGAAAGGTAGGAAAGTCCAGCTCAGAATCCATATTTTTCTCTGCCTTCATACATAACTGAGAAACTAAAGGCTGATCATCAAAAGTTAATCCGGTTTCCTCACCTAGTACATACGCCATGGAAACCTGCGACCTACGATGGCACTTCTTTAAGTGATTTGCATGGTACAACTTTGGCTTACCCTGTTCATCTATTAGGTAATTAACCTTATTCTTACAATCTAAAACTCTGTAAGATCCTTTCCAAGACATTAATAATTTACGCTGTTCTTCAGGGAGCAAGACAAGGACTTCATCTCCGGGTTTGAGTTTCCTATCTTGAGTTTTTACGTCAAAGTAAGACATAATTCTTGGCACAGATATCAGCATTCTGAACAGCAATCTTGGTACCATCTTCTAATTTATCCCGAAGCTCAAACACATACTGATATAGTGGTCTATCATCACTCTGTACAGATTTATCTTCCCAATGAACTCTAAGTACTGACAAAGGACCTCTTCCCTGTCTACCATACAGGAGTTCAAAGGCAGAGAACCCTGTGCGATCACTGGGCATTTCTGGCATGGCAAACATCAAGGGGGTAAGATACCGGTGCCACTCTTTAGGTTTGTCCTCATACAATTTTCTTCTAAGGGAAGCTTTCAATGTGGAGTGAAATCTCTCTATTCTGCCATTTCCACTAGGGTGATAAGGAGTAGTGAAAAGGGGTTTTACTCCTAACAATCCTTCATGAAATCAGATTTGAACTGTGTGCCATTATCAGAAAGTATTTCCTTGGGAATGCCTACTCTGGAAAATATGGAAATTAAAGCTTCTGACATTGCTATAGAAGAGATATATTTCAGGGACATGGCTTCAGGAAACCCGGTGGCAAAGTCTATCAAGGTAAGGATATATCGATGTCCTTCAGAAGATGGGGGATTTAAAGGTCCCACTAAATCTATAGCTACCCTGGAAAATGGCTCGGTCACGATAGGCATAGGTTGGAGGGGTACTGGTTTCACACGACCTTAAGGGGAGAAAACGTTGGCACTTGTCACATGACCGGCAATAGTCACTTATGTCCGAGGTGAGACCTGGCCAGTGAAAGTATTCTTTGATACGGGTCTCAGTCTTTCTATGTGAAAAATAACCTGCAAGAAGACTTTCATGAGCTGTTGAAAGGACAGATTTCCGACAGTCAAAGGGAACAACTGCAGAAAGTTTTCCCTCTCTGTCTGGTTTCTTTGCCTTAATACATCTCCTATACAAAAGTCCATCAATATTCTCATACCTGAACACTTTCCCATCTTTGGTTTCCTCTGTCTCACCTGACATACTCTTCATCCTGACAGTGGCTAAACTAGAACAATTTTGTTGAAGATTTGCAAATTCACTAGGAGTAACTTTTAAGGGCTCAGTAGAGGGAGTTACCAGGGGATGGAGTTTCCTAGTTTTAGAAGATCGAGTCTGAACAACTTGCACACACTCAGTGGTATCAACAGAAGCTGTTGGAGATTGGGTCAGTTCACTCTATAGGAATGGTAGTTTCATGAGAAGTTAATTTAGGCGAACATGGAACAGGAACTATGTTTCCAGTTGATACAGTAGTAGATGGATTATCAAGCTCAATCTGCTTTACTCCCGGGACATTACCTATTAAAACACTTTAAAATTTAATAGGAGCTCTAAATACATCTGTCCACCATTCATAACAGGGGCAACGTAAATAACACTTGACCTTAGGGAAAGTGTCAACTCTACCTAGATAATCAGCTACTCGTACCTTCTCACAGTGTGCTACATCAGCATCAGGAAGGATTTCCTCAGACACTATGATACCAATACAACCAGTGTCTCTGAGAATAGTAGACACCCAGGCTCCGTTACATGTACCACAGAACATGTACTGGAAATAATTATCGAGGTCACCAAAGCAAAACACCATCTGTACTTGTTGGTTGAGAGGAGAGGCATTACTTTTAAATCTTAGAGGATTCTTGGGGCAGTTAGGACGAATATGGCCCTTGTCACCACAACCATGACATATCACATTACTAAAATCACCTATACCACGATGAGTTTGTGTAGGCTTAACATTACTTTGATTAGTCTCTTCAGCAGAAGGCGATTGTTTGTAACCAAGTTTCTTCGGCTTACCTTTCACAAGAGAAGATCTCGGGTAGGCACGATGGGCACAAGTCCAACTATCAGCCATTCTGATTGCCTTTTCCAAATCTTTCACATCACTCTCCTTTAAATACATCCGTAGCTCTGGTGACACTGACGATATTAGTTGATCTAGAATAATATGAGATCTCAGTGATTCAAATTCTTTCTTCACATCACACGCTTCTAGCCACTGGTCAAAAAGACGTCCTAGGTTTATGGAAAAAAGTTCATGTTTCACCCTCCTTAAGGCGGGTGCTCTAAAATTCTGCCTATTCCCATCTGGTGTCTCGTGGAAGCCTCTTAGCAGTACCTTCCTTAACAATTCATAATCACTGGTTATCTCATCTGACAGACTAGTATAAATGTCAACACATTTGCCAGTCAATACACTACCCAATCTAGCAGCATATGTGTGCTCATTAATATTCAATAATTTTGGAATTCTCTCAAATCTGATTAAGACCCAATATCTTCACCACGATACACTGGCAAGGTGGGCCTTCTAGCATAGTCATGATTATCAATGGGCTGACCTGAACCTGCATTTATCTTAGCTAGTTGTAACTCATGTTCTCTGTTCCTTCTCTCGTTTATACTCCCTTTCTCTAGCCCGTTCTTCTCTGGCATTATTTTGAGCATTAATTATATACTTTGCTACATCATCACCAGTGAGACCTATTTGTTCTGGTTCTTCTTTAATACTTTCTATATTAGGATCCATGGTACATAATAACAACCAAACTACTTTAACATTACCACGACAAAGGGCAGCTGTGGCCAGTTACCCTGACAAAAGAAAAAAGATTAATCAAATGTCTCTACATTACCCCCATCAAGACAAAAAGGGCAGCTATAGCCAGGTACCCTGATGAAAGAGAGGGCGTGTTTGTCACTTCCGGGCCCCAAGGACAGTGACAAGCCTGATCTGTTTACCGGACCTTAAACATAAATAAATGAATAGTTAAATAAATGAATTGTCAAGTCCAAGCTTCCTATGACCTCCAAGTGTGCATAAGTGTGAGAATCCTGGCGAGGTCGCCACTTGTAAAAAGGTTCCAAATCCACAAGTTAGAAAACAGAATATCTCACATTCACACATGAAACACCAAAGGAAACTCAGAAGTAAAACCATACATTTATTTATGTTATCAATACTTAAACCTTCTTGAGACTTTCCCCGAGATCTAACAAGTCCCATTAATAAATTTATGAAGAACAAACAAGTAGTGATTAAACTCCCTCTGAAGCTAGGCAGAGGTGAGGATACTGCGTATGGTAGCAGATAACTCTGGGAACAGTTGAGAAGTGTTATGCCTGCCGTTCAACACTGCTACATGGCAGCACAGGGACGACCTGGGTGAACTCTTGCATGGTGGGTAGAATGGATGCCTCACTGACCCGGCCCTCGACAGGTGTAGGATCCTTAGTCCCCCAAATTTGATACAAGTTAATAACAAAATAACAAAGGTACATAAATTATGGTTCTTCTACACAGCAAGCAAAAAGCCGAGTACAAAAAAAAGGTCAATATTTAAGTCTAACAATAAATAATGCCAATGATATAAGTCCAGTCATGGAAAATATATTAAGTTCTTAAAACTCTAGAGGAAATTCACAGACATTTAGCCGTTTCATATAGAAGACAGAACCAAAGCAAATAGAAGAATGATTAACTTTTACCTTAGTCCTGTCGATCTGCTGTTTGAAGGTAGAGTGAATTAATTTTTTTTTTTTCTGGCCTATCGACCATTGAGTCCGAAGCCCCTGGTTGTTAAGGCCGGATATATATATATATATATATATATATATATATATATATATATATATATATATATATATATATATATATATATATATATATATATATATATATATATATATATATATATATATATAGATATATATATATATATATGTCGTGCCGAAATAGGAAAATTGGCATTTTAAACAAAATGAGCAAGGTTGTTGCTGGTTTATCTAACTTGTTGTGAGAGTTGCCGATTTAGTTCATTCTCTGGATATTTTGTTTAATCGGCAATTTTTCTTTTTTTCGAAAGATGATAAACTAGTGGTAAAAGTATAAAAATAATAAAATTATTATTATAATTCGTTTCAACAAGTAATCATTATAAGAATGATTTAAACACCCCAAATACGAAAAAATAGATGATTTTCTATATACTCTTTGCAAATTGTTATCAAATTCATACACCATTTTCCTTTTAAAAAAATAAATGGTTTTGTCATCTATGCTGAATGCAGTGTCTACATCCTAGGGCGCTCCATTCCAGAGAGGTTTTTGCTACAAACGTCGTATTTATCGATTCCCATAATCTATTTCTCTCTAAGTGTTGTTATTGAAAAACAATCCAGTATTTATTCTGTTTACATTTTGGGGCAAACCTAAGTCATGTAGGTTTATCTGGTGGACCATACAGTTGTTGTATGTTTAAAATATCATCACTCTCCAGTCTAAAGTCTGCTGAATAATCTCTCACATAGTATGATAGATTCATAATGGAATTAACAAATTGAAAAAATATAAATATCTATAAAGAAATTATCTTATCATTATTAGAGTTTCATTAATTATAAGTATAAATTAAAAATTTAATTATATATTTTTGCGGAAAACCAAATCGAAAGTTTGTATGGAGAGATGAAGAATCTCGAAGAAGCGGCCCCTGCATCAGCTTTGGTTCGCATTTTCAGAGCTATGTACAGTTATTTATGGCCACCCAAAAGTGAATATTATAATGCTGAAATTAAAGGAGAAGAAGAATGTGATGAAATTGGTCAAAAGCTGGCACAATATGTGATAATTCAAAAGAGAGAGAATAAATTATCAGATATGTTTCGTTGTTTTGCACATAGTTCCTCGTGCCTATCTCAGACGTGCTCCCCCGTCTGCTTGTTGTTTCGCCGTACTCGTTGCCATTTGAACGGTACAAATGAACACAAATGCAATGTATTAACTATATATCTCACAATTCTTCGCACATATGTGGCTTGGTGTAGATCGACAAATTGTGATTTACCATCCTGTCCTTTCAAACGTTTAAGGTCCCAAGTGCTAGAAGAAGAGAAAATTAATACAAAGGAATGTGAGGAAGCCGGTAAGAAGCTAAAAGAGTATGTGATAATCCAAAACAAAAAGAATAAACTGGAGGATCTGCTTCTTTGTTTTGCACACAGCGCTTCATGTCCATCCGAAAAATGCTCTCCCCTCTGCCTGATGTTTCGCCGTGTTCATCGCCATTTAAACAATAAAGAAGAACATAAATGCAGTGTGCTAAACATATACTCTAAAATTCTACGTCTACATGTGTCTAGATGTGAAAAGCATAATTGTGAGTTACCATCCTGCCCTTTACTACGAAGAGCCGCACCACCTCTTGCTCGTTTAACCCTTTAGTGGACAAGTGGTTGCATATTTACAGATGTTTAGACTATTATATATAAATGAAGACTGCTCCGCCAAAACAACGACGTCAATATTATAAAACTGAATGATTTTCGATATAATTTAAAATGAGTATAACTACCTTTTACAATATAACAAATTTTCAAGGAATAATAAATAAGAAAATATAGTAAGAATCCATCAAGGATTAAAATTTTATTCTCAAGAGATCTTGGAGCTTCAGCAATGCAATTTACCATAAGTAGTTTCCTACAGGTGGGAATATTTTTAGATGATATTGAGAAGACCGTTATAGAACTGAGAGACGAGTACAAAAAACGCTGTACTCTCATTAACCCTTTAGCAGGCTATATCAGGTTATTATCAATAAAGTTAGTTTTTGAATATTTTTTATTTTACATCTTACTATAGACAATTAATAATGGAACACGTCGAAAGTCTGTCACAGATGCAAGGGACCTCTGAATATCGTAGGGTTTAAGAAAGATGAAGAGAAGAAGAAGGAGGTGTACCTTCGGGGTTTACGTCGTTGCTCTGCCAAGAGTGATATTAAATACGACAAAGTCCCCCAACACAGAAACATTCTCCAAACTTCCAGCTCCATCAATTCTATTCCATCAGCAGTACCAGCAGTTAAAGTAATAAGAACAACTACTTTTTGTCCAATCGGTGGAGCCTTTCTGGATAGAGACTGTAATGCGGCAGTCAATATTGCTCAAAAACTCTTTCTAGCGCCACCGTCCACTCTAGTCCGAGGAGTTAAGGTTCAAATGAAAGAGGTGTTATGGTTGAAATATTATTGTAAAACAACAAAAAAACAATCCAACACTAACTACTACTACTCACTACTCCGTGCATTTATGACAAAGGTGTAGTCGTATGACCAGATGGTCGTATATAACACTGAGGCGAAAAGGCAATTGCTGACCTATCTGGTTGGCAATTGGCTGCCCGCTAAAGGGTTAAACCACTTGCTTTTCTGTGATCAACATGACACTTGCGAGTCTGATTTCCCTTTGCTACAGGAGGCGGGGATGAATAACAACTTCAATTCTTGCTGACCCGGAATGGGAGTTGGTTGCCCACTAAAAGGGTTAATCTTCCTTTTTTAGAATAATATTTACACTCTGAAAATCACCAATCCATAAAACACCCAGATAATTATCAAAAAATGAATCTCTTTTAATACTCAATTCTTTATATACTTCTCTTGGGGGCCACAAACAAAAAATATTATTCACCTTCATATTTAAAAAAATTAAAGAAACAACAAATATTTATTTCAAAACTAAGAATTTTTCAACCTATTGTAAGATAATAATTAATATTACTCAGAGAACTAGGTTTTGAATAAATGGTTTCCATACCCAAACATTGTAAAGGATTAAAATGTGATTTAGGCACTATCTTTATTTTTTCTTTAGTGATATATGTATATGCCTTAAATTCATCTCCTTCACATATAATGCATTCTTTTCAGTTCTTTGATGTATTTCACATTTTTTGTAAGATTGGTGTCCAATATCATATAATAAAAAACATATATTTAAATTGTTATCTGTTTTCATATTTCAATAAAGATTCACTTGTAATGCCATTGTTTTTATTTCCGAAGCTGTTGCTAGAGGGACTAGGTCTAGTAGATTTTTTTTATTCAAATAATTTGGTAATAATAGTCGTTGATAATAAAGAAGGTAAGATCGATCAATGTCTTCTTCAGATGCTTCTTTTATAGATATAGAATTCTTTACCACACAACAAAATGTAGTGGGTTCCATAATAAATTCAAAACATTTCATATAATTATCCAGTACACTATAAGAAAAGACAGTCGGTAAGGATAAAGAATCTAATTCAAATCTAATATATAATTTACAATTTCCTTCTAGTATTAAATGTCTGATATTATTATTATAGAAATTAATTATGATTAAGTTGGTGTGGACCAACATTGATTGTGAATAGATATAGGCATTATATTTTTGTCTACCCACCGACGGAACAAATAATATAAAATAATTTTCCTTCGTTATAAAACATAGTGGAATCTCATCTGCCGGAATGGGATGATCGTCATCTATTACCGTTTCTCTGAATATTTTCTCTAAATCTTCTTTTATTAAATCAATTTCCTTTTTCTCTGATACATGAAAAAATAAAAGTGAATAATTTATAAAAGCGATACGAGAAAAATTAATAATAAATGTCTCATATCCTAAAATGAGTGTAGAAAAAACACCGTCCAGTATATACCATACCATGGTGTGTATCCTCTTCCAATATCTTAATGAAAATAGTAGCTGCTTTTATAACAGCGCTTGTACTTTGAGAATCTGGAGGCAAACTGTTTTTCCTACTGAAAGAATAAAGGAAAAGGAAGAAATTTTTTCATTTACAGATAAAGTATGTATTAATAATGATATATGTGATTTAATGAAGAAAAAGAGAAAAGAAGATATTGAATTTAGTATAACAAAAAATAGAGAAAAAATTATAGAAAACTTAAAAGAATATGTACCTTCCTTCATGAATATCGATCCCAGCCGTATTATAAATGATATTGGTGATATACAAAATGCAAAAAAATATCCTCTTTTATTTTTATTAAATACATTCAACTTGTGTTTATTTCGAGTATTTTCAGTTCCCTTAGAAACCGAAGAGAAGTTTCTTATCAAAGCAAAGTTTGATCATGATGGTGATTCTTATTACATGAGTAGACTCAAAAACGTTTTAAATGTATTCGGTGGGGCGATATCATATTATCTGAAATATTTATATCAGAGAGATAAACTTGCTAATTCATTTTCCAGAGAAATAAAAAACGCAATTAATGAATTTAATTTTGTTATGCAAATTTTTTACCATATAAAAAATTGTCAAGAAGATCATGAAAAAATTCGATTTAAAGGATGTTTCTATGAAGCCATCTTATCAACGGATATATGTAAAGAATTATATGAATTAATAAAAAATACCGAATATAAAGCTCTGGTTGAAATGGGAGCCATTATTAAAAACGTGAGAGATGTCAATAATTACTGGTGGGAAGAAATGGATGCTAGCATAGAAGATTATAAACAACGATGTATTTCTTTTGATAATATTCAGATAGTCCAGTTACCCGTTTTTTACCATATGTGGCCATCTCTCTTTCTCATTGCACTTACTGGAAAGCAAAATGATCACTTTGTGGAATTTATGACCAAACATGTTCATATTATGACTGGATGTATAATCTGTATAAATAATTATCCATCAAAATTATTTGAAGGAGTGCAAATATACAATCTATTCATTAGCAGACTTTACCTCTTTTATTCAAATTTCTTTTGAATTCAGAAGAAAGAAACAATCACCCACTAAAGGAGAATATAGTTTATCCAGCCAAATGTTATATATATCACACAATCAAGATACTAATGGAAAAGGAAGGAAAGGACATCTATATTGATAGAGAAGCTCTTATTAAACTTGGCAGTTTTCTTTTCCTTTTGCTATTGGTGTTGGGTTCGAATGAAAACCAAATCGACCATTTTAACTTAGTTCAGAAAAATGCACATATCCTATCTCTGTGGATGCTTAGAAATATAATAAGAGTTTCTAATGGAAGGGATTTTTATCCCCTCAACCAACTAATTCAATATGGAGAAATAAAAGAATTAATGTCAGAGTTTTCATTTTTATTTCACAATCATTCTCAAATAATATTTGATGCTATTCAAAAATATATAACAAATTATAAAATTATAGATTAGAATGTTGGATTGAATTATTTAAAAATATCAAACACCAAGTAGAAGAAGAAAATTTCAGATTTTTTGAACCGGTGGTAAAAAAAGATTTTTCTTCATTTATTGCCTTCTTCGAAAGAGAATTCTTAGCCTAGGGTCAAATTAAAGTTATCATAAAGAATGTCTCCTTTGGTCTGCATCAGAGTTATTGATTTCGGTTTTATTTCCCAATTCTTGTCTAATATCTTGCACTCGTCGAGTTTTTCCACCACCGTTTCTAGGCACTGAGAGTTGCATTCAAAAAGTGATATATGTGGAATGGGGTTCTTACGTTCCGATTTCAAAAAAAAATCCCTCTTTCAGATGGGTATCCAAAATCTTGGGAAATTCTTCTAGTATCTGATAAAAATTTGGTATATTCAAAATAAGGCCAATAATTTTCCGACCAAATATACCAAACTGATTTGTAGAATATATTTTAATGGGATTAACATTCAGCCATTCCTTGATTGTAGTTATATAATCCAGAGGCTCCTTGTTTTCATTGCCGAGATATCCAACAAAAAGTGTTATGTGATTTGGGCGTCTTATTACATCTTTCTCTTTCTTGAACTGATTGGTAACATTCATCAGAGTTTCTGTATCTGATTCCGATAATCTGACGGAGAGATAGTATAGTGGAGAGTTCATGTTGATAGTGTGGCCGTTGGGCTATGGGATACTCATATATAACCCTTTAGCGGGCATCCAACTACCAACCAGATAGGTCAGCAAGGGTTGGAATTGCCTTTTCGCCTCAGTGTTATATACGACCATCTGGTCATACAACTACACCTTTGTCATAAATGCACGGAATAGTGGTAGTTAGTGTTGGATTGTTTTTTGTTGTTTTACAATAATATTTCAACCAAAACACCTCTTTCATTTGAATCTTAACTCCTCGGACTAGAGTGGACGGTGCCGTTAGAAAGAGTAGTACAAACACATTCATCTTGGTAAAGTCTGGCCATTCGACCAGACTAACAACACCATCAAGTTCTCTTTGGAGTAGATCTTCTATCATCGCATTACACAGCTGAGAAGCCTTGACGGCCATCCGAGAGATAGCCAGACATCTCTTTTCGAAGAGAGGAATGACATTCTCCGAGTCCAACAGTATTTTGCCCAGGGAACATTTAATATTCTTATAGTATCGTTTGGTCTTGGAGGACCTCATGGCCTAGCCTAGCCTGGCTGACAATTGAGAAGGGAAGGTCTGTCTCATTTATCTACTACTAATTTTTTTCCTCAATAGGTTTAAAAAGCATTTATGATCCAAAAAGTCGCTCGCTAAAGGGTTGATAATCCCCAAAAAGTCTACTGTGTAGTAGTGATCTACAGTAAGATGTAAAATATAAAATATTCAAAAAACCAACTTTATTGATAATAACCTAATATAGCCACTTGCCAGCTAAAGGATGCGAAATATTAATTGTCTATAGTAAGATATAAAATAAAAAAATTCAAAAACCAACTTTATTGATAATAACCTGATATAGCCACTTGCCCGCTAAAGGGCTAAAACTTGTCCAAAATTGATTTTTGAAAGTGCTTATTTTTATGAAGATAAAACTGATGACCACCCTTCATATTATACTATTGAAACTTTATTCTCCTATAAATAAAAAATTAAGTATGTATAAATAATGAAATTTGGAAAACTCCAACCCGTTACTCAACCAACGACTTTATCAGAGCCAGCGAGGATTGTTTCTATGCTTCTTTCCATTTTTTTCAACAGATTCATGATCTCGAAGGAGAGAGTATTCTTCTATTTAGAATTTTTATGTTAGCAAAATATAATGATATTAATAATAATAATAATAAAAATCTCCTAACATGGAATTCAGCAGAAGGAACATATACACCTTGTAGCTCTTCTCTCATTTTTGCTCCCGAAAATTTATCTGTAAGTCATGAAATAAATAACGCAATAAATAAATAAACAAATTCTCTTGTTTTTTCCTTCTTTCCTTTAATTATAAATTTATTTTTCTTTATCCTTAAAATAAAAAAAAATGTTATCTTTAAAGATAGGAGATAAAAATATATATATCAGAGGAAATAATGAATACACAGAAAAATATGTACATAAACTACCACCGATAAATGACGTTGAAGAAATAAATATTAATTTTTCTAACAGGGACTGCGACGAAGAATTGATCCAATGCGATCCTCAGTCTGATTCTACATCTCTAATAGAATGTCTTCAATGTAAAGAACAAAATGCGCGTTGTATAGATGTATCTGATACTCCAATCGTTTCTATTGAGAATGGAGGAGAGAAAGGGCGATTTCCTCCGGGTAAATTCGGTGTATGTTTAGTATCTGAGCAAGGGACTCACTCTGGGGACTTCAATTTTCACACAACTAGAATTGTCGTAGGTGCCATAAGAAGGGGAAACCAACACTATGCCAAGGCTGTAACTCAATGTATAAATGATAATATCGTCACAAAATCATGGTCGAACAACGATTACAACTATTTTCGTAAACCTTGTGATAAGATTGTTGCCTGCCTTCCAAATGGAGCTTTGCGCCATCCACGGACCCAAAAAATTATTTTAGATGTCGGAGAGATCGATTTCGATTTGAATTCAGCCACATGTGAATGTCCAGAGGGGTACAAGTCTACCACCATCTCAGGTGGAGGGCTGCAGTGCATTCCTAGAAATCCTATACCCAGATGTCAGGTATCGTGGACATTATTAAATAATGATGATGAGAATTACCTGTGTATTTGTAACCCTGCTCTGCATATCAACGCCAGTGTGGCAACCAATGACGAATTATTATACAATGTAGAAAACTCGGCCTTCACTAATCAGAATATTTCAAACATGAGGTTCGTCTCGAGTACCCTTCTGAACAATTGCGATCATTGTTTGCCCCTTCCTGGAGTGAGTTCGAAGAATGCTGCCTTCTCCTACAATTGTCTGAGTGAGCAGACTGCCGATGTGACTCCCGAAAAGTGCTATGGGGGGCATCTTATTGAATCCCTCCTACTGGTGAAAGATGGACTCTTGGAAACGGGCGTTTACAAAGAGTCGTTATGTGAAAGGGGGTGTTGTTACGGTTCGAGGTAAAGGTGGTATATCTTCTTACTTGGAAGGAATGGACTACTATAACAATCCGAATTATATCCTAGAAGGAGGGGGCGATCCGCCCAATTCCAGCCTCAGAGTAATAAGACCCCCACCCTTTGGTGTTCATGGACTGGGAGAGGACTCGGGAGATCACGCTTTGGGACTGTTGGTATCAGCGGGACGGGTGTATCCCGGTTGTGTCTACTCCCGTCTAGGTACGGAGGAGAGAAAAACCGACTACAATGAGATAAAGACATTTATCGACAGACGAGAGAATCACGGGAGTTTTATGCAGAGAATCAATGATCCCGGTATAGTGGCGGGAGCTTTTCTGCTTCCGAAGATTTTCACGAGAGAAGGCGAAAAACTCCTTCCTCCTTCTGATATGAGAAATTTTCCACTGGGAGTCCTCAATCATAGAAGGGCAGCTGGTTATTACTCCCTGTTCGATCTCATCGACAGAATCGTCATCGACGGATCCTCGGGAAGTTTTCGCGATATTTTTCCACCCTCCGTTCTCTATGAGGGAGTTGCCAATCTCTCCGAGTCTGAATTCGATCTTCTAGGTGGGCTATTGATAGAACCTACCAATATAAACCCGAGAGATATCGCATGGCGGAGAAATTACGTCTGTGAAGAATTATGGGCTAACACTCCAACTTCCACCAATTTCTATGCGGGTGGCAAGCACATCTTTGGAGGACTATTAGCGCTCTCTCGGGAACCGCAAGTACCCCTGGGTCCAGCTATAGTGGCCAATTTTAATTCCCACTGCTCCGGAGCTTCCCTTCAACAGAACGGAGATTCATCGTACTTGGATTGCAGAGGGGGGAAACCCATCGATTTTTTAACCACCCAGTTACACGGCGCCGAAAATTATCTAGAGAACGAAACCGTTCTGAGTCTTCCTCCAAATGTACCGTGCGGATTTCCGGAACTCTTAGAGTTCTCTTCCAGGAATTTTATGTCGGATGATGAAACCATGGCGAGATTCAAAAATCAGTACAGTAACGGAAACAGATCTAGGGGGGGGATTAAGGATTATCTAGCGAGAAAGTATGATTATAAACACGCGCGCATCCCGGTTTGTGGGACGGGTTACGAGAAGGTAGGGGATCGAGAGGTGGGAAGGAGCCTATACCATCCGCCCCCTTGCGTAATGGAAGCTTTTATTCAGCGCGACACCTTAAGAAATTTCTCCATGGTTAACGCACCATCCTCTCCTCGGGCATCTCTCATGCATTTCACACAGCACTGCGCCAACTACGTGGACTGCCTCCTGACCCACTACAAATTTCTCTTAAACGGCGACTGCTGGATGGGCGCGAGTCTAAACCAATATCTTCCCATTTTTACGATAAACGAAAAAAACACTTATCCGTTGTCTCCGAAGAGAGACCATCACGTTGATGGTACCCCATTTCTTTCTCGCCCCGTCGACTCTCTGAAGAACCCCATAAACGATGTGAGGAGAAATAAAGCTGCTTCTGCGAGGGGTTGTTGTGATACCACGGACGCCTTTTGCAGGAAGAGACTGAAAGAACCCAAAATCAACGTATCCATGATATGCGAGGCTAGTCTGCGTTCCAGAGCTACTCGGTATACTCCCTACATTATGGAGAAGAGACTCCCCTTCTCTTCCATTCAAAGATATTCTGCCTATTTCAAAATTATGAATAATTTAGAAGACTTGGAAGAATCGCTGAATACCGAGTATCTTTTCACTCGTCCCACCAACTACGAGGGTAGAAAGATACCTCACACTCCAAACGCATTTTCAACCTGTCCCCATAACCAAGAACATATGTCTTATCTATACGGAAGGCAGATCGTCACTCCGTTTCCAGAGAATAATCCTACCAGTTTTTTTACCATTGACTACACAAATAACTACAACGTTCCCCATTCCAGAATACTGACGAATCCCCGAAGGACGCGTTTACTCGAATCTTTAGTCACCGTGGGTCCCAGCACCATCAGGGCAAATATGCTCAATTCTCGGGACGACGGGCCGAGCGATATCATCTTGCAGTTGGCGACTCCCGCCCACCGCCACGAAATGAAAGGAAAGGGGAAATTATCCTTCGTTCATAATTATCCGATAAAGTTACCCTGCCGTTATGGCTACGAATCCGGACAAGTTGTAAGTGAAGGGACTTGCGGCCTAGGAGGGTATTTATGCGGTTACAGGCCTTGGCATCAAAATAATAAAGAGGGTTGGTTGGATGGATTTTCGTGTCGCTCGCCAAACGAAACCTACGACTTGGATTTTTTTCAAACCGATTTCTCGGATCCGGCTTCCGTCTTTAGATTTTTTCTCAAGCATTATGGAAGTGGGATGCTTTTTAGAATGGGTAATTCCTGGCCAATGTGCAGTCGATATTCCTATGGAGCATACCCCTTTACTCGTCAAATGACGGATCAGATTTCACAGAACAGAGTATCTATGGGTTTCGAATCTGCCTCATCCAATTTCTCCACAATTATGAGGGAAGAAAATTTCCTTAACCCTTTAGCGGGCAGCTAGGTCAGCTCGCTTCAGTGTTATATACGACCATCGACTACATAAATGCACGGAGTTAGCATTGGATTGTTTTACCAACTTTATTGATAATAACCACTTGCCAGCTAAAGGATGCAAAATATTAATTGTCTGTAAAATAAAAAAATATTCAAACACCAACTTTATTGATATAGCCACTTGCCCGCTAAAGGGTTAATTAATAAAATTTTATTTTTTTTATTTTTTTCTCATAGTATGGACACATATCCAACTTTGAGTATTGGTTTTCTATATTATCAAAAATATCCTAGAATTTTTATAGCCGGTCTCGAGCTTTTAAACCGGACTTCTAAAAAATTCGATGTGATGTTTATAGGAAATGAACTGGCTAAAAGTGCCATGCTCAATTTGGCAGCATTAATCGAGTATAAAGATAAAGATCTCACCGAGATATTTAAGAATATAGAAATTATTAAGGTAAACGAAAAAACTTTTCTGGATATGAATTACGAAATTCGTTTTTTACCAGTCCTCACATCTCATCAGATGGAAATTAAGAAAAATATGCAGGAATTTACAAAGAAAATCAATCCAATCGAAATATGGGCCTCTAATTTTAGACCAGGATTTTCTAAAAAGTCTCACTCCCATCTTAAAAGTGAAAAAGAGGAAAAGATAAAAAAGAAAATACAGATATTTGGAGATCGTTGTCAATATAAGATTGTTGTTTATTTAAAACTTTTAATAGATTCGCATGCTCAGTTTAACCAGTGGTTGAAATACTTTTCAGAAGATATTACGAGACTTGCTGCTTTTGTCATTTTTTCCAATACTCATGTTGTTATATGATTTTCTATACTTTGAATTCCTAATTTCTGTCCCAATGCTTTTACGCAGTTCTGCATAATTAGGTTTATTGTTGATTATTTTTCTTTTTCTAGTAAATGATACTTCTTTCTCCTCATCTTTTTTCTCCCCCTCTTCTGTCTGGTTTTCCTTTTCTTCAACGGTGAAATCATCCAATAAGAGATAATTAGTGATAATCTCACATTTATTTAAAATCAGTAGATATTTTCCTATGAGATTATTTAAATGTCCACTATTAATGGCTTGGTGACGTTTACAAATACTCTCCATTGTCATCTTTATTATTGATTTTATTATGGTTCGCAGGGTAGTATATCTCAATCGCAACTCCTCTAAATCTATAAGTTCCCTCTTTTTCTTGACCAATTCAGTCGTTATTTCATCGTTCACCATAATTTTATATTCATTTTTCTCAAGCTGCTCTGCCAATCGACATTCCATAGCAGATTCTCGGGCCTCATCTTCCTTATAAGTATAGCCGGTTAGAAAAAGGGCATCTTTATGATTTATATTATTATTTAAGTAAATTTCTAAAAGAGTTTTATTTAAATCTTTAATTGTTGTACCCTTTTTATTATGAAAATCTTTTATTTCTTTTAATAATTTGTCATTATATTTAATATGGTAAAAAATACCCAATAATATTTTAGTATCCGAGACTGTCAGGGCGTAATAGTTAATCAAGGTCTCAATAATAGATTTTGTAAACATGGCGAAGGTAAAATAATAAGAAAAATCTAAAAAAAATCATTTATTTCTAGATGTATCTAGAGATTCCCATAAATCTATAAGCTTTATAATCATAAATGTATATTCATTGACTAAATTTAAATAGTACAGTTTTATTTTAGCAACATGACCGGTATTCGGTATTTTGAATTCACTGGAAGAAATGAGCTCGGTGGTGGATCCTCGCCATTTCTCTGGAAGCTGAAGAAAGGAATTTTCGTTGATTTCCAGAACCATACATCCAAACTCTTGTAAAACATCTAAATGGCGAACACATTCTTCAAGAAATTCAGACACTGCATAATAAAGATCCGTGATTAACATAAGTGTAAACTGAAATCCCAACTCTTTCCAAATAGTCAATTGGAAAATAATCCTTATACAGTAAGAAACCCACACTTTGTTTTATTTCATGCTTTAGATTATATTCCAGAGTTTGTTTAATGTGAATGGAAATTAAATTGAAATAGGAATTTATTGTTGAATCGTCTGCTGATTTTGCTATGCCTTTACAAAGATGAATTTTAATAAAATGTTTGGGGATATAAACCTTAATAATATTTATTGGATAAACAGATTTGAATGTTTTTGTTATTATCCTGTTGAAGAACAAAAGAAATATAGTACAATAACTGTATCTGGAAAAAGTATAAAAATCTTCAAAGATTTTCTCTTCCTTTCCAAAGTTTTCCACATTAAAAATAGATTTAGAAAGTTCACGTATTTCTAAATTATATTTATTTATTAACATATTCTTTAAAAAAAGACATAGATTTAAGAGTAAAAATGTTATTCACTTTTATCGATAAGCTCTCACCATCACGATTCACTTCCAGCGTGGTGTTCGCCATCGATGTATGCTCGGCATTTAGGGTATAAAGTGACAAATTATGAAGCTCGTCGCCATCAATCGTCAGTAGCGTCTTTTGGCTTATACTACAGAGAATTTCACTAGGATCTGTCTCCTTATCATCTACGTAGGCGACCGACCATCCCGATGAGTTGCATATTCCCAACTCATAATCTTTGTACATTTCATCAATAAATAATTTATAATTATTAAAATTAATTTCATTTAACTTCCTTAACTTGACATATTTTGCTATAGTAAATAAATCTGAACATTTAAGAATTATATTCTCTTTCATAATGAATGTGCTTGAAAATTTACTGGGGAAATCTTTTAAAGATATACCATTTGATTCCAGTCAAACAAATATTTATATATCTCATCATATTCCTGGTTGTTTTATTTTACCCTTACCTGAAAAACCTTCATCATCATCATTTTTAAAGATTTCCAAAGATGAATTTGATTTATTAAATGAAATTTGGAAATATGAATACAAAAAAAGAAAGAAAAAAAACTAGTTAGAAAATAGATAATCGATATTATAAACACTAGTATCGTAACAATTAAGCCATGATATTGAACTGCTAATTTCACACATTTTTTTATATAAAGTTAGTCTCTCTTGATTCATCCATATTATGAATCTCGTCACAGACAGCCAGTGGATGATGCAAATTCAATGGAATAATCCTTTTCTTTGTCAAATTTCCTATATTATCATTATTGTTATCATATAGACTGGATTCGAGTCTGAGACCTCTTCCAAATAATTCTACATTATCGTATAAATCTGAAAAATTTAATTGATTCTGTGATATATATAAATCTTTTTTTTGACGAATATTGCAAATTTTATCTCTCGAAGAGTTAAAGGATATTTCAAAGGTGTCACTCGATTTTAGCGGAACATCCAAATTGAGAGAATTTTCTATTTTGAAGGAATTAGGATAAAAGTGTTCACTTTCGGTTAGTGTGTATAAAGAGGTAGGAAAGCACATTTGCACAAGACGAGATTTTTTTTAGGGGACTATCATAATCTCTAGCAATATTGCTTAAAGAGGCTAATAATCCGTAGGTTCTGTAATTTCTTATCATTGCTGCCGATTTGAAATACTTATTATTTTCAGTTATATCCCCCAGTGGAGATAATAAACTGACCTTTTTTAAAAAGGGTGATCTTTTTCGAGAGGGGATTCGGGAAGATAGCATTATCTTGCCCAAATTTAGTCTCGTTTCTTGAAATATTTTCATGTTTTCAATTTTCCTATTACTACCGGTGTATGATTTCCCCTCAAAAATAGAATGGAACAGATTCTCGTGGCCTCCAACAACGATACCCGAAATCATTCTCGAATTTTCCAGAGCCTGGGCAGAAAGTAGATGAAAATCTAGCGGGTTCTGAGGGGTAAAGTTGCCCAGAATATTTTCAACGGGAAAAATAGAAAAGGCTGAGGTTGCATTGATGGGGTTTCTTGTAATGTTTGGGAGGGAATCACCATGCATGTTATACCAAGCCGGTGTTCCAAACCATTTATCGGATATAGTTTTGCTATTTCCTATATTTAGTTGATCAGGCGATATATAAAGAACGATTCTGTTTTTATCGGAATGATCAGCATTTTTGGGAAGCACTATCGGACCGACGGAGGTTGTGGCAAGTTCAACATTCTCCCGTGTAAATTCGGAGATATTCTTCAAAGATCTAGAGGTCACAATAGGTTCCACTTGTCTCGATCGGATACCAAAGAGAGGAACATCCACGGAGGCAATGGGAGTATCCGTTTTACCGGGTACTACGTTCACAAAATCGTCCTTTGGTACACAGACATAATCGTCGGTTTGATAAGTTGCAACCTTCGTCATATCCACATAAGTCAAAACACATGGATTCACCTGACATTTTGTAAAATCAGTGTACTCTTTATTGGACTGGACGGTAGTGAGAAGCGCATTCCCGAGATAGTCTAGCTGCCCTTCACACTCGCAGGATATTCTATTTTCTAAAAAATAATTTTTATCATTAATTTTTCTAATGTATTCTTTTAGTGAAGAATCATTTAAATTCTGAATTAAATGAGTCAAAGCTATATCTTCATGTCGAATAATTTTACTGTCACCATTTCTTTCATCCTTTAAAAAAAACTTCATTTTCCCAGTTGGGGTTATATCTATATTTTTTAGGATCGTGGAGACATGCTATATTTGTGTCACAATGGTCACTCCAAATAAGAAAGGATACTTACAATGACATGTAAATTTTTTTTCGCTAACCGAATAAACCAGTTGACCTGTGTGAATTGAACATTTTATTACCTCCTCCTTTCCATCTTTAACATTATAACAATATTTATTTTCTTTGTCAAGTAAGTGATCACCATATACGGCAGAAATACCAGATATTGCGACAGCATTATCGTCTGAACAAAATAACTGACAGTCGTACTTGCTTACATGTTCTTCCTCCATTTCCACCGGATTTTCACATCTTTTTGAGGTAGAATCTGATAACGATCCAAAGTACGATTGTTTTTTTTTTGCGAAAAAATATATTTTTTAATTTCATTTAATGACCTTTTCTTAACCGAAGATTTATAAGTGGCAAAAATTTCATTATTTTTATCTTTATTTACTCTGATTGGTAAGTTAAATTCGTTACCGTCCATTGATAAATAATCATAATTTGGTAGGGTTTTTATATCGGTGATATTGGCCATCTGTCTTGCCTCGATCACTTTGTCAATTTTAGCTTTCATATTATCCGGTGTTAATTTTTCATGATTTAGCAATTTCAACATAAATTTCTCATGTAAAGAGCATGGTGTCAGTTCTTTTTCTCTTAGAAACAATGTTATTATGAGATAAATTATAAAGCTTACTAATACTATTATCAGTAGAGTATCCATTACTAGTAACTCAGTGTTATATGTTTTGTAATAGTAATAATATATAAAGAAAATTCACCCCCTTGTCTCACTTTCAAAAAGGCAAGATGAGTCAAATCTTTCCAGTGAAATATCTTGGAACTTAATTCACTCAATGTGTTTAAAAGTTTGATATTATCCTTTATATCGTACAGGTAACCTGGTTCCTTAGACAATCCAAATACTAAATATCTCTTTTCAAAAGGTAGATTATTATGAAATGCTGATGCGATAATTGAATTTGAGTTTGTTTTATTTGTATCTTGTATGAAAATATTATATTTAAAATTGAAATATTCTTTATTAATCATATAACAAATATACCTTTTGTTTTGGGTTATATTATTATTTATTATATTTATCTTGAAGAGTCTGTAAGGTAATACACCTAATGGTCTAATTATATTTATTTCATTATCATAGATTTGTTCCCCCTTTTCGTTTATTATCGTCGTTGCCATAATAAAACCAGTATTTGTAAAAATATTCATTTTTTCAACAAACTTTGACATGGAAAAAGAGGGCGGAGAAAGAAGAGGAGAAGGAGGAATTGTGATATTTTTACCGAATGGATTCGATGAAAAAATTAAAGGTGAGTAATAATTTATATTTTGTTTTGTAAGGGTAAAATCTAAATCTTTGCAAAAATTTTTAAAATATGGTGGATATTTTTCTTCGATTCTATCCACATCTGTTAATCCAATAATTTCCATTTCTATATGTAAAATATATTTCTCAAAATATGAAAGGATTCCACAGACAATGGTGTTGATGTTTATATCACTATATTTAAAAAAACTAATAATATTAAAAGTATAAATTTGGGGGGTAAGTTTTTGTAATTGGCCTTTTTCCATATTTACATAATAGGAATCAAAAGATATATAAAAAGTTTTATTTTTTCTCTGTATAAAATTTTCTTTAGTTAGAAAGAATATATATCTTTCAGGTTTCCAATATAAACCATTCTCAGAATTTGAATGAAATAAAGAAAAACTTGGTACAGTATCCGAGAAAAGAAGGCGATTATTTACAAAACAGAGCCATCTATTTACCGTGGTCATATTAGAAAATTTAATATGAAGAGTAAGAGATGGCAAACCATGGATAATTACTGGACAAAAGGTCAATGTATATCCAAAGATATCTTTGTATTCTAAATCTAAATCTATATTTGAGTAACTGTTACTATCATAAAATACAAGCTTTTTTTTATATTTAGCTAGACTTAAATTTTTAGTAATTTTTGACATTCTACAAGTTTTCAATAATGTTATTTCCTCCAAAGTAGGTTCCCATTCGTGGAATTTTACAATCATTTTTTTTATAGGATGATACAGAAACTATAATCTTTTAGAAAATATGTTTATTCAATATTACATCTACAACAATATTTTTTTTGAAAATTTTCATCTGTGGATATTAAATTACAGAGTTCTTGTATCATTTTTAATTGTGAAAATTGTCTAATGTCATTCATTTGCTTGTATCTTGAACGATAAGAGCCCCAGTGTCCTTCTGGGTTACCTGGATTGTTGGCTTTAATTCTTTGTGCAAAATCTTTAGATATCATAATCGTCTTTCTATGTTTCTCCGGATGTATAATTTTCATTGATCCATCTTTAATTAAATTTCTTAGAGAGTTTTTATTATCAGGAAATATTGTATTGGGCGTGTAATATTCTTGTCTTAAAAATAAAAAGGATTTTTGATATTCTTTATTTGAATTTTCTTCTGACATAGGATTTACAGTATTTTTTATAAAAATGTTAATCTTACCATACCAGTCTAAACTTCTGTAACCAAAGTAGGATACAATGTGTTCTACCTCACTTTCAGTAAGTGAATTTTTTCCTTTACTAAAATGGATAAAGAGGCCCATCAATATTTTAGGTTGTATTTGCCAGTCTTGAAAACTCTGATTCCCTAACAAGACACACACTCCGTTTTCAAAAAGTAAGAGTGTAACAACCCTATAATGTTCATGAGTTATTGGTAACATTTCATCATAAAACTCAAATAATACATTTTCTCCAATTAAGGGTTTTATTGGTACCAGTATTTTTATAAAAAAAAAACAGAAAACGTATTATTATTATTTGTGTAAACAACACCGTGTACATCAAAAAACTTTTTCAATTTAGTAAAATTCAAATTAAAAGGTAATCTAAAACTAACCACAATATTTACTATAGAACTGCTTTTTATGCGAATAGGTGATTGTAATACATTAGATATTTTTTGTAAATTGTTTTCAATAGAAGATTTGATATTAAATTTAATCCCTACACACATAATAATACCATTATCAAAAATAAGACATGTATTTTTAGGGTAACTCGTCGATTGACGAATGGCAATAAACTGGGACTGATAATATCCTTGCGCATTTTTGTGATATAGCCGTCTGTTTATGTCTGTTTAGAACCTCTAATATCTCTTCATTTGAAACTTTATTCCTTCTTGCCAAATTTATTATTGTTTCCTCTGTAGGATTCAAATTTTTTAATTTAAAAACATTTTTTACAAGATATAGGGGATCCTGTTTAACCTCTATTTTCAACTGTATGCATACAAATGTACAGTATGCATACAGTTTTTATAAAATTTATTTGTCTCAATAATGAATCCATATTAATTAATAGAATCAGAAAGGGAATAATCTTTTTTATTATTTTACCATCCTAAAAATTATCTAAAGTCTGATAACAAGTGATATTCGTCTTTTTTTTTTACACAGAATTTAATTTCTCTTTGAGATTATGATTTAAATCATATTCAAAAGTAGTAGATTTTTTCCTTTTCACCGATTTTCTGTATTCTTTATTTTCATCTGTTAAATATTTACCCTTTATTTCCTTAAAATGTGTACTTGAGCTGAAAGATAAAATTATTCCTAAATCATCTGATAATTTATTATATTTTTCTTGATTAAAGGTACATTTATAATACTGAGCTAGTGAAATCAAAATAAATCGTATAAATGTAATAATTTTGATATAAATAACAATTAAATTATTATAGTTATTAATGAAATCTATAATTTTTTTTAATATTAAATCTTTACATGCTATTTGGTCTTTCAAAAGAGTTTTAATATAAGCTTCTATGATTAAATTATTCATAGAAAGATCTCCATTCCTACCATTATGAGAACCTATAAATTTATGAAAATCTTCAGCTTTAAAAAAGTTTTTACAAAACCCTTTAGTTAATTCATAAAGATCATCTACCTCAGTAGGAATAATCTCATTAATATATTCTATATTTAAGAATATTACATTTTCTTTTTCTGAAATTTGTATACCTTCGGTGTCATTTTGTATAGGTGATTTTAAACTTTTAGATAACAGAATTGTTTTAGTTTTTTCTTCGGTAGATATTGTTTGAGGGAATATTATAATATTTTCTCTTTTATCATATAAGATGAAAATTGGGATTTTTTTTTTTCCTCTTATTTAGCTCAGTAAGGAATATATCTGTAAATAATTCTATGCATGAATACTTTGTTAAAAGTGAAGATAATTCATATCCTTCACTCAGACTAAAAATTTCTGTCCCATAATTATACTCTTTTATTAAATCGGTCAAAATAACATCAAAATATTCCCTTTCCTTTTTATTATAACTATCATCACTATTATTAAAGTCATTTAACTTTTCATGTTTACTCTCGATAATAAGTTTAACGGCAACATCGTAGAGATTTGTCAAAAGGATTCTAAGTTTATCAGGTTCATTTCCTATTGTATGTATAAGTTCATTAAATTCTTTAATTTTATTGAATTTGATTATTTGTTTTAATATTTCTTCTTTTCCTAAATCGTTATTGTTAATATATTCCTTTATAGTTTGTGGGTTATTAAAATTTTCAATGTAATTTATGGTCGTATCTGGATATTTCTTTAGATAATTAATAACATTACCTGTATTTAAAATATGAAAAATAAATCGCAAAATTGTTAAAAACATACCTTTAGTTACAAAGCCATAATATTCCATAGTTAGTATTTGGTTGATAAAATTTTCCAGTGAATTAAATTTATCTCGAGTCATTAGTGTATTTTTATTTTTCTTACCATTATCTTTCATTATGTCATCATAATTATTATTATATTTTTGAATTATTATTTCTTTGGTAATTTTTTCTTGAGCGTTATTAATCGCCAAAAATCTACTTTCTCGAATAGATTTTAAAATTTTTTCACCATATTCTACATTGTGAGAGTACTTAGACGAAATTTCATACTGTGGATGAAAATCTTTAAGGATTAATGAAACTATTTTTTTTAATAATTCTACTCCTAAAACACTTTCAATGCCATTTTCTAGAGGAGAATTTGATGGACATAGTAATTTAATAATTGGCCAAACATATAAATTAAATAAAATTGATTTAACTTTTATTACATTTTCTTTTTCATATTCTTGTCTTTGACCGCTCCCAAAACATTTAATAAAAATCTGACATGAACTTGATTCTCTTTTTTCTATTTCCTCAGAAGTAGCGTAAAAGATATCAGAAAGTTCCTCTTCAATTTTCTGACAGGTAATCTTTCTGATTATTTATTAACTCATTAACTATATTACAAAGAAAATCATCTATTTCCTTATTATTTTTTATTTTATTTAAATCTAAGACTAGGGGATGTATCATAGCTTCATATAACTTTTTACCAACCGTACTAGATAATCCTTTTTTAAAAACATCAAAATAAAGCTGAATTAATTTCTTTTTCATTGGATTATCATTTATTTTCTCAAGATTTTCTTCTATTTCTTTTTTCTCTTCATAATCATCATAATCGTCTTCATCTTCATCCTCTTCTTCTTCATCTTCTTCTTCTTCTTCGTCCTCTTTTTCTAAATAATCTTCATCTTCATTTTTATCTAATTCTTCTTTATAAATATTACTCATTTTTTTTTTTAAAGAATTAAAACATCCTTTTATTTTATCTAGTGACATCCATAATTTTTTCATAGTTAATAATTGGTATTTTACAATATGAGATGACAGTTCCGAAAAAAATAGGCAGTATTAATAGAATAATTGTAAGATAAAATAAATTTTTCAAAACGGTTCCAAAAATAGACGATGAACACTGTTCACCTTTTACTATAATATAGAAGGGTCTTGTTGGATCACTAGACATTTTTTTTAGTTTCAATATTCTACAAGTTCTGTTCTATTAGAATTATTTCTATCTACTATATAATAATTATATAATTTATTTACTAATAAATTGATTATACAAATTCCAAAATGTAATACTGGTACTACTATAAAGATTATAAGACTGAATAAAAGACCAGTTTGAAATGGATTATTCCAACCTAATTGTGGATAAATTAAGTTCTTTTTAAGAAATGGGTCTTCAATTACATATAATATCGATGTAAAAAGCATATATATTGCAACATATAATGAAGGTTGGTATGCATGAAAAACTCGTCTCGGTGCACAAGAAATAATTATATTAAGTATTGTAAAAATAAAAGGAATAACATGTTTGCTAATGTTTATAAATCCGATTTTATGCTCACTCTGGGGGTAGACAAGACACCAATAACTAATAGTAATAAAAATATTAATACACCCTGTTATATTTGAAAGAATCCAGGAGGGTTTATATATTACAATATTTTTAATAACTAAAAGAGCATTGAGAAATATAAAAAAAGAATCAAGTAATAACACCCAAAGAGTCCAGTTTGAAATATAATACATGAGAGATTTTTTATACTATCAGTGAAACATATATATGAAAAAAACAACACCCATATGAAAGTATATCCTATATAAATTTTATATTTCCACTTTAATTTGGATATAGCAAAGGTGTTTTTATTAGGGATCTTCATATGTATGCCCCATAAATTTCCCTTATCAAAATAATTATTATTGAAACCATCAGGTTCTTTAAAAGACAGTGACATTACTATTAATTTAAAAGTTATCAGATCACTTCATATAAAGTAGTGAGTCCGAATTGATAACGCCTCAGTCTTATATACGACCATTATCAAAATAAATAATTGGGAAATTCATTTTATTGTATTATTCCTGTTGATTATTCCAGTATGATTGATATTTAGGCAAACAGAATGATTTCATCAGATTCTGTAAATAAGAATTAAAGATATCCTTTATACTTATGGAATCTATTTTTAAGATGAATGACAAGTGAGAAGGGTGGTAATATGCTGTTCCTTATTTGAAACTGGTCCTGAGAAGCAAGAAGGCGGATGGTTATGCAGTAGAGGACAAAGGGTGAAAGGGGGGGGAAGGGTTAAAGTAGTGTGAAAATGGGTAAAATACGATATAGAAAGGGAGGGAGGGAGAGGTGAGAGAAGTAAGGATAGGAAGAAATAAAAATAAGAGAGGGAATTGCTTATTTTTTCGATATGACTTCATCAGAATCTGTAAATAAGAATTAAAAAGATATTCTTTATATTTATGGAATCAACCCTTTAGCGGACGACTTTTTGGATCATAAATGCTTTTTAAACCTATTGAGGAATGAGACAGACCTTCCCTTCTCAATTATCAGCCAGGCTAGGCTAGGCCATGAGGTCCTCCAAGACCAAACGATACTATAAGAATATTAAATGTTCCCTGGGCAAAATACTGTTGGACTCGGAGAACACTAACTACTACTACTCCGTGCATTTATGACAAAGGTGCAGTCGTATGACCATATGGTCGTATATAACACTGAGGCGAAAAGGCCCTTGCTGACCTATCTGGTTGGCAGTTGGCTGCCCGCTAAAGGGTTAAGAATTAAAGATATTCTTTATATTTATGGAATCTATTTTTATCAACATTTCTAAATAATATTAATTACTTTCAAGTAACCTTTCTTTCATAACAAGTGAGAGGGGTGATAATATGCTGTTCCTTATTTGGAGTTCACAACGACAACAAATGACCAAGCGTGCATGACGCATGAGTTTTCCCTCCCGGCAATAATGTTTTTATTTACATAACTTGTTCTGAGAAGTAGTAGAGGACAAAGGAAGGTGAAAGGGGGGGGAGGGGTTAAAGAGGATATAGAAAGAGAGAGAGGGAGAGGTGAGAGAAGTAAGGATAGGAAGAAATAAAAATAAGAGAGGGAACTACTTATTTTTTCGATATGACTTCATCAGAATCTGTAAATAAGAATTATATTTATGGATCTCCATTATTTTCAAATGATATTGAGATTATACCATTTGTTCAGACAATTAACTTGGTAGCACTTCGTTTGAGTAAATGAATCGCTTCGAAACTTTTGAGTCAAACGAGGTTTCTTTTTGATTCTGATAGAGACGTACTTCAGTCAAGCAAGGAACGGTCTGTTATAAAGATGGATCCATTAAGAACCCAGTTCGAGGAGAAAATCAGTACAATGGCGAAAACCTTTGAAGAAAAGTAAGTGTGGACAAAGAATAATGTATATATGTGTATATATTTTTGTTTACCGTGACTCAAAAATAATTTTCTTTTTCTTCTAGGAAAGTGTCAGGAAAATGTTCTTTATTCTCAGAGAACAGACTGAAAAAATATATAGAAACTTTGGAAATCGCAAATAAACAAAGGAAAAAGACCCAAAATATGTATCATTTAATTCGAACATATAGAGTGGAGACAATCCAGGGCATGAAAAAGTTGGTATGCAAGAAAACAGGACGTTACGTAGTGTCTGTGAGCGAGATCTACGATACAATTATGACTGCTCATATACGAGTGGGTCATGGTGGACAGAAAAGAACATTCAGTGAAGTGAAAGAAACGGTTGCAAACATTAGTATGGGGCAAATAAAAATTTTCCTCTCCTTTTGTAAAACATGTGGAGAGACAATTCAAGGAAAAGGAAATTCCAAAAGAGTAGTAAAACCCATCTTATCCAACAATTTTGGAGAAAGAGGTCAAGTAGATTTAATTGATTTAAATGGAATTGAGTATAATGGATTTAATTACATATTGAACTATCAGGATCATTTTTCTAAATTCTCAATATTACGAGCATTAAAGACTAAAAATGCTAGTGAGGTGGCACAACACTTGGTGGACATATTTACTATAATAGGAGCACCCAAGATTCTTCAGTCTGATAATGGGAGGGAATTCACAGCAAAGGTGTTGAAAGAAATAACATCTTCAATTTGGCCAGAAATGAAAACTGTTCACAGTCGACCGAGACATCCACAATCACAGGGGAGTGTGGAAAGATCAAATGGTGACATAGAAAATATGATAAGGGCCTATCTGAGAGAAAAGGAAACACAAAATTGGCCAGATGGATTAAAATTTGTGCAGTGGCAAAAAAATTCAGCAATTAATAGAATCATAAAATCCTCCCCTTATAGAGTTGTATTTGGTAAAAATCCTAACTTGGGATTTAATAAATCTTTCCCACTGGACATACTGGAGAAGTTGTCAAATCGGATAGAAGACATTCAAGATTCGCCTGAAGAAGAAGAAGAAGAAGAACTATCGAATGACGAAGGTGATCTTCCAAGAGTGAGTGTCCTTTTGAAATATTTTATTTTTTATTTTTCTTTAGTTTTAAAAAAAATGTAGTCTAAGAATTTGTTTTTATTTTTCAAGGTGACGGAGAGGCTGGGAGAAATGGAAAAAATTAGAAGTTGCAAAGAAGGAATGGAGAGAGAAGCAGAGAAAGTGCGAGCAGAAGGGGAACCGACAACCTCATCAGATATGAACATTGGCGAGGACGTCTGGATTAAAGTGGATTTCTTAGACAGGGCTAACAAACTGGGAAACAGAAACATTCTTGGTACAGTAATAAAGACAGTAATAGAAATTTATACCAAATTCAAACAGAATATGGGATATTAGATAGGAATTTTGTAAGTGAGGAACTCATACCATGTGGATGCACCATGCCTAAGAAAAACAGATTTACAGAAAATGAGAAAATATCTCTTAGAAAAGCAGTTAGGTTATATACTCAAGGAGGAAGCTGTATTTGTCGTAGGGGATGTATAGACAAACATTGTGAATGTGTAAAATATAAATTTACTTGCAGTCACAATTGTAAACATATAAGAGGAAAATGTAAAAATCAAACAGTACAAAATTTGAGCAGTGGCAAAAAATTTAGCAATTAATAGAATCATAAAATCCTTCCCTTATAGAGTTGTATTTGGTAAAAATCGTATCTTGGGATTTAATAAATCTTTCCCACTGGACATACTGAAGAAGTTGTCAAATCGGATAGAAGACATTCAAGATTCGCCTGAAGAAGAAGAAAAAGAGGAACTATTGAATGACGAAGGTGATCTTCCAAGAGTGAGTGTCCTTTTGAAATATTTTTTTTTTATTTTTCTTAAGTTTAAAAAAAAATGTAGTCTAAGAATTTGTTTTTATTTTTCAAGGTGACGGAGAGGCTGGGAGAAATGGAAAAAATTAGAAGTTGCAAAGAAGGAATGGAGAGAGAAGCAGAGAAAGTGCGAGCAGAAGGGGAACCTTACAAAGAAGAAATGAAGAGAGAAGCAGAGAAAGTGGGAACCGACAACCTCATCAGATATGAACATTGGCGAGGATGTCTGGAATTTCTTAGACAGGGCTAACAAACTGGGAAACAGAACAAAGACAGTAATAGAAATTTATACCAAATTCAAACAGAATATGGGATATTAGATAGGAATTTTGTAAGTGAGGAACTCATACCATGTGGATACAACATGCCTAAGAAAAACAGATTTACAGAAAATGAGAAAATATCTCTTAGAAAAGCAGTTAGGTTATATACTCAAGGAGGAAGCTGTATTTGTCGTAGGGGATGTATAGGCAAACATTGTGAATGTGTAAAATATAAATTTACTTTGTCACAATTGTAAATATATAAGAGGAAAATGTAAAAATCAAACAATACAAATTAAATATAACTATTTCTTTTTTATCTCCTTTAGATTATAAGATTCATATAGTTCTTGGGAAAAATTTCAGAGAGGAAATTTACTAAGAAATACAAATTGTTCCAGAAGCCAATTAGGTTCTTAGTGTTTATTTTTCTCTTTTATTCAATCAATTCTATCCAGAATCTGGGCGATGTTGATCAAAAACGTTGCCAATGGCTCTTCACTCAACCTATAACCCTTTAATGGACAACTAACCACCAAGGATGCCGGTGAGGTTGGGGTTATATAAAGAATTTTTCAACTGATTATGGCACAGCATAATGGAGGGCTTCCAAATCTCTGGTTAGTAGAGGTGAACGATCTGTGGAAAACTCTTATGGAGTATACCTACCCGGGCATGAGGCACCAGAAGCTTATTCGTAACACCCCACCCTCGGAGAAGTCAGAATGGAAGGGTGATGAAACTGAAGAATTTTAAGGTTTATCTTGAAGATGTGGATCGCCTATACAATATATATACTATGAAGATTGTGCCATTCTTCCACCTAGTGGCCAGAATGAAGCTGAGAAGGAAGAAGAGACCAGTCTTCGTAGAATTATATATAAAATATGACCCCCTTGGATTCATTTATGGATTTTATATAGGGAACTCTTCATCGCTTTCAACCCCAACATCTTTTTCCAGGCAGTCTCTGATGGATGATTTTAACTTAGAGATAGGGATTGTACGAATCTCTACGAGAGTGATGGGTACAAAATAGACAAGTATGTTTTGGAATATAAACTTTCCTTATCAGTTTGCTCTATGGAAGGAATCCCGGTATGCTACAGTTTCAAGCAAGGTCATTTTGGCCATCAGTCAGAAGTAGGGACAAAGTTCAACCCTACCTAGAGCTCCTACCAAAGATCCTGCAAAAAAAAAAGTGTAAAGGAATTTTATTGAAATATGGGAAGGTGTAAAGGAATATAATAGTTGTTGGCCTAATCAGTGGTGACTAATAGAAAAATAATAATTCATACTGTACTTTTAGTAATGGAGGGCTTCTTGAAATAATCCCGGTACGCTACAGCTCCAGTGTCATTTGGGCCATCAGTCAGAATAAGGACAACACCAGCCCTACGAGCTCTTGCCAAAGATCCGGCAAAAAAAGTGTAAAGGAATTTATTGAAATTATGTAAAAGAATGGAACTGAGTGAATCGGAAGAAGTGAAATGATGGCAAGGTGTAAAAGAATATAATAGTCGTTTGTCTTATAGTTTTTAGTGGGCATAAAACTTTCGATTGGAGATCTCCACATCTGCTATTCCTAATGGAGGACTTCAAATCTCTGATTAGTGAAGTCGATAATTTGAGAACTCTGATGAAATGCACGTACCCAGGAATGTGGAACCAGAAAAAATTTCTTCGTAACATCCCACCATCGGAGAAACCAGAATGGAATGTCAACGAATTGAAGAATTTTGTCAATCTAAGAAATGTGGATCGACTCTACTATATCGACTATTATAATGATACCTTCCATTTCCTGGCTAGAATGAAGTATAGAAAGAAGAAGAGTAGTCTTTGTGGAATTATATATAAATTATGACCCCCTTGGATTTGTAAATAATGAACTTTATGCAGGGAAAATCTTTATCGCTTTCAATCCCAACATCTTCTTCCAGGCAGTAATGAAGGGAAATTTTAACAGAGATAAGGTGCATGCGAATCTCTACTCAGTGGATGGAGTACCATATAGACAAGTACGTTTGGGAATATAACTTTCCCTCGTCGCTTCTTCATGAAATAATCCAGGCACTTTCTGGATTTCGGTGTCATTTGACCATCAGTCAGAATCAGGACATACTTCAGTCATACTTCGAGCTCCTGCCGAAAGATCACTGCAAAAAAGTGTAAAAGAATTTACTGAAATATAGGAAGGTGTAAAAGAATATAACAGTCGTTGGCCTGGTTACTACAGTATTTCTATCTTTTAACCACAAGGAAACTTCCATTTCTGCTATTCCTAATGAAGGACTTCAAATCTCTGGTTATTAAAGTCAATAATTTGGGAACTCTGATGCAGTACACGTACCCAGGTATGTGGAACCAGAAAAAGTTTCTTCGTAACACTCCACCATCGGAGAAACCAGAATGGAATGTCAACGAATTAGAGAATTTTGAGGTCAATCTAAGGAATGTGGATCGTCTCTACTATATACACCTTTACAATTATTTTCCTGACTTCCATCTCCTGGCTAGAATGAAGTATAGAAAGAGACCAGTCTTTGTGGAATTATATATAACACATGACCGCTTTGGATTTGTAAATAATGAACTTTATGCAGGGGAAATCTTTATCGCTTTCAATCCCAACATCTTCTTCCAGGCAGTAATGAAGGGAAATTTTAACAGAGATAAGGTGTACGAATCTCTACTCAGTGATGGGTACCATATAGACAAGTACGTTTGGGAATATAACTTCCCTCGTCGCTTCTTCATGAATAACCCAGGCACGTTACAGTTCCAGTGTCATTTAACCATCAGTCAGAATAAGGACATACTTCAGTCCTACTTAGAGCTCCTGCCGAAGATCCTGCAAAAGAGTGTAAAAGAATTTACTGATATATGGGAAGGTGTAAAAGAATATAACAGTCGTTGGCCTGGTTACTACAGTGTTTATAGCATTTAACCATAAACATCCAGCTGGTGATCTTCATGCCTGCGGGACCAAGACAGTGTGTACTATGCTGACCTATCTATCTGGTTGACGTTGGTTGCCCACTAAAAGGTTATAATATTTTTTTAACAATCAGCATAGGACAATGAAGGGCTTCAAATATCTAGTTATTGATGTAAACAATGTGTTAATTATGGAACAGTATCTAAACTTGTCCCTTGTTTTATATTATACGTTTACTAGTAAGACCCCACCCTCGGAAAAATCAGAGTGGGATTGCGATGAAGTGAAGAATTTCGAGGTAGATCTACAGGAAGTACTGAATCGCCTATACTACATCAACTACAGCAACTATTTCCCGATAAGAAAGCTTTCCATCTCCTAGCAAGAATACGGTTTAAAAAGAAGAAAAGAATAATCTTTGTGGAGTTATTTGGATTTTGTGACACATACAAAAGGGATTCGAATGTAAATATTGTAGTGGGGGAGGAATCTTTATTACTTTCCAACCTAATATCTTCTTCCAGACAGTTTTGAGGAAAGATTTTAACAGAGATAAGATATATATGAATCACTACTCAGCGATGGGTACCATATAGATAAATATATTTGGAGATTATCACTTCCCCTGTCTCTTCTTTATGAATAACCCTTGTACGCTAAAGTTTCAGTGTTATTTGGTCATCAGT